>NC_135721.1:95324688-95672606 GCF_964656455.1 Halichoerus grypus
TTATTAATGCATGGGAAGTGGGGAAAAGGCAAAACTGAATTTTATTAAAGTTCCACATTTTAAAATATGAATAAAACACTCTGCTCACTGCAAAGAAAAACAGAGACAATCTGAGTTTTAAAAGTGCCACTAGGGAGTGGAGGGGAGAAAGAGAATTTTTTGCCCCAGAGCCAGTCATTCACCCATATAACATCCACAGATGCATATTTTTAACACCTCTGAGGGAAGGCAAAGAACAAGGGAGAGGAGATAAGTTCTCAAGTGCCCCAGGGGCAGATCCCATTTTGTTTTGTGCAAAGAGCCCATGCAATCTTGTGTCCCTGGGGAAAGGGTCCTGGAGAGAAGGGTATGGAACAACCAAACTGAATGGCAATGTTCATTTTCAACACTAGCGTCTTCAGTAGAATCTTCACCCTACCTCCTGATCTTAATAGCTCTGTGTCAGTCACTAAATCATTGTTATCTTTTAGCAGGTGTCCAGGTCTTGAAGCTTTTTTTTTTTTAAGGTAGTTAAATACTCAGATGATAACCCCCAGAAATCTCTTTCCCCAGAAAGCTAGGTAGTTCAGCAACAAAGGAAGTCCATAGGACCCTCGGGCTCTGACCCGCCTCTCTTTTGGGCTTTATGGATGGAGTAGGATGGAGTGAGGGTCAGGAGACATTTTTCAACTGCCGGCTTTCTCACGAGTCTGAGAAGAGTTTCTGTCCTGGGGAAGTAGACCAGGAGCCACTTTCTCCATTCCCAAAGGGCCACAAGCTGTGAGTTCCATCTCATTACTGTCCTTAGGGACAGATGGGAGAAGAGGGGGCCTTTGGGGTCAAGAGGACAGTTTGAATGAACCAGCAACTGTTCATGTGACCAGTCCAGGACCACTGATGATCAGGAAGCGTAGTTTCTGGGATCCCTGGCAGTCTTTGGCAGTTTATAAAGTTAGAAAAAAATACAGCAATTCAGGATCACATGCACACCCACAGATGATAGGAACTTTATTCCCAGAGATATTTTCTACTACCTTCTACCCAAAGGTTCCAGGATCTAGTGTTGTATTCAGAAAGACAATGGGGCAGCATTAAACTCTGTTATTCAGTATGGTAAAGGGAATGGCACATTCCAGAAAGACAGAGCTACCTACTGTGTGTTAACATGCAGGCCATCTAAATAAAAAGACAACATGCTATAAAGTACACTCAGCACTAACACTTTTCTGGACATAATTTGATTTTTCTTTCATGCTCCAAACACAATTCAGGACCCAGAGATCCTCAGCACCACTATTAAACTCAACAAGTTAAAACTCACTGTTAAACACCTTGGTGCCTCTGAATAGTGATTTCTGGCTGATAGAATTCCTGGAACAACACCTCATTTTTACTTTGCTTCCAAAGACCCTTGAGCTCCTTTGACAAAATAAGTTGAGGAAAAAATTCATAAAAGAGCAAAATATGTAAATGTTTACACTATATCTACCACACTTCAGGTATTTAGTAAATGTAAATTATGGACTGAAAACAGGATATGAGCCTCTGTTGAATATATTACTTGGTGTTACTTAATTTTCTTGGGTCACGTATTATGTAATCAGGTAGTCATGATTTTTCTGCAATCGTAATTAAAATAATATAAAATAAAATGGAATACTTGCCATTACAACCTGTGATCTGAACTCAGGATTCTGAAACATGGAAACTCACATACATTGAGAAACTAAAAAGCTCACAGAGTCAGTGGGTCAATCCTATTGAGAAAGGGAGCTGTGTCTTTACTTACTAGTCCCTGTGAATGGAACTGAGAGTCTAGTAATTCTTCATGGCGTCACGGGATGATGCAGAACAGAACTTAACCCATGAAATTCTATAACGAAACACTGTCCTGGTTTTGTTTTACCTTCCTACATCAAGACCCCCTGTGTGACTTCTCAGTCTCGTCCTTGAAGTGCTCCAGGCAGGAAGGAGGAGGTACAAGCGATCCTCGGAGGTGAGCAGGGAACAGAGCTGAGGTGAGGGGTCCAGCTCGGTGCTCCAAAGCACTTGTCTTCTGGCCTCTGCTTGGCCCAGATGAGGGAACTGAGCACTGCCTGAGGTCCCATAACTGCAGCTGTTATCCATGGGGCAAATACCAGAGTAAATAGGAACAGTCACATTCCCCAGGCCATGCTAATTTCTTGAGCTGTGTATACGAGGTTTCCCTTGCTGATGCCTTCCCATCCCCATCAGTCTCTGGAGAAGGGGGTACGAGGACCTAAGAGACTGTTTGGGATGTGATGACATAAACATGCAGAGAGGGTTGTGGATACATCCCTCAATTTAGCCTAAATTTGAAGAAGGAAGCATCCCACATATCTAGCCTCATCAGGAAAAGACAAACAAACAGAACAAAACTCCATAGGGAATTTGACAATAAAATTGAAGAGGCAGCTAACCACAAAGAGACATCGTTCTGAGAGGCTTGGCACAGAGCTTCATGACCTCGGAGTGGTATCAGCACCTTGGGGATCAGCAAATATTTCCAGAATTCAGTAGCTATGTCTCATCCTCTAAATTCACTGGGTGGGTTGGTGTGCTGTACAGATTTTGGTCTTCCTCTTCCGCACTCAGTGACTGAGTGGATTTAGGGACTGTGACAGACTCAAGATGGAACTTCTTGATGTCTTCTAATATGGATGCTCAATTGCACCACAGGCTAGTGTGAGTTCTCCAAAAAGCTGTGGGTCCACCGCAGCTGAGCCGTGGGGTCTCCTCAGAGCCTTGGTTTCCCCATCTACCAAAGCAGGCAAAGACGTTTTCTGGTTTGGAAACACTAAAGAGCCATTGTTGTCCTCACCATTATTACAAAGTACTGATTCTGGTGCCAGGGAAACCAATCAGATTTGGTTGAAGGGCAGTGAGGAACAAAGGGATGAGGAAAATGAAAACAATGATTAGGGAAAGGAAAAGAGGAAGTGCAGGTGGAGAGGGGACAGAGCCCCCCCGCCCCACACCTCTTGGAGGATGCGAGGAGGATTCCCAATAGTATGGACACCTCCAGGCTCGGAGACCCTCTTAGCATATTCCAGGGTGTTTAATTCAATCCCAGAGGAATCTTTCTGGCATCTCCCGTGTCCTGAGTGCTTGGTTCTATGGGAGATGCCAAAGAAAGGTAGTAAGAAAATAGTCAATTCTCCACACTTAGCTAACAGATCTTCCAAACTCATCTATGAAGAATGTATCCATATTATTTTCCCCACTTCATAGATGAATAAAACTGAGGATTAGGCACTTACATAACCATGTTCAAGGATCCGGAGCCAGAACTCAATCCCAGGTTTGACTCATCCCAGTGTCCGTACTTTTAAGTACCATTCAAAGAGGCAGGAGTCCACGGCACAGACAGGACTGGACCATGGCCTCCTCTGAGTGTCAACTCTGTCCCTGCCCCATCATACTCCCCCCAATCACCACTGCTCCAGTCCCTGTAGCAACATGGTCCATTATCCAAAGTCCTCAATGGTCCTCAATGGTTCACCCCCAGGGCTAACCCCAGATGTGGAAGGCAGCACGGTTTGGGGACAACCGAATGAGACAAAGGTGTTTGCTCTGGCCACCTGGATAGCACTCTCTCTTCTGTCCTGGATGGCGTGCTCTCTGTCTGTCTCTCTCTCTTCTGGAGGGAACACACCCTCTCCTGGAGAGGGTTCAGAGCAGATCTGTGGCAATGGAGCCCCTCACCAGTCTGGCCTGTCTTCCACATTCTGTGTCTTCCTCTCTCCCTCCCTGATGGGTGTGGAACCCAAAGTTCCATGAGCATGAACCCTGCTGCACACCCTCAAGAGATCTTGCCCCCACACTGCTTCACCCCCTTTGTGTTTCTCACAACCGAAACTCATTCTTCCAGTATGAGAACAATCACAGAAGCTTTAAGAGGAAAGAAAACTGATTCAGTAAATGCAGAAGAAGTTATGAATGACAGATAGGGACACCTGAACCGTGCAGTCTCCACATGTATCTCTGGTTGTGAAGATTCCAGACTGGTTCTGGCAATGTGGAGACTGTTGGGACAGGGGCATTTTCTGGAAGTGGGTGAATCTTGGTGGTCCGGCCCACAGAGCCGTGGCCCAGACAGGCCTCTTGGAGAAATTGCTAGGTCTTGGGCCTTCATTATCACAGCCAACTCTGAAAGTGTACATATGTCTGGATGGCTAGGTGATGTGTGCATGTAATTGTTTAGAATCAGGAACACAAGTTTATGGAAGGGAATCCCTGAAGATATAAGAAGGAATGATGGCCCCGGTCACCCCAACTCCAGGCTCAGAGACTACCAGGATGCCCAGTCCTCTTGGGCCCCTGGCATGAATATTCTTAAGCACAAATGAGCACTAAGGCATAAATCCGGCCTCCTTTCTTTCTACACAAATGGTAGCTAATGAAACACGGTGGTCTGCATGCTGTTATTTTCATTTAACACATCTTGGAAAACTCTCCATGTCGGGACATCAACCTAGCTGCTTCATTTACTGCCTGGTGCAAAGGAAAGACCCATCTCCTCGGTGGTACCCTGGTGATGGGCACCTAGACTGCTTCCAGTCATTTGCTATGCAAACAGGGCTGCAGCATTTCCCTGCATGCTCCTTTGTGTACCTGGGCAAGTATATTTATAGGATAAACTCCCAGAAGGGGAATCGATGGTTAAAGGCAATGCACATGTTTTAACTTTGCTAGAAATAAAATATCCTCCAGAGCCTGTACCAATTTTTATACCCACCAGCAATGTATGAGAGTGCCTGCTTCCCAGCACAGTAAATTTTCTAGCTTCTTCACCTCTGCCACTCTGATGCAGGGAAAATGGTGTTCGATGCAGCTTTAATTTGCACTTTTCATTATAACTGATGGATTGTGTATCTTTCTGTATTTTTTTAAGGTTTCATTTTTTTTCAACTGTGGTAAAGTACACATAACAAAATTGCCATCTTAACCATTTCTAAGTGCACAGCTCAGTAGTGTTAAGTATATTCACATTGCTGTGCAACAGATCCTCAGAACTTTTTCATCTTGCAACGCTGAAACTCTGTCCCTATTAAATAAGGACCTCCCATCCCCCCCTCCCCCAGCCCCTGGCAACCATCATTCTACCTTCCATCTCCGAACTGGACCACTCTAGGCACCGCATACCATATAAGTGCAATTATACAACAGTTGTCTTTTTGTGGCTGGCTTATTTCACTCAGCCTAATACCCTGAAGGTTCATCCATGTTGGAGCATGTCTTGGAATTTCCTTCCTTCTTATGGCTGGATAATATTCCATTGTACATATATACCATGCTTTGTGTATCCATTCAACTGTTGGTGGACACTTGGGTTGCTTCCCCCTTTGGGCTGTGAATAATGCTGCTATGAACACGGGGTGTGCAAATATCTCTTTGAGACCCTGCTTTTAAGTCTTTTCAATAAACACACAGAAGTGGAATTACTGGATCATATGGTAATTCTATTTTTAATTCCTTCAGTATGTTTTAATGCCATTTATTTCCAGCTGACCCTTTAACACCCTTGGGGCCTCAGTTTCCAGGAATCCTCTCTCTTCAGCCTTTAAGTCTATCACTGAATCTGTCCTCGGCACCCTACCATACTCTAGGGTTTTGCCTTCCAAGGTGACCTCAGAATAAAGGTGGAACCAGGCCTAACAGTGTGGACTCAACCTGGCCTGGCAGTTTCGAGAGGCTGGGCCATGAGCAGAGAGAGCCCCTCTCAAGCTCCTGACACAGTGGCTGCGTAAGCTCAGGCCCCAGGGCACCTGGTTCAGCCCCCTGGCCATGTTGACCCATTGGTTTCTCTCCTGCTCCTGGATACAGCGACTCTGGTGCATGCACAAAGGAGGCAGCTTCTCAGGGCATTTGGAACATCATTTAACCTCAGAGGTAAGAAAAACAGCTAGTACATCTGGTAAAAATGCTACCTACCCTTAAGATCTTGCCAAAATACTCCAAACCCTAAATTTAGGTTTGGTCAAACCATACACATGCAGTCCCACAAGCCACTGAAATGTGATAGCCAGTTCTGTGTCCAGCGTCCTAGGCTGGCTGCCTCTAGAATCTCTTTTCCTTTTGTTTCTGTTGCAAATAGCTCCTTTTCTTTCTTGGTCCCCTTTCCCACTACTTTGGAAAGCCAAGCTCAGTCAAAAATCTGCCAAGGAGCTACTGCTTGTTAAATGTCAACCCTTCCAACGGGTAGGAGGGGAATTATTGGTGACTGAGTGCAGGTGCTTCCCGGAGTCCCTGGTCAGTGGGACAGTTTGATCAATGAATCAGGACTGATCACTGGCCCTGGTGTGCCTGCCCTCAGCAGTCATTAATTGCAAGCAAACAAGCTAATCATTAGTAGGTAATTTCTTGCTGCAGAGCCCCGATCCCTGTGGTGGAGACAGAAGGTGTGTTGACACGTGAGTTCAACCAGAAGGCTGGGCTGGCTCTGCCACGCTTCAGAGAGGGGAAGACCCCGGCCATCCCATGGTGCATTGTTGGAACTCAGCACACTTCCTGTCTGCTAAGTTGGTCTTCACCCTGAATCATTAACTCTGCAATTCAATTCCATGCACACGGTTGCAGAGCCTTGCATCGGCTGAGCCAGGTCCTCAAACTCTGCCCAGGCGTCCTTCCTCAGCAGAAGAGTGTGCGCTGTCCAGAATATTTCAGCAAGGTATGCGGTCTGTCCTCACAGAAGGCAAGAACAATCCCCAAATGGGAGAGAAGTGAGATTTCCCAAGCTTGCCTCATTCATTCATTCATTCATTCATTCAGATAACATCCGTTGAGCCTGTTATGTGCCTGCCATCTGCCAGGCACTGGGGTACAGAGAGATTATTGTCTAGTAATTGACAATTTAAGTTCACTAAGGAATATAAAGTTTCAACTGTGATGAGCACAGGAAGATGCTTCCTGGGGCTCCAAGTGCTCATGAAGGGAGGGCTGGGATTCCTCTGCCTGTGGAGGGAGGGAAGAAGAGTAGGAGGGAAACAGGAAATATGCAGAGGACAAACTGATAAGACAAAAAGCCCATTAATGCTGGAGTGGGGGTGGGATACCCACATGTGTTTGTGGATTCAAGAAGGAGAGAGAGGCTGCAGGGGAGAAAGGCAGGGGGAGGCAGAGAGAGGGGAGGTGGACAGGGAAGTGCCGGACCACGCGGGCCAGGTGGGCCAGACTAGAAGGGCTGCCCTTTACCCTGGGAGCAATGGGAAGTCATTTATGCATTTTCCAAAAGGGGGTGCATGATGGCCTTAAATGTGTAGAAGGATCACTGTGGCTGCTGTGTGGTGGGAGCACTGGAGGGGACAGAAGCCACGCGACCAACGACACCGTCCAGGAGAGAGGAAGAAGTGCTTGGCAGTCCTGTGGAGGATGCGTGGCCAGATCTGAGAGCTTGTGAGGAGGTACAGCCCCAGGATCTGTTAGTGGATGACACTGGGTGTGGCTCTAGGAGGATGTCTAGGTCCCTGTCTTCAGCAATGAGTGGGTGTTCAGAGAATGGGAACCTGAGAGGAGCGCCAGGTTGGGGGGACGGTCAAAGGGTCAGTTTGGATGTGTGGAGGGTAGCTTTCCAGGAGGGGGTGTCAGCTAGGTCTAGAGTTCAGAGGAGAGCTATGACAGCAGGGGCAAATACAGTAGGCCCTAGTGTCCCCTCCAAAGAAGAGTGTCATGTGGGAGAGTCGCCTGGTGAACACTCATTGGCCATCTCTGGGTGGACTAAAGTGCTGCCTTGACTTTCCTGACTTCACCAGAGAGCCCCATGGACAGTCTTTATTTATTTATTTATTTATTTATTTATTTATTTATTTATTGAGAGAGCAAGCACACAGAGGGGAGAGGCAGAGGGAGAGAGAATTTCAAGCAGGCTCTGCACTCAGCACTGAGCCCAATACGGGGCTCAATCTCACGACCCTGAGATCACAACCTGAGCCAAAACCAAGAGTCGAACGCTTTAACTGACTGTGCCACCCAGGCGCCCTACCATTGGACATTCTCCTCACTATGTCACCAACATCTCACTCATTTTATCCTGACTCAGACCCAGTCTGTTATCTCGCACCTCGGAGCCACCCACTAGGCTCTCATCCTGTATCCACCTTATGGACTGGTAGGGCCATGAATGTCCCCAGGCACCCAACTGGAAAATCACAGTTGGCCCACCTTTTCCTGAGCCTTGATGCCCTCACCCCAGACCCAGCTCTCTCAGCCTGTTCTCTCCATCCCTACCAGGTTCTTCTTATATCAAGAGGATGGGTTTTCAGGAAGGTCTAAAGCCAGGCCTTCCAGATTCTTGTTCCGACTCTACCTCTTACCAGCTGGGCAATGTTGGGCCTCAATTTCCTCATCTAAAATTGTGACTGTTGCCTCCTTTGCTTTATATAGAGTGTGTGTGAAGCTAAGCACTAATGTATGTAAAGTGCTAAAACTAGTGTCCAGCACACAGTAATTGCTCAATAAATACAGTTTATCATTTCAATATCTCTTTCCACATCCTGCACACTGACAAGCCAAGACATGGCAATGTACTACCTTCTCTTGAAAGCTCTGCCTCTAGTATCTGTTTCTTTATCTCGACTGGCCATTCCTCACAGGCAGGAGCTGTTTCTCATTCATATTTGACTCCCGAGCACCCCTTACAATGGCGGCGCACGCCCCACCAATGACTGCTCTTTCACTGAATGTGTAGCCACAAGAAATCTTACAAGATGAGTAGATGGTAAGTCGTCGGAAAGGCAAGCCTTTCTAACGTTCCTGTCAAGAAGCCAGAGTATTTTCAGAGGCTTTTTATTAAACAGGGTGGTCAATATGCATCTGTTGAATTCTATCAGATTCTTCTTACTAAACTCAGTTCAGAGCCTTCCAGGAGAACACCAGAGCCTCACTGCCAGGAAAGATAGGTCTCCCATGACCCGAATGTTCCTGAGCAATAAATGCAGCTCTCAGATTGAGTCCACTGACCCAGGGAGCTCAGGTAAGTCAACAGTCCTCTCAGGAACCTTTCCTTCTCCGAGACCCGCACACAGCTGAGTGTGAGGTCTACAGAATGTTCTGGACTCGTCTGTGAGCAGGGGCTCAGGAGCTAAGTGGGCTAGTTGTCTGACAAAGGCACAGAACCAAGTCTAGAGCTAAGGACCCCACCACCTGTCAGCAAGGCAACCTGCTGGACAGTCCCAAATCGGGCACCATTTTTTTCCTCTTTTTGAAAAAGGAAATTCAGGCAGCTGTGTGTTCAGTGATATAAATATGGTTCCCAAGGCAAGGTTTGGGAGGGAGTGAAGCGCAGCCTTCCACAAGCAGCCATTCCACAGACTCATCAGTGATTAGAACCCTCTTCTAGTCCAAAATTCTTGAATGAGAAAAATGGGCTCAAAGAGGAGAAATGACTTTCCTTATAAGGCTCACTCATCTTAAGGCCAGACACCCACTCCCCAACCCCCCACCCTGTCTCCTAGTAACTGCAACTTCTTGCTGCATGTTTTTGCAGACACCTGATCACACTGCAATGAGCAAATTTCAGTCCAAAACAATCAGCGAGAGGCAGGTATGGTAATGGCACCATTAATGGCTAAAACGTCCTTGAACTTTCTCAGCCAGGCTCCATGTGCTTTATATGTGTTTCCTAGTTTTGGCAACCACCATATGAGGGTGTACCACAACTGGCCCTGTTTTTTTGAGGGAAGAACTGAGTCTCACAGAGTTTGGCCTGCTTGCCCCAGTCCACTGAGCAAGCAGGTATGGGAGCCTGCTTTGAAGCCTCAAAACCTGAGTGTAGCTAGTGCTGTTCATGTCCCAGCCGTGTGTCCGGAGCACTCAGCCCTCATGCAAGAGCCTGAGACTCTCCACCCAGGGGCTATCTCCCATCCTGCAGGTGGGACAGTGGGACAGACGAGAGAGCTGGGGGTTAATGGTCCAAGGGCAGCCCCAGCCAATGAAGGATGGGAGCTGGGGTTACAAACCACCTCCCAGAGCTCCCTAGTGGGACTGAACCCCACCTGCTCCTTGATGCACCTTTTACTGATTTCCTTCCCCTCCCATCTCACTTCCCCATGGCCCACCAAGTTCCCTGGGGTCGCTCCCATGTAAACCTCTTGCACCTGCAATCTTTGCCCAGGGACTGCTCCTTGGGGAACCCAGGCTAAGGCTAAGAGAAATGAGTAGGAACATTCTCTCTCCTTATCTATGAGAATGGAAAGCACAGAAGACATCTGAAATACATAAGAGTGATGTCAGGAAAGCCGGTCAGGAGGTGGGGGCTCCTCCCACAAACATAAATGATGAGCAGTTACAAAGCCAAGAAGAGCGGCAGGTAATGGACAGAGTGAAAGACTCTGGCAACAAGCAGTTAACCTGATGACCTGTCTGCAGTCAGTCGTTCCTGATGTAGGTGCTGAACCCACTGGACCCTGGTGTGTGTGTGCATGTACGTCAGCCGCAGAACACTGAGGTGACCCGGGCTGTGACCCTCTGGACTCTGCCCTCTCCACTCAGGGGTAGCCAATCAGCGAACCTGGCCCGGGCCTGGGAGAAGCCTGGGAGAAGGCCACGCCGTCGTCCGAAACCTATAACGAGCTCCAAAACAGCAGAGTGGTCTTCCGAAGGAGGGAACCGAAGGTTCTATGGCCAGGGCATCAACGATGTTTCGTTTCCTAAGGAGTCTTGGTGTTGGCCCCATTCAGCCAACAAGAGTTGATGGTGCCAGGCACAGGGCTGTGTTTTGGGACACAGAGGAACTTGATTCAGTTCTCACCCTCAAGATACTCATGGTGCCCAGTTCCTTGTCACATAATGGGAATGGCCTGGTGAGCCTGAACTTATCCGTGGACGGCTCTTACAGAGGCCAAACTCTCCTGGTGGAAATCTTCACCCTTACCCCAACTGGGCTAAGAAATAGCTGGTGGTGAGAGGAGTGCAGTCACATTTGGAGCACACTGTAGCTTTCCGAGCCTCACTTGTCAAACCACAACGGATCAAGGGCTGTGGTCCCGTCATTCTCCCTCTAAAAAAAATCCTTGAAATAAAAGTTCAGAAATGCCCTCCAGTGAAGAAAGGGGTGTACCTGAACCCCAAGGATATTCTCCACATCATATATAAGAAAAAGCCATGGCATAAAGGGTCATGCAATACATTTTGTCAGCTGATTTACAGACCTGAATCGGGTCAGAAGGCCACTTCTGAAATAAAAATAGAGTCCTAAAGATGCATCAGTTGTTATGGAAAATCGATAAGGCCCTGAGCCTGCACTTCATTTCTCCCAAGGGGTGGGAGGAGGGGTGTGTCATTTATCAAATGCAGGCAGGCTAGGACAGGACCAGAAGCAGCCATACAAGGTCATCCCCTGGCTCCCGGCTCTGATGGACAACCTCCAGATTCAGATCACTAAATGAAATCCCTACAAATAATCAAGATGACAGATGGCAATAATCGAGAATGACCGAGAACTCCTTGCTGACCCCATGGATGGGATTCCTGAAGGCCTTTCAAGGGAGAGAATTAATATCCAGGCACCTGGGGATTCTGTTTCTCTGTAGGGTTCTTTTTATCCCCTCTATAGATTGTCCCTTGTGAAAATGACAACCAGATTCTTTCATTCACTTCCAATACCCTTAAGTTGTAATATCAGTAATTTAATTTCTTTTGGCATCAAGTCTAAATGGTTTTATACTCTACAGATTATATACAGTTTACATACGGTATCCAGTGTATACAGAGTTTATACTATATTCATGTGTAAGTCTGGCCAAGGGGATACACTGTCAGAGAGGGAAGAAGATAATCAAGCCATTCGCCTTGATTGTGATGTCACAGACACTTGATTTTCAGGCACGTGGCAGGTGGTACTCTCCTGACAGGCAAGGCCAGCTTGGCCAGGAGAAGGCTGACCCACTGGCTGAAGACCCTCCCTGATTCGAGAACTGTGGTACCTGTCATTCTTAACTCTGGGTTAAGCACTGTTCTTTCTCTGCAGTTTTTTAGCACACACCTACACAGTAGAAGAGAAACTTTGTAACTCAAAAATACTTCCAGGTAATTAATTTATCTGCTATTAAAATCCCTCCTTTTTGTGGATTTAGCTCACCTTCAACTAAATCAGCAACCCGCTCCCTGAAGGTCCCTCCAGCTGCAAACACCTGCATCTTTCTCCCACGTTCGTTATTTCTGCCAATGGCAGCAACACCTACACAGGTGCACAACAGAAGGTCTGGACTCAGCTGACCCCGGCCTGTGTCCAACCAGCTTCCCAATCAGGAAGCCTGTTTCCTGACAAATTTCTTCTACCCATCAGCTTTCCTTCTCCTTAGCCCCACAGGGGACAGGTCCTTAGGAGGCCCACCTGCTTGTGCCATGACAAACACATTTCTCCAGTCGTAAACGATCCTTTCTCAATCTCTCCTGCTCACTTCCACCCCGATAAGAACCCTGACTCGGCTCAGCGGCCAACCAAGTGGGGACCAGAGTCCTTACCATGGTGTCCTATATACTCCACGGCTGCGTGCCAGTCCATGCCCCAGCCGACACTCTGGGGGCTCATCCACAGGAAGGAAATAAGCCCTCACCTGTATTGTCATTTCTGACAATTTCTGACTCAGCTCCTAAAAATCCCGCACGATGCCCAGAAGAGTGAGGACAGTGATACAAACAGAGAAAAGGAGGATTAATAAGCCTGTAGTGCTGGCATCCCTCCTCCAAGGACTGCCTTTGGAATTCTATGTGCTCTGGATTCCCATACCTGGACGATGACCCCCCCCACCTGCTCCTTTCTCCCTGCCGTGAAGGCTGCACCCTCTCCACTGTGTTCCCCTCTTCTTCTGAAGCTGCCCTCCACATGCATTCACCCAGCCCTCTCCAACAGCAGGTTGCAGAATTTTACATAGTTTGGATAACAGTCCTTTATCAGATCCGTGTTTTTACTCTTTAAGATGTTCTCCCAGTCTGTGGCTTGTCTTTTTATTCTCCTAACCGTGTCTTTCGACAAGCTCAAGGTTTTCATTTTAATAAAGTCCAACTTACCATCTTCTTTCACGGACCATGCTTTTGGGGTCTTATCTGAAAAGTTAGCGCCAAACCCAAAGCCATCTAGATTTTTCTCCTGTGTTATTGTCTAGGAGTTAAAGTTTTGCATTTTACATTTAGATTTCTGTTTTATATTGCACAGCAGAAAAATGAAGTCATTTGCTAAGTAGTAAGAACAGCAGGACTGCCTTTATCCGTCTTTAATCAAGCCTAGGATTTGCATCCAAGGCAAGCTCAGGCTTGTCATTATTAACCACTAGCATCTTGGATTTATAACAATTGCTCCTCAAAATGAGGTTCTGGGTGCATTCACATAACCAGCTGCAATTCTAGCAAGAAAGAGGCTGGAAGGGTAGATGGTTCATACTTTCCTGTCTGTGAGTGGATTGCTCTGGATCTGAGAAAGTGGTGGGAGAGCAGGGAGGGTTTTATATATACGGTGAGGTGGGACTCTAACTTGAGTCTTCCCAAGTAATTTACCAATTTCCCCATGCACTTTGCTAAAAATCCTTCCCTTCTGCCTTGGTCAAGGCTGTTCTGTTCCCTTTGTTAGAGACTAAGTTCCTGTCCTATCAGTTTCAGCCTATCTATTTAGATACATGTTGAAGTTTCCTTTATAAAGGTGTGCACTGTTAAAATTAATCCTAGTTAATATGTTATATTACCTCTCTTTTATTGCTATTATCTGAATAAAAGATTCAATGTATTGTTTAATAGTCACTGTCAATATTTGGGAAAGTTATTGATTTCTGCATCTTGTGTCTGACTACTTAGAACTTTCTTACTAATTTTAAGAGATTATCAGTAATTCTTATGATTTTCTAGGTATACAATTATATTATCTGCAAATCATATTCATCCTTCTATTGACAATAGCTATTCACCAGGACCTTTTAAAAAGCAAATACGTTAAATAAAAATGGTCATGGTGGACACTGTGTTATGGATGTGATTTTTACATATCATGTATGCTTCCTGGTCACCTCCATTGCTAACCATTGGTGTCAGAGAGAGAGAGTATTTTTGACATCAGGAGATGCCCTTCCCTTTAACATCAAATATTTTTTTTCACATGATGTTTTTTTCCCACGGAGTCTCATCTCTATAAAATATGGCATTGGTAGATATTCTACTATCAATCAATATTTGCATCACTAAGATAACTCCCACCTGCTCATGAGAAATACTTCTTTCATGTACTGCCAAATTTAGTTAGTATTTTCTTTGGCAGGTCTGAATTTTTAATAATTTTCTTTTCATGGTGCTCTCTAATAGAGCCTAAAATCTGGGTTGTGATGAAGTTCTAAGCTATTGGGAAATAAATGCTACCCTCCACCATTCCCGGGCTACCCTGCCCAGGGGTGGTGGGAGAACCCCCCACCCCCGTGGACTTGGGGGTGTTCTCGATCATCTGAAATCATGTAGCAATCATGGGCTTTGCTTCAGATGGGGGCCACTGGAGACCACACCGGGAATTTTAGAAGTAGCTGACACCAAATCCACCCCAACTTCAAAAGGAAAGCTCGACTTGAGTTGCCACTACGGCTGACAGGCTTTATGAAGTGCACTCTTGGGCCCGTGTTGAGGAAGACAAGTAGAAAATCTCCTCAGACAGTTTAATTAAGTTGAGTGACTTTCCCTGTTCTGGAAAATAAACCAAACCATTTTCTCTATTAGCAAAAATGGCAATTCAGCATTCAGTCAGATTGCTGAATTAATAAAAGTTCATTAAAAAAAATCCATCTTTTAATTAGAAGTCTCTGCAGACCCAACCACCGAATTACAGACTGATCTGATTGGAAAGGACAGGGAGAGGTATTTGGTGCCAAGGCTTGCACCAACCTGATCGCTCCTGCACCTTCCTGAGGGCATGTCCCCAAGCTCTTCACCAGCTTCTGCAACGGAGCTATCAGACCATCCGTGGCAGTGACAACAGCTCCCCTGGGAAGGTCTTGTATGGTCTTGTAGGTCTTCTAAGACCTATGTGGAACTTACTAGAAGGCAGTGAGTAAGGTCAGGGAAAGCTGGTTCAGATTCTGGCTTCCCAGCTCCCCAGCTGCCTGGCTATGGGTGAGTGACTCGCTCGCTGTGTGACCCTGGAAATGGGAATAATAATAATAATAGTACTTATTTGTTCATAGGTTGTCATGGGATGAAAGAAAAGCCACACAAAGGACTAAGCACAGTTTCAGAAAGTGCTCAAGGAAGGCCAGCTGTCATTGTTAGGACCATGACTGTCACTACAATCATTATTTCCCCTTGGCAGACTGGAGTAGACTGTGAGTTAACAATTTAGAGCTCATGCCTTAGCCAATTCCATAAACTCTGCGGCTCCCTTTTCTCACCTTTATAATGTAAATAAATAATATTTGTCTAACTTATTCTACAGAGTTCTAAGGAACAAGTGTTTTAAAGTCCTGAGGATGAAGAGAGGAAAGAAAAGAAATTATCCCATTAGTTCTGAAACACAATTCACTAAAGAGACTATATTCCCCAAATAGCAACTATATTGAGACTGAAATGATCATATTCCTCAGAATATAGTTCATTTATATACTAACCCTATGAAGATGTATTGTTCACTCAGAATTTTTTACTGTATGGTGGCTAACGTAACAATAAAAAAAAAAAAAAAGAAAGCATTGCTTCTGTAGAAGATGAGATGAATTAATGCACAGAGAACTGCAAAATTATCACCCACCAAACAGCTCAGGGATGCACTTGGAGCAAGGCAGGCAAAGGTTGGCTGGCTGACTAACAACACAGGGCATTTATTAAATCATGATAATCCAGCTGCCGGGGGTACCTGGGAGAATCCCACACACCTAGGATGCAGCAAACAGTTACAAAGCAAAATGTTTCTGTTTTGGTGAGTTTTCCATTTACGATCAATGACTGACAAACTGAATTTAACCCCTCTCTTTAAATTAGGACCACATGGACAAATACAAACACATGAAATAAAATCCCAAAGAGTCACGTGGACGTGAGGCTTCACGTACTGCTGAATGTATAACCATAGCAAATGTATAAGCGAAACCCTGCCCCACCAAGTCACTTTGGTCCTGCATCTTTGGTTCTGAAAATGGCAAAACTCGGCTTCTAGGGGTTAGAGAGGCATGGCGAAGCCAGAAGTACTAACTCGGTGTCAGATGCGGCAGGAGTCCTGCATGGCCGGGCAAGCCCTTTCAGCCCCAATACCGATGCAGCAACCCCGGAGGCTGAGTGCTCCATGCCATGGTCCCAAGGCTCCTTGTGCCCTCCTCAGCCTTCCTGGGGTCCTCCCTCAGGAGCGGCCCCACTCCTGCTGACACGCGGGGCCTCTCCACATGTGTGAGAGTGACGCTGACAGGGAGACCCCCCCGCCAAGGGCCTGGGTAGTCTGTGTGCTCATGGGCGTGAACGCGCGTGACTGGAAAGGGATGGTGCACCTCACTGCGACTGGCAGCAGGAGAGGGGATGGCCAGCCACAGTCCCCTCCCTCCAGCAGAAAATCCTTCCGTCCTTGGGAAGGCCAGGTGCAGAGGCCTTGGTTCTCCCGATGCACAAGGAGACGGACATCAGCTTTTTGAGAGACCCGCCGTGGCAATGAATATTGTCACGGAGGACTGTCCTTCACAGCCCTGGTGAGTGAGCAAGTGTAACACCCTCAGGCTTGAGGGGATAAACAAGCCGAGCGGCCTCGTGCATGAAGGGGGCTAATGAGTTTTGGCTTTAGCTTGGTTTCTGTTTCATTTGATTTCCTTCCCCACATATGTGAGTAAAGCTGAGGTGTCACATCACTGTCATCATCAAAACTCTGCTGTACACCTTCCCTGCGAAGCCCAGGGCAAGCCCAGCATCTCTAGCAGGAAAAGGCGACTGTTCACACAGACGGAATCTGCGCCGACTTTAAATGTGTCCTCAAACCTGAAAATGCCTTGCTTGGACCCGCAGAGCTGACCACCCATGCATTTATGACGTACATGACAGAGCCCCGTGGCGGGTGACAGCCCATCACCTTCTAAGTAATGGACATACTGAAGAATATGATGAAATCTGCACAGAGTCCCTAAACTGTCACCCCAGTGGCTCCTTCCAAGGATTCTCGGATCCCAAATTAAGAACCACTGCTTTATACAAGAGGAATTTTTAAAGAAACAGTAAGCTAAATAGTTGCACAAGCGAAAAATTAAAAAACCCCAAGATTACCTGGTATTTAAAGATGTACATGGTACATGGTAATTTCCTTTGCAAAGCAATAATCTCTGTCATGCAGAGATTTGCAGACTATTATTTTTATAAAAAAAAATTTCAGATGTTGCTGTATTTTAAAAAAGCACTTTTGAAATTTGGGTGTAGGTAAATTGGCTGTATCCACTCAGTTAAAAAAATTGTTTTGGGCTTAAACAATACCAACATTATTATTTTACAATTCCGTAGGTAAGTAGTAGCTGTGGATGGAGCACGCTGTCAGAGTTACTGTGATAGCAAGGGAAGGAAACTTTTCCAACCTGACTGCATATGCTTTCATTTCTTCACACCACCCTTCCTACCACCCAGTGATGGGCTGGGGGCACCAGCCCCTAGAACCATATGTTAAGCATTCAGAAATTTTACAAGCCACTTGTTAAATCGTTCCTACTGTGACGTTGACCACTGTGGGGGTATCTACACCAGAGAAGTCAGCCAAGGCTACAAATCACAAACCGGTCTTTTTTCCGTCTCTGAGAGCCAATTTCCCAGGACTCCCCTGCCTCACGCCCTAGTTCCATACTTCCATACGTGCAGTCAACACCAGAAGTGTTCACAGAGATAGCACCTGACTTCCTGGCTTCCAGAACAAGAGCGGAAATGCATTAGCAGCGAACCCTAAGGAAGAAACTGGTGCTAAACTCAACCTTAATGACGTATTAATTAAGGTTGAAATCTGAAGCAGTTTCTGTGGATGTTTCAGGACCACATTCGTGGAGTGACTGGAACAGCAGTCGAGGGCGGAGACCAGGCAAATCTGGGCTCCCCTGTCAAGAGGGCGTCCCGGCGATGCCACAGCTGCAGACACCCCCAGCCAGAGGGCCATGTGCGGCATCAGCACAGAGGCCCCCCCTTGACTCTGCTTCTCCCTCAAATTCCCCAAAGATACTTTGAGCCAGAAAGATCACGACAGGCACGGAATCCCTGATGTGACCCCAAGGCCCTGACACTCCCTCTGCTGGGTCCTTGCCCTTCCCCAGACCCTGCCTGCACCGTGCCACCTGGCTCTGGAGCCTCTCCCGAGCCCTCCTTCGGGGAGAAGTCCACCCTGCTTTGAGCTCCCGTGGTGTTTTGCTGATGGGTATCGCATGTCACTTAGTACATCTGCATTGTGGCCAGTGTGTGTGTGTGTGTGTGTGTGTGTGTGTGTGTGTGTTCGCCTCCACTAGCCTGCACCTCCCTGAATGCCTGGGGCTATATGGGTTTGACATCACTCACATGTGAATGAAGAAAACACAAATCAGCGAAGAAATGTGTGCACGTGTGACCTACCTAATTCAAGGCCCGGGCGAGGCACGGGTGACACAGAGCAGACCGGTCTTCCTCGGGGTCTAATTTCAGGGATTGTGTGTTGTTGAGTTCGATGTTAGCCAAGAGTGGTCTTGCGTACGTGTATGCGTGTGTGCACATGTACGCGTAGGCACACTCAGGGCACACCCGCAGTGCCAAGGGCGGTCTTGCGTACGTGTACGCGTGTTGCACATGTACGCGTAGGCACACTCAGGGCACACCCGCAGTGCCAAGGGCGGTCTTGCGTACGTGTACGCGTGTGTGCACACGTACGCGTAGGCACACTCAGGGCACACCCGCAGTGCCAAGGGCGGACTTGCGTATGTGTACGTGTGTGTGCACACGTACGCGTAGGCACACTCAATGTACACCCATAGTGCTGTGTATCTGAGCAGTCATTTCCCAACCTGGGACGTGACCCACATTTTAGGGTCGGAGCAACTCTTCACATCCAGGCAGGGCAGCCTGGCCTGCTAGTTCCAACCCACTCCCTCCTCAGAGAAGGAAAGCTAGTCCTCCAATTCCACAGCTATAGTCATTGAGATATAGAGCCCCGCTCAGGGACCCACCAGGTCCCTATCTTAAATCAAACCTGGGCACTCTCAACCTCTGAGCCACATGCCAAGCATACGTCAGCAGTTCTACAGCAGGAACGAAAGGGACAATGTTTGGGTTCACCTCTGTGGGCAGGATGGAGGACCCTAGTTTGAATCCCAGCCCCCCTGCCCCCTGTCTGACAAGACAGGTACGGAGCGAGGCTAGGGTAGCGAGGCCTCTCCACACACACGCATCCAGCCCTGGACTGTGGGAGCCACCTGGATGGCCAGCTGCATCGCTGGCAGACCTGAGAGCCCCTCCGAGGTTGCAGGGAGGACGTCTGTGTGGACAGATACCCCTTAGCAGTGCGATGGGCATCCCTTTTGCCCAGGAATATTGTTAGGCTTGAAGAGGTGAAGGTGGAAAGGTGACATGCTTCAGTGGGCTTAGTGTGTTAATATCGTTAATATTCATAAATGGATGGTGTCCTTTGTCAATGTAAACAACTTGAAGTGGCTGGCTTTTCTCAAGACTATAGACAGAGGCCTCAGGCCAGGTGCAGACATGAAAAAGTCATGGAAGGCTAGAGTAAAAAAGGCTCCAGATCAAGGAGTACATTTACTCTCTCACATGACACATGAGTAAACTGAGGTGGCATCACAGGTCCAAAGTCACACAGGGACATATGGGCAGAGCCGGGCAGGTGCCCTGGTCCCCCGAGGCCCCCAGGTGAATGCACTGTGTGATCATGGACTTGGCCTTGCAGCAGTGGGGGCAGCTGCATGCTGTGCTCCCTGTTAAGCACGGTGAGGTGCTGTCATTTCTCCAGCACTGTAGGTCCCTTGGGGCAGCTGGGAGTCCTCAAGCCTGGGGACATGTCGTTCTCCAAGAAGCTTCTCCAGTACACAGTAAAACACGGCTCTAAGCCCAAACAGTGAGATAACTCAAGCATTCCAGATAGCTTTTATTTCCATCAAAGCTCCCCAACTGGGGCTTCCAGACCATGTTTCCTCTTCCCTCTTCAACTTCCAGCTTAGTCCCTGCTTCTCCATTCCTGCTCCTGTCATCATCATGGTGACATCAACAACCAGGGGGACAACCATCTAAAGCCCTGACCTCTCCCCTTCCTGACCTCATTATCCCCAATGTTCATGTTCTCTGTCCCTGCTAAGCCTTGACTCTTGTCATCATAAATGACATCACTACATTCAACATCCTGGTTTCAAGCATCCTTTCTGACCACCCCCAAAGCTGTCCAGGCCACTTACTCTAGAACCCCAACTGCCACAACCCCTTTTTCACTATCCATCACCTTTCTTTCTTCATGGCCTTGTCTATCCTTCTTATTCCTCCTTTTCAAATACCCTCACCTCCTTGCCCCTCACATCTTGCGTGGTACTCAAGGGGCAAAACTTCAGATTGTGGTTCAGTCCAACTCTCTACCTATTCTGGGCCACACCTGAGCAACTTATCTGGCCAGAGAAAATGACACACCTGGATTGACAGGCCACTGAAACTCCAAGGGTCACCTAGGAAGCCAGGCAATTAGACTACATTTTCTATGTGAATTTGCTCCCTGCTCTTTGGGTTGCTCTTCAAACACGTCCTCTCCATCAGCTCAACACTTTATCGTATGTTCAGAAAAAAGACAAGCAATCAGACTCTCGTCTTCCTCCACCAAATCCCCAAGCCTCCCTATGTCTACACCCATATTCTCCCTTGCCTGCTGTGAAAGTGGGAACATCCCTGCTGCTTTAGAAGGAAGACTGGTGAACATGTATTCTCGGTGCCACCCCCTCCTTGATTTTTGACAGCTTTACCCCTATCGTTCTCCCCTCTGTTCTGAAACATCAACCCCTCCTTTCTACTCCGTCATTTCCATCAGCAAACAAAGATGCCATAGAATCTCCACCCAAAAATATCTCTTAAAAACAAATCCTTCCTGGGGCACCTGGATGGCTCAGTTGGTTAAGCATCTGACTCTTGGTTTCGACTCAGGTCATGATCTCAAGGCTGTGAGACTGAGCCCTGCATCAGGCTCCAAGCTCAGCAGGGAGGCTGCTTAAGATTCTCTCTTTCCCTCTCTCTCTGCCCCTCCCCCTACTCTTTCTCTCTCTCTCTAAAATAAATAAAGTCTTTAAAAAACAAACAAATCCTTCCTCTGTTCAGCATCCTATATCTAGCTGCTGTCCCATTTCTGTGCTCAGTTTTCAAAGAAAAACTTGTGAAAGTGTAAGCTCAACTTGCTCATCTTTCTCTTTTGACTCAGTTACTCTGATTCCTTCAACCCATTTCACACCCTCCACCCTCCCTCTAGAACTGCCCTTGTCAAAGCTTCTACAGGCACCATGGTATAGGACCCTTCATCGAGTGCTTCTCTGACCCCATGTCCCTGGTGGCGGCCACCCCTCCTCACCTCTCTTGGCTTCTAGTATGCCATACTCTTTTTTCCTTCTTCCTCACTGGTCACTCCTTGGTTTCCATCACCTGTACCTCTCCTACTGGATTCCAAGTGGTGATGGATCAGAGGGTTCATTCTCTAACCGAGCTGTCTTTCCAGGTCAGTCCATAGCTTCAAATACCACCTACAAGCTCATGTCTCTGTCCATTTGGGGTATCTCCAGGCCTGACCTCTTGCTGGAACTCTAGGCACATCTGTGCTTATGATATCCATATTTAGATCATTTAGATGACAGTACACTTGATATTTCTCCCCAAACCCGCCCCTTCTACTCACACCTCGATCTTCCCTGTCTTGGGAAATGTTACAACAATCCGCCAAGTTGTTGAGCTGTATATTTAGGAGTTTTTCTTGCTTCTTTTTCTTCTGCTATCCTGTCCAAATCACCAGCAAGTTCTGTCTTGCAGTCTCAAATATGTTGCAAATCCTCCCTTTCTCGCCACCTTTATCACCATCACCATCTCTTCCCTGGACCCCTACAACAGCCTCTTAATTGGTGTCCTGGCTTTCATGTCTGTCCCCCTACGATCCATTTTCCCACCTAGGAGCCAGAGTGATCTTTCAAAATGCAAATCAGGGTATGTCACTGCTGTGCTTAGAACATGTCCCATCACCCTGCTTATATCTTTCACAGCAATTATCACAGCCCGTGATTACCTTATTTGTCTTCTTGCCTGTCGTCCATCTCCTGTGCCTAGAATAAAAGCTCAGAGGCCAGGCACCTGACCCACTAGCACAGGCCTGACCCATCATGGATAATCATTATCATGCTGCTGCCTAAATTAATCAACACGTTTTTTGGGGAAAGGACTTATAATCTAATCTCAGGTCCAGGATACTTTCTCGTGGTCAGCAGAAAGTCTGTACATTAGAAAGACGAGATGTGCTTTAAATAGGCACCAGCCCTGGCAGAAGACAGGACACTAGGAGAACTCCATCTCTGCAGAACCTTTTATCGCCCTCAGAAACTGAAAGCCCCTAAATATAGGCCAGCCATTAAAGATTCATGAGCTCCCGCCGCGATATATCAGCACCATGGAAATCGGAGACGTCCATCATGGTGGACACTTTGACATTTGTTCCTAATCAGAAAATGCATATACTTTATTACTTTTTGAGGGAAGGATGACCAGGGCAATATTCCAGAAGCATAGGAGGCTTCCCCCTTCAAGCAGGGATTATGTTTTGCTCTCCGATGCAAACACAGAACACCCACAAGCCACCTCCACCACATAGAGGCTGAAAAAAGAGGTGGTTCTGGCTGGACTCCCTTCCCCGTGTCTTCTTCAGGCATCACAGATGCTCACTGTCCTTTTTTCTGGGGCGTATTTTACTTAATCCCCATTTAGGAGAGGTTTGCAGCATCTTTCCTGCGGCCAGGAGACTTTTTGATCAAAAGAGCTATTGTAGGGAGCGGCAGTGGAGGGGATCGGCCTGAAATAATGCCATCGTTTGACATTTTACAGAAATTATGCTGATTTATAATTTGGGTTTTTATATTCAAGAAAACCCAAACTTCTACATATGGTGAAAATACGGAGTTATATTTTCTCTAACAAATAGGATGAAGAACGGGGGAACTCATGGTGTTTGTGGATCTTAGTTTCTTAATCTGTATAATGGGCATGCTCTCACCTCCACCCCCCCCACCACCTCAGCTTCAATATATTTAAAGGCTTGCTAAAAAGCAAGGCTTAAGTTCCTGAGACAAATGTACTCCGTACATAGAATGTGCTATTATTATTGTTAATTTTAACAACACTAAGTACAAACAAACAGGCCCCCAGAAACCAGGCCCAGGAGGAAGAATTACTGCAAACGAATGAGCGAGCACTTGAGTTCTCCGCATGGTAGTCTAAACAAGACAGAGCTTCACCGGGTCATTGCTTTCCCAACTGACTCCATCTCTCCCTTTGCCCCCGTCTTTCTGGGCACACACGTGAGTGGGTTCACATCCGTACACACATCCGTTGGCAGTGTGCATGCATACCTGTGTGCAGGTATGTGTGGGGGGGTGTGCACACATGCTTGCGATCATAGAGGAAGGTGGGTGAGTTGTAGGCAAGTCACAGAAGCAGCTCCAAGGAGGCAAGAAAGCCCACCTCCAGCAGCCAGGGCCGGCCCAGAGACCATGCCTGCCCTGACAGCCCATGTGATGAAGAACCTTCCACTGCAATGGCAGCTTTTTACAGTTTCTATTAACCTGTAAAAAGGCCAATAGAAAACCATTAACTTCCCGATGGCCTTGGTGACAGTGTGTCCCGATTTCCTTCTCAGTTGTTTGGTGAGTCAGGAGTGAGTGTCCAGGTCTGTGGATGCCGTGTGATTGGCCTTCTATTTTCAGCAGGGCTGTGAGAGTGGACAGAGAAAGCCCCAGGGCCGCCTCCCACCCTCACCGGGGCGGCCTCCCAGAGATTCGGGGAGAGCCATGTGACAAAGCCAGCGCAGCTCGAGCTGAGCCCCCTCCCTGCGAGACCTCCAGCAGGCCAGGGTGAGCCCTTCCCATCCCTTGCCCTTGCCTTTCTCAGTCCTAATTCTGTCTCCAGGCCACCCCTAGCAGCTGGGTCTTCTCCTTAATTTCTCAGTCTGCATGTGCAGGAGGGGAGAGGGGTCCTGTCTGCAAGTCCTAGCTTCCCAGCAGGGCACTCAGCTGCCCCTGTGACCTGGCCAAGCCCACCCTGGCGCCCACCACGTCTGATGGCCCACACCCCTCTTCTCGCTCCCTCTCCTGCTCCGATGTCTCATTCATGCTCTGCATTTGCCCAGGCAACTGTCGCAGAACAAATCATGGAAAAGACGTAAAAAGCTCTCCTGTATCTTGATATTTACTACTAGAAAAACACCACGATGAGGGATCAGTGCTTCGGTGGAGGGATTCTGGGGGTTTCTCCACACAAATATGTGAATACGCACCTTCAACGTGATTCCATCCAGACTAAAATTTTTTTAAGATTTTATTTATTTATTTGACAGAGAGAGAGAGAGACAGCACAAGCAGGGGGACCAGCAGACAGAGGGAGAGGGAGAAGCAGGCTTCCGCTGAGCAGGAGTCCGAGGTGGGGCTCGATCCCAGAACCTCGGGATCATGACCTGAGCCAAAGGCAGATGCTTAACCGACTGAGCCACCCAAGTGCCCCAAAATCTCTAAAATGGAGGGACTGTGGTGGGCGCGCATGTCCTGGCAGAGGGAGCTGTCCCCATGTACACCACTTCCCTTGGGAAATACTGGCGTTACTGGACCCAGCAAGCACTCTAGGAATCTGTTGTAAGGCAAGGTGGACAAACAAGGATGCAGTGATGTTTATGACCCAGGGAACCTGGCAGTGAATCAAGGGCCTCACGAGAGACACCAATGTAAATAAACATGGAGCTTCCATGCAGGGAAATGCCACACAGTTATTAAAAGCCATGGATTACTTCTCTTTATGTTGGCAAGAAAAGCATTCTTAACATGTTGTGAACTGAACAAAAACACTAATGGTTGCCCTTGGGAGACCTGCAAAGTGGTCCATCGGGGAAGATGGACCCACTGTTCTCACCACTGAGAACATCACCAGTGATGGTGTAGGGGATTTGTCAGTGATTCCCCCTAATTAACAATGGAATTCTTCAAACAGAATACCAACTCTGTGCACAGATACTTTCTTTTTAAGGCAATGGTAAGAGGCGCTTGCTTGAAAATGAACAAGAGGGACCTTTTCAGGGAGATAGGCACTGCTAAGAGACTTGACCTGAAGAATTTCTTCAAACACATTTTGGGGAGTGCCTGAAGTGTCCAGTAGGAGTCCAGACCCGAGGAAGGAAACAAGCCCACCGTAGTCAGGAGGCAAGTCACTCTGGGAAGAGCATGGGCGGAGCAATCAAGAACTTGGGTTTGCCTGACAGAGAAAGACTGGGCTACCTTGCAGGTAAACTTGCACCTAACAAAGACTGTGTCACCCGGGATACATGAGGTTATGCTGCAGTGACATACAACTCGGGATCTCGAAGCTTACCACAGCACATGTTTATTTCTCATTCACACCACATGCCCAGTGTGGGTCAGCAGGAGGCTGTGCTCCCAGAAATCACTCTGGGAGGCTTCATCTCCACCCTTGCTTCTGCAACCAGCCAAGCAAGGAAGGAGGACATGACAAACCACCATTGGCTCTTATAGCTCCCACGTAGGACAACACACCGCGCTTCTGCTGAAAACACATCACGTGACAATGCCTGGCTTCAGGGACATGGGGAGGTCATCCGAGTGCCTGGAAGAGAAGAGGACTGGGACCCTTTGAGGAACAGCACTAAGACTACTGCAAAGGCAGGGGGCTGTGGCAAGGGTGGGGGGTGGCATCAGCTGCCAAGATGTAGGCTCAGTGGTGTGCAATGGGAGAGCTGCAAGAAGGAAGATCACTGGCGTCAAGTACATCCTTGGTGAGTGGGGCCAAAGTGAGAGACCATAAGCAGGGGAGTGTGAGGCATATGGCCCAGATGTCAGGGCAGAAGCTGAAGCCCAAAGAACTAGGCTGAAGTATTTCGCCCTCCACCAGCCCTCCTGAACACAGTGAGAGCACATCACCCATGCTCCAAAAGCCAAAGGACCCAAGTGAATGTTCTGGGAGAGCAACACCTGTCCCCAGAGACTCAGGTTCACCACGGGACCCAAGACATGTAGGGCGCCCACAACCACCCACCTGCTGGTTCCCTGCTCCAGAACACAAGAAACAAGAAGTGCTTTTTGCACAACTCTCCTGCCACACAGGCTGGATGGGGAGAGCGCCTCTCCACCTCTCTGAAGTTCAGTTCTAAACGGGCGCCTCAAGTGCTAGAACTCCCAAGACACCCCTGGCCGCCTCTGATGCTCTGAAAACAGTCATTTTACTACTCTTCTCTGCTTCCCACCATTTATACTTTAGCTGATCTGGCTTCCATCAGTGACATTATTGGGCTCTGCATGTGCCCTTGGCATATTCAGATAAATATGGATCTGGATTTCTGTAGGATCACTCAGTGACTGCTAGCAGGAGAGTATGGAAGAGAAAAGAATCAGGAGTGGGACGGGGCACAAAGCCCTGGGGGGTGCCCCAGGGGTGGGAAGCTGATAGCTTCCACGGGCTGTGGGCTTCTCTTGGCCTTTGAGATTCAACTGAGAGCTGTGTCTACACACCCGGCTCCTCTTTTCCCTTGGAAATGGGAACAAAAGAGAGGGACAGTTGGCACTCTTCCTCTCCCCCAGGTTTCAGGGGGTGGGGCAAGATAAGACACTCACTTCACCACCTAGCACCTGTGCAGGTGTGTGGGATGATCCTAATGCCAACAGCACCTATGCGAGCTAGCTTTCTCTGCTAGCTGCTAGAGCCTTCTCTGTCTGTGTGCATGGCAGCCCTGGACAGCCAGGGAATGAACATCGTTCAGTGAATAACGGGAGTTGGTGGACAAATACCCCGGCTCCCTTACCCCTCAGGCTGGGTAACACTGAAGTGTGTGTGTTCTACTCTGTCTCCCAGAGTCGCCCAGTGGGGTTGGGCTTCAGCTGTCCAAAGAGGTAACTGGCTGGATAAAGCAAACTGTATTGGCTGCCTTCCTCCCCTGTCTCACTTCTCCACTCATCCATCAGTGATTCCTGAAGTTACCTCCCAAGTAAATTATATGCACTTTCAGGGAAAGAGCAAACTCTGCTTCTGGGGAAACCCAAACTCAGACATATAAGAACTACTGGCATAGTGGTTAAGATTCCAGGCACTGGGGTCAGAGCATCTAGATTCGAATCCTTGATCAGCCATTTCATAACTGTTCAACCTTCAATACTTTACTTCACCTCTTGGGGGTAAGTGGAGAAGAGTATTGGTGTTTTCCTGTTAAGATTGCTGCTAGGATATACAGGAGATATGTAGGTAAAGTACTTAGCCAAGTATCTGGCAAATAAAAAAAATGTTCAAGGCATGCATATTATATGCATACAATGTATATATGTGTGTATATATATAATATGTGTATGGCTATATGGTTATATGCATATATGTGTATATGTGTCTATGCATTTTTTTCCTTTCCCATTTTTCTTCTGGTGGAGAAAATAAGAGCCAAACCTTTCTGCCAAACTTGAGGCAGAGGACAAGAGACTTACCCAAGACCATCTAGAGAACATGAAGTGAACTCAGACTTAGCATCCCAAGCTCCTCCTTGGGGAACGAACACAATGTGAGTGGAGAAGCAGCATCTGGAAAAGCAGGGGATGCTGAAGGTGTTTCTCAGGTGTGGAAGTCATTAGCCTCACTTCGTCCTTTTCAGGGACCTGCAGACCTGGGTATAGGATAAGAAGAGGTTCTCCAGTCCCTCTACAGGCTGAGAAATGAACTCTTAGCTTGAGAAAAACCAAAGTCTGGTCTTCCCTGTCATGTGACTCCAGCAGGATGTACATCCTGCCGCCCCCCCACCCTCAACCCCTCACCAGAACCATCCAGGAAAGCCCACGCTATGCTGTTGTCAGCTGACCACTCATCTCTCTCTTCTTTTGCTTTCAGGTGTTAGAGACTTGCAGAGAGGAGGGTGTAGGGGCTTTGCAGTGACTCGTCACATGGCTAACATGTGGCAGAGAGCCTAATTACCCACGATAAGCACCTGGAGGGAAAAACATCAACATAAGACAGCGTACACCGAGCATGCTCCATCAGTCTCACTTCAGCTGAGGAAGTGGTTAAGACACAGCAAGTGAAGGATCCCCTTGGGTTCAAGGCATGGCCCCACCACAGACTCACGCTGCATCCCCTCAGCCTGCTGCCATGGAGGGCATTGTGCACCTCACACCATGGAGCACTCAGGAGAAAACATGTTCTTTTTAAAAGATTGCACCAGCCAGGCAGCAAAAGGACACACTGAGCTACGTGGGAGCCCTGCCCTGACCGGGTTAGGTGGTGGATCATTAGGTGCGCCTAGCTGGCTGTCCAGAATCCACTCAGGGAGCAAGAAGGACTGGGAATCTCTGATCAAACACAGGCCTTTCCACTGCACTGGTCCATGAGGGTAATGCAGGTTAGAGCAGCACATCATGCCCCCAATCCCCTGGACCAAAAGTTTCCTTTCAGGGCCAGGACTAGTGTGGGGTGAGAGAGGAACTTGGGGCACAGAATGTAAGGAGGCCCCTGGGGTCAAGGCAGCCTTCCACCTGCACACCCAGAGAGGAAGAGCCGCCCTCAGTGCCCTTGGATAAGTAACACTGAGAGCCGGTGCCCCCTTATGTTTTGTGCCCTAGATGCCACACTCAGCTGGTCCAAGCCCTGCTCCTCTTATACCCCTGTGCTGCCAGGAGCCTTGCTTATGCAGAGTGGTAGGACCAGCAGCAGTGGCATCACCTAGGAGCTGGCTAGAAATGTAGAACCTCAGTTCTACTCCAGCCCTTCTGAGTCATAATCTGCAGATTAACAAGATGCCAGATGATTTGTATGTGCAAAATTAACGTTTGAGAGATGGCAGGGCTGAGGGATGGCAGAAATTGCAGGCTTGTCTGGCATTTGCCATCTCTTAGCCTTGGTGGTGCTAGGGTGGGAGGTGGCTGATATCAAGAAGATACTCCCAGGAGTTCCCCGAGTCTCTCTCAACTACTGAAGATCACAAATCTACATTCAACTTCCAGAGAGACATCACATTGGTTATATTAAAAGAAATAGTTATTGACCATTTATTAAATATTTAACAAAGCTCACACATTGTATTTGGATAGAAGAACAACCACTCTCTAAAGTTCCATCCAGGACTAAGAATCTATTTAATATTGCATTATGTCAATCCAGTCTGTGCAATAAAAATCAATAAATATTTACATGGTGTCTCAAATGTATCCAGAACTTAAAAGAATGTATCAGGCACATGCCCAAGTTCCCACTCCTCCCACAACTGAAAGATATGAAGAAAGGCCATGAGTAGGTTATTAATATGAGGAAGTCTTGCAAGAAATCCATTTGTACTTGGCTGTTTTACCTGATGGAGCCTTAAAGGGAGTGATGCTACTAGGGAAGCACTAAATGGGAAGAAGTTGCTGAAACTGTAACAAGACTGGCCTGGATGTTCAGGGTTATGGTCAGTATCTCTTTAAATATATTGGAATGTATATACTTTCCATTAAAAGCAACCCAACTTAATAAACCATGTTCATCACCCAATCAAGTCAACCAAGACTGATCTATCACCCACCACGCTTGAACCCTGTACACCTGAGTCCTCCAAAACCTAAGGATACTCTGATGACCCCTGGGCTCATGCTGGAGAGAAGTGAGTTCTGAGCAAGTCTGACTATAATACTACTCTTTGAACCACTCTCATGAGCCAAGGCAAGTGTGTCCAATAGTCCCAAGTTCTCCAGTGTCTACAGGTAACAATTCTCAAGTCCATCAAGGTAAGTGCCTTGATAAAGCTCACAGAGCAAAAACTCACCAATTTTTTTCCACCTCCCCACAGAATTAAATGTAATTCTTATTTTGAACACTGATGATCACAGGGTATATATCAACAACATGAAATAGACTGCTCAATCAGCAGTGAAAAACAGTCTGAGATAAACAAAATGTGGAATACCCATACAATGGAACGTTGATTAGCCTTAAAACAGAAGGAAATCCTGTCACATGCTATATAACATGGACGAACCTAGGGGACATTATGCTAAGTGAAATAAACCAGTCACAAAAAGACAAAAGCCATATGATTCTTCTTCTATAAGGTACTTCGAGTCATCACATTCTTAGAATGACAGAAAGTGGAATGGTGTCTGTCAGGGGCTGGGAGGAAGAGGGGAATGGGGAATTTCTGGTTTAATCGGGACAGAATATCAGTTTTGCAGGATGAAAACAGGTCTGGAGACAGACGGTGGTGACGGCTGCCCAACAATGTGAATGTGCTTAATGCTACTGAACATTAAAAAAAGGGTTAATGTGGCACATTTTAGATGTGAAAGAACCGGTCTGTTGAAAATTAAAAAACCAGCCTGGACTAATGCCAAATATAAGGCTGGAGTTGGTTAAAAAGAATGTTTACATAGCTACACTTAAAGGCTGTGTAGGAAGCCTGCCTCTGGACTTTATTCAAGTGAGCCCAGGAATGGAGAGGATACAGACACACACATACACGGACACAGGTATGTGCATGTGTGGACATGTGTGTATGTGTGCTCACTTGTGCGTGTGTGTGTGTGTGTGCGCGCGTGCGGGTGTGACAGGCAGGTCTGCAGCACCCTTTGTACAGGATGTGGAAGGAATGAGTCCAGAACATGTCATGACCCCTGCGGCAGCCCCACCCACCCAGGTGTGCAGAAGTCACATATAACAGGATAATTACATAACTGCAGAGTGTGTGCAATCTGGATTTTTCTGGGGAGGAAAAATCTGGGGAACACATCCACTGCTGCTCCCCAGATTCTCTGGGATTCTCCTGGGGGCACCTAGTCCTGAGGCTTTGCCGCCTCCCAGCCTCATAGCTCGAGCTGCCATTCTCGCTTACCATGAGCTGGAGGAAATTCCGGAGAAGCTGCATGGGGTTCTTTCTCTGGGGACTGCCTGGCTTGCTCTCCCAGCTGACTCCCTCACCCTCCTCCAGCTGGGACGACAGCCGGCCAGAGTCACAGGCCCAGAGAGTATTTGTCCTCAGAGGGGTTTTGGTCCCATGATGAGTGATCTGTGGCCATCAGGATGCACACATTTGCCTGGCTTCACAAGACAGCATGGAGAGCCCATTTTAGGGCAGAACACCGGGAAGCTTCCCCCACTCTACCACTTCTCAAATATGCCTAGCTATTAACATTTCAGAGGGTAAAAACTAGAGCACGGATTTCTCATTGGTGTTCTTCTATTCAGTGAAGTGAAACATCTAAATTGTTAGAATACACATTTTTTTTTCAAATAGAATTTAATAAAGCATTTTCATTTTGAGTTAAAAAAAAAAAGGAGGCCATGAATAATTTATAGTATAGCCTGAATTTGTATCATGCAAAAAAAAAAAAAAGAAAGTTGATTGAAAATGACCCAGTCTCATGCTTTCATTTGAAAGTTAAAGCCCAGGGAGGTAAACCGATTTGCCCGAGGTCACACAGTAAATCAGGCCCCAGAACTCTGCCTTCCTGTGTACAGTCTCCCTGCCTCCACTAGAGACTCTGGTCATAAATGTGAGACTCCAAGAAGATCTGGGATGATGCCATGAGGGCTTCCCTTTACATCCCAGGCCACATGTTGGTAAGTGCTACATTATTCATTTTTTTCTTGGGTTGAGACATTTTTCTGGATGCCCTTTGCAGTGTTTCTTTTTATAGCACCACAGAGCTCATGGAGGAGCCGTATCTGGCACACGCCTCCCCTTATATTAATCCCAAGAGAAAGCTCAGACTCTAATATTTAAGCTTCCAAGACATTAACGGGGAGGCTCTGCACAAAGTCTCGGTGTTGTGTTTTGCGTCTGCGAATACAACGTGCCTGCCAGAGCACGCTACATCCCCAGACTGGTGACGCGGACATGGCAGTGACTCTCGGGTCAAAGCCCCCATCCCCACCCCCACCAAGCTGAAGTCACTGCCCACAGCTACTCTTTGCTCCCACTAGCCTGCCGTGCCCTGTAACCAGGGTTTGGGATTCGTAGGTGGACAGAGGATTTCTGAGCCACTGCTAGCTGTGGAGGGAAAATTCGGGAGAGAGTGTGGTCACTGAAACGCTGGCCATCATAAGACAACGCGGCAGGGTTTGAAGAATGGGATGCGGGCTCGCTCCGCCAGGGAACGAACACATTCCTCAATAGGCTTCCTAACTGTGGGCCCAAAGCAAGAGCATCCTACCGTGTTTCTTTTCCTAAGGATTTCTCCTTCAAGGTTAAGAAAGAGTTTTATGAATAAAGATGGAGAAGAAGAGCAGAAGGCAGGATTCTCAGGGGACACTGCATTGCCTGGCCGTGTAGAGAACTTGCAGGGTGGGAGTTGTATACTTGACCTTCTTCAGGACACTCACTATAAACTCAAGCTCACTCGCTTGTGTAAGAATGTCCAACATAGAGTGTAGTTCCTTGTATATAACAGGTGCCTACTAGACGTCACTGAAGGAATTGATATGTGATGGTGACACTTGTCATTTTCATGTCCCAACCAAATATAGTTCTAGTTATTCAGCCTCTATCTTCATCTGGGTTCCCCCAGAAGCTGACTCTGAGATAAGCAGTTGATTTGGGGAGTGGTGGCAGGAAGCGGCAGGAAGGCAGTGGGGAAGTGAGACAGGGGAGGGAAGGGTGTAGTCCCCAGCTTGCGACCTCAGCGGGCAACCCCACCAAGGACACTCTGAGAGGCGATGCTGAGTCACCTTTGAATTGTTCCCACAAAGACGCAGGGAAGCTGGCATTTATCTGCCAACTCTTGTACAGCACTGGTGAAGTTTGCTCCTGGAGCACTGAGTCCCAGGCATTTTCAGCTTGTTCTATGTTCAGGCTGAGCACACAGCCATGACCACAGAACACCATGAGGGAGAAAGATGAAGAAGCCAATAGTTAATTAATCGACCCACCAATGATCCAACACTGCAGTAGGCTCTACGGAAAATAAAAAAGAACTAGCGAATCTTAAGAGTCGCTGGCATTTTCGGCTGCCTGGCCGGCAGCCCGCTCCCCCCTCCCTCCTTTCTATCAGGATCCCGACTCTGCTCAGCTGAGGAGTTCTCACAGCCAGCCTTTCAGTGACCAACAATGGTGGTTCCATTCTGCTTACGAATACTTGGCTCAGGAACGGGCTTGAGATAGGAGGAGGAGGTGTTCAAGGGGGCATTAAAAGTCTCCTTGCTGATAACAAGGCTACACAGAGCAAGAGATGGGGGTAGGAAGAGAGGGAGGTCTGACAGCAATGCTATCATCTGGGTTCTTTCTAGGACTGCACATCCTCAGGCACATCAGATCGTAGGAACATGAACAAAACCAGAAGGTCCAAGCACTCTACCGAAAGTGCTCTTCAGCCAGAGTTCACCATCCCCCACTTGTGTCGTTGGTCTCGGGGCATCTATGTGGGACTCTGCGCTTATCCCAATTAAATTTCATCTCCTCCATCTGCAGGCTGTGGAGACAGCCTGGCATCTTGGTCCTTCGTTACACTTTGTGGTTACCACTACAACCCTTGGGTCTCTTGCAAATGTGATAATTATGCCTTTTATGTCTTTGCTGAAATTCTTTATGGCTTGACTTTTCTAATCCACTATCATTTGGGAAAATGTTGAACTTGCTGGAGAGCCAAGTGCGGACGTGCCATGATAGAGGAACCCTCCCTACACTGAGGCTATTAAGATTTTATTTATTTATTTGAGATAGAGCAGAGTGCACACGTGAGAGAGAGAGCATGAGCAGAGTTGGAGAAGCAGAGAGAGAAGGAGAAGCAGACTCCCTGCTAAGCAGGGAGCCTGACATGGGGCTCTATCCCAGGACCCTGGGAACATGACCTGAGCCAAAGGCAGATGGTTAACCAACTGCCGACTGAGCCACTCAGACGCCCTAATCACGTTTTTTAAAAAAGATTTATTTATTTATTTTAGAGAGAGAGAGAGGGAGAGCATGAGAGTGGTGGGGAGGGGGGAAGAGGGAGAAGGAGAATCTCAAGCAGACTCCCTGCTGAGTGTGGAGCACAATGAGGGGCTCCATCTCACAACCCTGAGATCATGAGTCAAGATCAAGGGTCAGATGCTTAACCAACTGAGCCACCCAGGTGCCCCCATTAATCATATTTTTGAAGCAGTCTGTCCACCAGGCATTAACTGTATTCATGCCCAGTTATCTGTCTGGCCTCCAATGAAAATAATAACAGATTCTACAAATCTCATGTTGTAATCAAGAACTCCCCCCCCATATCTACCTCATAGTCCTGAATTACTTGGAAATCCTATCACAAAACAGGAACATTTATTAATGACAGGAGCATTTATTAATGACCAGTGCCAAAAACGCCCTCTGTGAACCTTTAATCCATCACAAATTAGGGGGTCACAGATTGAGGACCACACAACATTGATGCATCTTGCCTTCACTGACCTGGTAACAGTCAACTCCCTAGATGGTTGGGAAGTACACAAGGTGGCTGCCAAGCCTCTCCCCACGCTGTGGGTCCATAAATATTCAATTACATCAGAGCTGTCTCTAAATCATTGGCTTTGAGTACACTTGGTAATCTCCAACATCTCCGCCTTTTGAACTAGGAGATGGTAATGTTACCAAGGTGGTCAGATTTCTGAAAGGAGTAATTCATTAACATTTGGGGACAGTGCCTTGTAAAATGGAAAGGGGCCCTGTCGGTGGTGTTAGCAATCCTTCTTCCAAATGCTTTGCAGTAAATGAAGGCTTCAGGTGTATTTTTAGTCTTGTTTAAGGCAGACAGGGCAGCCTGGGAACACTCTCAGCCCCTCAAATCCCTCTCCTGAGCATGTTTTTGATGCCCCCATTGGACAGGGACGAAACAGGGCCTGTACGTGAGCTGGGGAGAGGGAGCAGCTCAGAGGGGAGTGAGAGCATGCAGCGGTCCTGCATAAAGAAAGGTGGGACTCGGGCACATGCAGGGCAAAGGCAGCCCAGGGAGACCGGAAGCATCTAAAGCAAATGTTGCAAAACTGCTTCAATCAGAACCTGAATGCTCGACACCTGTCTCCAGGCTCCTCTCTGCCATCATAACCTACCACCCCCCCACCACTCCTCACACCTCCTGGGACATTTGGCAGTTTTTCATTTGAGACCAGCAGCCAAGGACCTTGAAAACTTGGTCAGGCTCCCAAAGGACTCTGGTGGTGGACAGTATGTTCCTTGTGTGCATCAGCTCATTCTCTCTCCAAAGGCTGGATCAGGGTGAGTGATACCAGGGATCTACCGGCAGCCCCTCAATGATGCCCTGTGGATGGGCAGAGCTTAAGGCTCCCAGTGGGTCCTCTCACTGAGGGTCAGCTGCTGTCCTCTGCTTATTTCCCAGCCCCACCAAGTACCTCAATTTTTCCAGTTAAGCATCCAGAGTATCCCACCTCTCTCAACATCCTCCCTGCCTCTCTAATGATATGTCTCCCCAACACCTCACCTCCCCCCAGACACACCCCTCAGATCCCACATTAGCCCTGTGCTTTCCATTTTTTAAACTTTGCCATTGACAACAGTAAATACAATAAGGACAGAAATACTGCTGGGAGCCTGATGGCCAGATAGTAGGTTCTGACGTGAACCTTTGATAAATCGTAACCCCCCCTGGAAAATTCTAACCCTGTTCTTTAAAAAGTACACCATCTCTTCCCCTTGGTGTCTCAACTGTTGGTCTGTGGCTGAAATAAACTTGTGGGATAAGCCCCGAGTGTCTTATCTCTCACATGCAATGTTTCCCCAGAGCAGAGCTGGGCTTCTTTGAATTATCTTCTTGTGCTGTGATGAGATGTGGTCTGGGCTCCTGAAAATAGCCACACAGAGAATCCTGTCTTATGACATGTGCACAGACTGAGGATGTCAAGAAAAGCAAATAAGGATGGGGAGGGTTGCTCTTGGTAAATCTTTACTTTACTAGGGCTGAAAGTCCATTCGAACACTGCTAGGAAGAAAAAAAAAACATGAGCCGAAATCTGATTTTCTTTTGGTGGTCTGAGATCTGAGAATCCAGTTACATGACAAAGACCGTGTGTAGTCCACTCTTGAGGCAGGCGTGCAGGGAAGAGGAAAACAGCACTAGAAAGGGATGGAGTCACTAAGAAACCAGTTGATAGTTATTTATCAACAGCTGAAAATGCAAACTCCCCAATGACCTTGAGACTCTCCCAGCCCTACACGCATTTGCAGCCATCATTCAAAATGTCTCATACACAGGGAGCTGCTGGCCAACCTTCCATTTGCTCTTGCAAAAGCAGGATTAGCTCAAGTGACAAAATTCTCAAGTTCGCACAAGTGACATCCCCACTGGGCCACACAGCTGAGTTGTCAGTAGCAATGAAGGAGATAAAGAGCTGTCTCTACTCAGAGGGCCACAGAGGCTCAATACAACTGATGAACAGATCAAGTAGACACCCATTAACAAGATGACCTGCTGGAGGCCAGGTACAGTTTCAGGAAGCCCACCTGAAACATAAGACATTGAGTAAGGTCAGGGCAGCCATGCACAGTTGCAGAGGATGTGCAGTGCACAAAGGCCCCTGGCCGAAGAAGCAAGTGGGTGCCCTTGCCAAGCCAAGACAGAGGAAAGTGTATTTTTAAAAACATACTTTCTTCAGAGTCTAGAGGGGAGGGGGGCGGGGGGATGGGTTAGCACAGTGATGGGTATTAAGGAGGGCACATTCTGCATGGAGCACTGGGTGTTATACGCAAACAATGAATCATGGAACACTACATCAAAAACTAATGATGTAATGTATGGTGATTAACATAACATAATAATAAAAAATAAATAAATAAAATTAAAAAACCATACTTTCTTATGTTTTTGTAAATGTCACTGAAGTATCACATACATTTAAGAAAGTATGTAAATCGTAAGTTGCTGGTTTGATGAATTTTCACAAACTGAACACATCCATGTAATCAGCACCTGGGTCAAGAAATAGAACACTAGCATGAACCCCAGAAGTCCCCTCCAAAAGGCATCCTTAAAAAAACATGAACCAAGGTGCCATTTTCTTACTATGCCAGTGACCACAAGGCTTCCACTAGCATAAGGGGCACCTTTCTCCAGTCTGCATGAAAGTGTCCTATGGGCTAGTGGGTCGCAAGAAAGCTGGTCACTAACCTCAAGAACTTACCGTATGATGAGGGGGATGGGCACGTGCCGAGATGACAACCTTCTGATACAGGACGTGACGAGTGACCATGCACAGAAGGAAGGCTTCCTTCCTCTGTGCACATTCCTCTTTACCTCCCTCCCACCTTCTCCTCCCCACAGTAAGATTGCTCATTGCTCATTACAGGGCCGGGGAGATGGCATCAGAATGAGGAGCATATTGGCTGTGAGGACAGAAAGAAGACAGAACAAGCATAGGGGATGCAGCCCCATCTGTCACTGAGAGCTGCCTTGAATTTGGATGTTGCCTGTTGACCGCTGTCTGAATGTTAGAAGTGAGTCCAGTTTACTGCTTAGTGGAAGGGATCCCCCATCATGTCCTCTGAAGCTTCATCATCTAACCTCTTATGAGCCAGAGGAAAGGTATGTGCTATGATCTCATTAACCTGTGGAGACACAGCTCCTCTGAACCACAACCTTGGTTCTTTTCAAACTGACACACCTTTGCCCCCTCACCCCAGACAGTTTATGTCTTGAGGACTGGACCCCTGAGCTCTGTTCCTTAGGACAATTGAGGATGCTCAAGAAGTAGTGTATGAATGAATGAATGAATGAATGAATATGAAGGTTATAAAAAAAAAAAGAAAGGTACTTTGGGGCACCTGGGTGACTCAGTCAGTTAAGCATCAGACTCTTGATTTCAGTTCAGGTCATAATCTCAGGGTCATGAGATCAAGCCCCGAGGTGGGCTCCATGCTGGGTGTGGAGCCTGCTTGGGATTCTCTCTCCCTCTCCCTCCGCCCCTTCCCCCTCCCCCAATGATGCCCCCCTCCAGGTGGCGCATGCTCTCCCTCTTTCTAAAAATAAAAAATAAAAAACAAATAATAAAAAAAGAAAGGCATTTCATTTCCTACATAATGTTTTATGTACATATGTTTCTTTTCTACATAATGTTTCTTTCCAATAAAGTTTCAACACAGAGAGTATCTGCAATGCTCTCTGCCTGCCTGGCACAGAGTTTGGACCTCTAGCCATAGAGCAGTGGTAGGAAGGCGGGGCTCCCAAGAGAGCCTACAGTAGAAATATATTCCTCCCCTTTCCCCCAACATGGCCACCAGGAAGAGGTTCTCATTCATCTCATGTGCCAGGCACTATGGAGCTGGTGGAGCGTGCAAGCTCAAGAACAGGGAGAGAATCCACAGTGTGAGAATACTGGCAGAGTTCAGCACACGAGCCCCAGGCTTGGGCATCTGACTGGGCGGGGCACCCCAGATGGGAAGACCTGAGACCTTCCATTTTCCTGATGAAGGCCGAGGCTTTTTTCCCAGTTCCCAACTCAAAGCCCCCGCCTAGGCCACTATCAGGGTGAGCTTCCTGAAAAGGCAGCCCCTCCCAGGGGCAGGGAGGCCAGTGGACCCTGGGCCCTCTATTTCAGCTGTGGCTGAGGTGCATACCGCGGCTCTCCTGGCAAAGTCCCACCTCCAGCGCCAGCAACAGCTCTCGGCCTTCTGCTCTGGGCTCTCCCAAAGCCTAGCAAGGCTGCTCCGGCCCTGGACGTGCAGAGGAGTGGGCCTCAGCCACGGGGGGCAGGGGCTGGGGGAGAACCCTCCTCGCAGCCATCTCTGTAGGGAGACAACTTCGCAGGATGTTCTACCCACCTGAGCGCCACGGAACCCCTTTCACCCCGAGCAACGCACTCAACACTGCTCCCTTGACTGGGGCCTCCTCCTTCCTGCCCCACTCATCTGCCCCCGACTTCGAGTTCCTGCCATCACTCCCCTCATAAACCACGTGAGTCCTTATCTCGGGCTCTGCCTTCAGGGGATCCTGGGTAATACAGGCAGAGTCCCTGAGTGTCTCCAATCCAGGATGGCCCACACAGGGTGGCCGAAGGATGGTTGCTCTGTTGTGACTCCATCCCAGGAAGTGAGGCTTCCCCTCCATTAAGGAAGTGTTGAATCACTACATTGTACACCTGACACTAATATATGTTAACGACGCTGGAATTAAAATTAAAAAAATAAAATGAAATAAAATACTTAAACCTTAAAAAAAGAAAAGATCAGAAAAGGAAAAATGACCTCCAGCCTTTCACTCTTGCTCCAATACTGATAATTTATGGAGCATCTGCAAGGTGGCAGGACTGTGCTGAGTGGCTCTGTGTGGTTTACCTGATCAAATCCTTGACAACTGCCTATGTGATTGGCACAAGCTGCTAGGTGGTGGGGCCTAGATTGGACCCAAAGGTGGTCTGAGTCCAATCTCACACCTCTAACCACAACAGTGGGGGCCTCATCCAATTACCCATTGGCACAAACACAACCTTGACCCAGGGTTGACAACCATTAAAGGCTGCTTCTGGGGAGAAAGGGCAAATCAAAACCTGTCTGATGCTATGATTTCATGGAAGTTCGGAGAAGTTGTGTGACATCCTGCCAGGGAAACACAGTCCTTGGGAGGACCAGGCTTGCATCCAGGATCCGCCATGTATCTTCTCTGAAACCTAGGATTCTGTTTTTACGTTAGAAAATGTAGATTATAAAGACGATTTAAAAGAGGTTGTGCAAAGTAACCATGTGTTATTTGCACATAATAAGCATCCAATATGTGGGCACTATCAGTACGGACACTGTTATTAGTAATGCAAAAATAATCTCAAAGCACTGAGTGTCTAGCTGTGAGCTGAGGGTCTGGAGACTAGGTTCTGCCATCCTGGCCTGTGCAGGATTGGTTGTGACCCCAGACCCTGCACTGGGGAGGAGGAGGTGACCTCCCCCTAGACTCAGTGGATCTCCCCCAGGACTCAGAATCAGCTAGGGCAGGAGGAGCTAAATGCACTGATTAGTGCTGGGAGGAGGGGGGCTCATTTTGTGCATGGAAGTATGAAATCCTGGGGTTGGAAGGGACCCAAGAAATCATGTGTCCCTACCATCCAAACCAACATTCATTCATAAGCCTTTATTAAGTCCCACTCTGTGCTAAGCACTGGAGATGTGAAGGTACATTACATCTACTGCAGAAATGAAGTTCACTAAGGTGTCCCAAGTGCAACAACAAAGCTCATTCAAGGGCACAGTGGGTATGCAAAGGAGAAAGTGGACCATCCAGCACTGGGGTGTCCTGGAGCAGCATCACTGAGAAATGGCCATCACCCCCAAGGGGTATTTGAATTCCTTCAAAACACCACCAGCAAATCATGTCCAGCATTGGCCCAAATACTTCCAGTGATAGTGAACCTGCCATCTTTCTGTCTCTGTATTAAAAATTAAAAAGGCAAAAAATGCTCTTTCTTATACAGAACAGAACTTGGCCTCCCCGAACTGTACCTGTTCAGGTCCTGGTCCTACTGCTCAGGGCTCTAAAAAAATAGTCCACTGAGACTCTCATTCCTGCAGGTAAATGGAGTGCCATTCCAAATGCCCTTTCTCCAGATCAAACAGCACCAGGCATCCAGCCTCCCCTGCAGAACAGGTCTTTGACATCATGCCTGCCCCTCACTCCTGAGCTCACCTTTCCCCCTTTGCCAGAGTATGGCACTGAAAGCAACCATGCATATCCCAGGGTGTCTACCTAACAGGGAGGAGAGCAAGATTACTCCACTCTGCTTCAGAAATCTATACCTTTAGAAAGACATGAAATCTGAACAAGGCTGACATAGACTTGAATCTCATTTGCCCCATAGCAGCCATGTGACCTTGGGCAAATTAGCTGGTCTCCTTGAGCCCTGTATTCTTGATCTGTAAAACGAGGATGAGGGGACTGTCAACTCCAAGGGTAGCTACGAAAATGAGATAATGCATGCAAATGCCCAGTACAGTGCCTGCCACACAGACCTGACATAGCACCTGACACACATTAGCTACTCAGTATGTACAGTGCAGACCAAAGGAAGCTAAGAGCCACTTACAAGTGTGATGCTCTTGAGCCACATCTTCTCCATCTAATACTTCTGTAGAAAGGCTTTCACCAAACTAAGAGCCTGACATTAGATATTAATCTCAACCAAATTTCATCTTTTAAGATATGCCCCATTATTAAAGGCTCTCAGACCTTTGTGAATCCTGCTTCTGCTCTTGCATGATTGAAGCAGAGTTGGCGATAGCAACAGCAAAACGCATGCCCATCCACTTCACCTTCCATGTGTGGCCACATAGCTGAGTTCTGGCCAATAATACATGGGAAGAAGTGATATGCACCACTTCTAAGCCTGCCCCTTTCAAATCTCCCTTGTGGTCCTCCACCCTTTCTTCTTCCCCATCTGCTGTGGAGGGGAATACCTGAGGTGCCAGCAGATGGTGAGTTGAAGACAGAGGTCCCTAGGTCCCTGAGTCACTGTATGGAAGGGTGTCTGCTGGATACTGCATCAGACCTTGCAAGAATAAGAAAGGACCTTCCATGGTGTTAAGCCACTGAAATTTGAGGTCTTACCTATTACAGAAGTTACAACTATCTTAAATAATTCAACAAGGTCATTTCTGCCCATCCTTCCAGCTTTATGGGATCCATAGATGGGTGTGCATGCTTTCAGTGGCCTCATCCAAGTCACAGGGAAGATGTCGAACAATGGAGCCCTGTAGTGAACCACCAGGCATGGCCTGGTGGGGAACCCACTTAATGATACAAGGTGGCACGAACTAGTGGCAGCCACTGGTGGCAGACACTGAGCACCATGAGTGCATGCAGGGCTTTTGATGCAGGCTCCATGCATGTAATCACCTGTTTGCCATGCACTGTTAGAGCTGAACAGGATGGACTAAAAGTCACTAAATCCAGAAACTTCCATGGATTTGTCCAAAGTCTGACAGCTGGTTAGCAGCTAACCTGAAGTCTTTTTGTTTTTTAGCCTAGGGGATTTCCCTGGCAGAAATTCTGTTAGAATGAGTCAAGGTCACATAAAGGGTAGTCTCCCTTCCATCACTTGCTGCTCAAAGGATTCACCCAAATCACCTGAATGCAGAGAATAAGGGTAACTCCCTCCTTCCCAGAGTGATGCCTGGAACACTTGCCTCCAACAGAACACCCAAAGACATGTCCCCTGGCAACAGGCTTCAATCAGCAACCAAATCCAAGACCCGCCTAAAGGCAAACTGTGAACCGAGAATTAACATCTTTGTCCTTATTGCTAGGAGACGAGCACTTGGTAATTATATCACCCCTAATGAGAGACCTGCATTTCCAGACTTTTACATGTTTTTTAATCTGTAAATATTAGCTTTCCCATTGAAGCAGCTTACTTTCAATCTCCTGTGCTTTTCAGTGTTTAATTAAAAGGCTCCCGCACTCATTGTACTCTGCCCTCTAAAAGTTGGCTCAAAATAAGCTTCCTTTGACACCACAGCCTTTCCCTTTCTGAATGTTCTCTCTGAGAGGCAGCTTGGGGTCCTGACAGGTGAGTCAGAGTTCTGGTGCTGGCCTCAGCCACTGCTGAACACTGAAGCCTGGCCAGCCTCATTTTCCAGATCTGGACAACCGGGAAAAGGTAACACCACCGTCCTTGCAGCATTCTTCCAAGGATGGAATGAGATCCCAGGACCTTGCACACAACACATGCTCTTCCTTTTTTTTTTTTCTTTTTACATAATTATTAAATAAGCTAAGTGTTAGCAAAGAGATGTTTAATGAGAGGTTTTAACAGGTGCTGTCAGTGCGTGAACCACATCCCCTCCCTTGACCAATGCAGAGTACACCTGCCTGACTCTTGTCTGCCGGCACCTGCACCTTTGTGCCCAAGGGCTCTTTCTGGCTGTCAGAGCCAACTTTGTCCATGGACAGAAATTCTAGGGGCTCAATGGACCCAGGAAGCCCTCTCAGTCACTGGTTGATGGGAGCTGTGGTGAATATTCCACTTCCTCATTCTCATGTGTGCTCTGTGCTGCCTCCCATATCCCCAGAGGGCCAGGGCTCCATTTGCTAGTTACAACTGCCCTGATGATGTGTTCTTTCCCGGTGCTCTTCCCTTCCTTGTCTAACTTCACTGCTCCACAAGCTGCATGCCAAACAAATTACTTGTCCTTGAATCCTTGACCCTGCGCCTGCTTCTAGAAGAACCTAAACTAAGACAGATGCATTGTGCATGAATACACATCTCTGCATTCCAGACTAGATAACTGTGAATCCTGCTTCTGCTATCTTCTGTACTGACCGCTCTCCTTGCCAGCATCCATACTGTTGATATAAGATAAATTGAGGCTGTCATCTAAGTCAGTAGAAGTAACTGGATTGGGGTGCCTGGGTGGCTCAGTCATTAAGTGTCTGCCTTTGGCTCAGGTCATGATCCCAGAGTTCTGGGATCAAGCCCTGCATTCGGCTCCTTGCTCAGCAGGAAGCCTGCTTCTCCCTTTCCCATTCCTCCTGCTTGTGTTCCCTCTCTCGCTGTGTTTCTCTCTCTCTGTCAAATAAATAAATAAATAAAAATCTTAAAAAAAAAAAAAAGAAGTAACTGGATTGGAAAGAAACCCACCACCTTCATGATAGTAGTTGTTTCTGGGAATGGTGGGCGAGGAGTGATTAGGACTGTGACAAGGACAGTACAGCCATATCACATGTAGTGTTGTGTTGACTTTTACTAAAAAGAGACAAAATGAAAGATTACTGACAAAGTCAGTTCTGGTTGGTGACTACACAGAATATGTTAAATTATCTTGGGGCTTTTCTATATTTTAAAGTGTTTTAAGTAAAATTAAAATGCACAAAAAATTTATCAGGATTTGTGGGATGCAGCAAAAGCAGTACTTAGAGGAAATTTTATAGCATTGTGTGCATATATTAGAAAAGAAGAAAGATTCTAAGTCAATCATCTAAGCTTTCACTTTAGGAAACCAGAGAAAGAAAAACAGATTAAATCCAAAGTAAGCAGAAGGAAAGAAATAATAAAATTAGAGCAGAAATAAATGGCAGAAAAAGAAAACTGGAAAACAGTAGAGAAAACAAAACCAAAGCTGGTTCTTTGAAATGATTGTTAAAATTGATGAATCTCTAGCCATGATATAAGAAAAAAAAGAGAGAAGACACAAATCACTAATATCAGAAAGAGGGGCCATCACCACTGATCTTAGGGACATGAAAGGATAATGAAGGGATATCATGAATAATCTTTGTCCACAAACTGACAACTCAGATAAAATGGATCAATTTCTTGAATGATAAAATCTACCAAAACTCACATAAGGAGAAACAGACAATCTGAATAGGCCTGTATCTATTAAAGAAATTGAATCAATAAGTAATAACCTTCTAAAAGACAAAGCTCCAGGCCCAGGTTGGTTCACCAGTGAATTATGCTAAATATTTTAGGAAGAAATTATACCAATTCTCCACAATCTCTTCCAGAAAATGTAAGTACACAGAATATTTCCTAGCTCATTCTATAAGACCAATTACCCTACTACTAAACCAGACAAAGAAATTATAAGAAGGGAAAACTACAGAATATCTCTCATGAACACAGATTTAAAAATTCTGAATAAAATATTAGCAAATCCAATCTAAGAATGTATAAAAAAATATACATCGTGACCAAGTAAGATTTATTCTAGGTATAGAGGCTGGTTCAACATTTAAAAATTAATTACTGTAATCCGTCACATCAACAGGCCAAAGGAGAAAAATCGTATCATATTAATAAATGCAAAATAAAAAGCATTTGACAAAAGCTAACATCCATTCATGGTAAAAAACAAAAACAAAACAAAACTCTTAGCAAATTATGAATAGGGGAAACTTCCTCAACCTGGTAAAGAACAACTACAAAAAAGTCTATGGCTAACATCATACTTAATGGTGAGAAAATAGGTACTTTCTTAACTCCCAGCATTCCTGGCCTTTCCTGAATATGGATTGAATCTGCTCTGTAGCCAGAGAAAGCCCTTCCACAAGAAGAGTGGGTGGCAAGGGAATATAGGTAGAGCACCCACAACTCCATGTCACATGGAGGATTTAACAGTAAAAGTAATGAGGAGAAACTAGGTGCTTTTCCCCCTAATATCAGGAACAAGGCAAGGATGTCCCTGCTCACCATTCCTATTTGACATCATACCGGAAGTCCAAGTCAATTCAATAAGACAAGAAAAATAAATAAAAGGCATACAGATTTGGGAAGGAAGAAATACACTGCCTTTTTTCAGAGATCAGATGCAAGAAACCCCAAAGAATCAAAACAAAAACAAAACTCCAGGAACTAATAGGTGATTATAGCAAGGTTGCAGGAAACAAAGTTCATATACAAAATTATATTGTTCTCCAATATACCAGCAATAAACAATCAGAATTTGAAATTACAAACACAGTATCATTTATAATAGTACCCAAAAAAAGGAGAACTACATAGGTATAAATCTAATAAAACATGTGCAAGATCTATATGAAGAAAACAAAAAACTCTGATGAAGGAAATCAAAGAACTAAATAAATATAGAGATATTCCATGTTCATGGAGAGGAAGACTCAATATTAAGATGTCAGTTCTTCCCAACCTGATCTACAATCTCAATGCAACCCCAATCAAAATCCCAGCAAATAATTTTGCAAATATCAACAAACTGATTCCAAAGTTTATACAGAGAGACAAAAGACCCAGAATAGTCAACATAATACTGGAGAAGAACAAAGACAGAAAATTGATACTATCTGACTGCAACACTTACTATAAAGCAACACTGATCAAGAAAGTGTGCTTTTGGTGGAAGAACAGACACATAGATTAATGGAATAGAATTGAGAACTCAGAAATAGACTCACGCAAATACAGTTGACGGATCTTTGATAAGGAAACAAAGGCAATTTAGGGCAAAAGAGCAGCCTTTTCAACAAAAAGTGCTGGACCCAGACATCCATATGCAAAAAAATGAACATAGACACTGGCATCACACTTTTCACAAAAATTAACTCAAAATGAATCATAGGCCTAAACATAAAATGCAAAACTATAAAACCTTTAGAAGATAACACAAGGGAAAATCTAGGTGACCTTGGGTTGGGGGATGACCTTTTAGATCCAACACCAAAGGTATGATCCATGAAAAAAATAACTGATATGCTAGATTTCTTTAAAATTAAAAACTTCTGCTCAGTGAAAGATACTGTCAAAAGAATGAGAAGACAAGCCACAGACTGGGTGAAAATATTTGCAAAAGACTATCTGATAAAAGACCGTTAGACAACATATACAAAGAGCTCTTAAAACTCAACAATAAGAAATGTACAACCTGATTAAGAGAGGGGCAAGAGTCCTGGATAGATACCTCACAAAAGAAGGTTTACAAGTGGTATATAAGCATATGAAAAGATGCTCAATATCATATGTCTTTAAGGAACTGAAAATCAAAACAACAATAAGATACCACTATACACCTCTTATAATGGCCAAAATCCAAAACATTGATAACCCTAAATTCTGGTGAGGGTGTGGAGCAACAGGAACTCATTTATTGCTGGTGCAAATGTGAAATTGTACAGCTACTTTGGAAAACAGTTTGGCAGTTTCTTACAAAACTAAATATACTTTTACCATATAATCCAGCAGTTGTACTTCTTGGTATTTACCTGAATGAACTGAAAACTTAAATACCTGCACATAAATGTTGTTAGCAGCTTTATCTTTAATTGCCAAAACTTGGAAGCACCTGAGATGTCCTTCAGGAGGTGAATGGATAAACAAACTATGGTACATCCATACAGTGGCATATTATCCAGTGAAAAAAAAGAAACGAACTATTGACAAAAAGATGGAAGAACCTTAAGTGCATACTGCTAAGTGAAAGATACCAATCTAAAAAGACTACTATATGGGGGTGCCTGGGTGGCTCAGTCGTTGGGCGTCTGCCTTCAGCTCGCGTCATGATCCCAGGGTCCTGGGATCGAGCCCCGCATTGGGCTCCCTGCTCAGCACTGTCCCACTCCCCCTGCTTGTGTTCCCTCTCTCACTGTCTCTCTCTGTCAAATAAATAAATAAAATCTTTTAAAAAATAAAAATAAAAAAATTAAAAGACTACTATATGGTTCTAACTATATGACATTCTGGAAGAGGTAAAACTAGGGAGACAATAAGAGGATCAGTGGTTCCCAGAGGTTGGGGGGAGGGAGTGATGAATAAGCAGAACGCAGAGGATCTTTAGGTCAGGGAAACTATTCTGGAGGATACTGTAATGGTGGATACAGGACACTGCGCTTGACAAAACTCATAGACCTGTATATCACCAAGAGCGAACCCTAAGGTAACCACACAGTTTAGTTAATCATGTTGCATCATTGTATATTCATCAATTGTAACAAATGAATTACAGTGATGCAAGATGTTACCAGAAGGGGGGTGGAAGTGAAGGGGAGTATGGTGTTTTCCACCCATTTTCTATAAACCTAAAGGTTTAAAAGTCTTTTAAACTATCTTAAATAAGCATTAAATATATGCATATATACATGCATACATATTTTAAATTTATACATGTATTTCTATTTCCTGGGATTCTAAGAAGTATGCCCTGGTTCGTTAAGGAGGGACTGTGAATTGAGTGAGTCCACACCAACTTCAGCCCAATCTGACCTTAGCTCCTTTCCTTCTGGATGCACAGTGTTCCTCAGCTGGAAAGGAGAGGTGTGCATCCATAGCAGGCCATGAGGTTCCTGTACTTGGCTGTGAGTCACCGAAGGTCATTACTTCCGGCCCCCAGGTGGGGATGCCAGGGCCCACAAAGGTGAGAAAATCCAGTCACAGCTTGTCAGGATCAGAGCTGAGATTAGAAGTGGGCTCCTACTGTGTGAGGTTGGGACAGCCCAGAAAGAGGTCAGCCTGTCCCTGGCTCAGTGGACAGCAGGAAGGCTAAGGATTCCAACCTAAATTTCAAAAATGGCCTGACCCAGGCATTATTGCACAGACTGGTCTGAAACAGTGTTACCGGTATGAGATGTGACATCCAATAACAGCAGAGTCTCGAGATCCAGCCTACTTCTCGCTCAGAGAGCCAGTGGCTTTGCTGTTAACGCACCTGCCAACCACATTTGATGAAATTCCTGTCTGAGCCCAGTGCTGGGCTGGCAATAGCGCCCTCTACCCCGGGGGCCTGTGACTTCATCTTCCATCCAGCCTCCTCAGATACCTGGCAGAGCCCTGGCCACCATCACCATTGTCTCCTTCTACCTCTTCTGACACTGTTTCTTGAACTTAGACTTATCTCCAGTTGTTGAAACTCTACTCGTTCTTTAGAGAGTAACCCAGCCAGGCCTCTCCAGGAACTGTTTCTGGATTTTTTTTTTCAAGTACATTAATCTCTTCTGCTTAGCACAGTATGGGAATGACAACTGTGGCCGCCATCTCTCTCTCTCTGATCTCATGGTTTAGAAGCCAAGTCAGTGGTGCTGAAGACAGTTTGGCTCTCACTGGGAGCCTGCAGGGCTGGGTTACTATTTTCCTCATTAGCTCTGCAGCATAGGATTTTGGAGAGTTACCACAATCAGAGATATAACAGCTCCTTAGACCCTTATCCCTTTTCTCCCACCCATCCCACCAGCTCTCTCCTAGATTACAGACAAGAGCCTCATCACCTAACTGACAAACAGGTGCTCAGCAGTTGTGCGGGAGGGCAGGTGATCAGATGGTTCTGGTATGCTGGAAGCAAAGTATGGGGTATGTTGTTGCTCTTAAATTTACAGTTGGTATCTCTGAGCTTTGAAATAAGTGAAATTTACCAAAACAGGAAGAAAATACAAATTCCAGAGTGATGTCTGATTTCAATGCCCAAGGATTCACATATATTTTAGCAAAGAAAACTGTCAAAGTTAGGTCTGATTCTTTTCCCTATATTTGAAAGAGGGACATATAAAAAATCCATAGGAATACGTACTTCTTATGTGGAAATAAAACCCCTACATCCACCAATCAGAACCCAGCCACTAACATCACCCCCTCCAACACACAACCACCCAACGCTGGTTAAATGCAAAACCAGTGTCAACCTTTCTCTCCTTTCCTGCTCCCCAGAGGAAGTCAGCCATGTCCGCATGGAAAGGTCTTGTTCTTTGTCAACTCAGACACTCAGATCAGTGAGGCATTCTGTTTAATAAGCTCTGATTCATTCAGAGATCTCTGAACTTACCCACTACACAGATTAAATCCATCAGTTGTTCTGACTTTAGGTAGATATAATTTATGGACAAACAAAAAGGAAGAACGCAAGAGATTTAGAAGTCCTTGGAAGGAAATGGGTTCTGATTTGTTTTTGGTGAATTTTGGCTATGACTAATCATTATTCTTGTGGGGTCCTAAGGAGTCACTTACATATGCCAACAAAATGTGTACAGAATCACATGAGATAGAAGTCATTCGTAAGTGTTTCACAAGTACATCTCTAAGAGAGAAATCCCCCTAAATCTACCTGTTTGAGAGGCGCTATGCTATTCTCCCCATATATGGTTTTGTTTGTGTGGGTTTTTCTTTTTACAGAAGAAGAAATTAAATAAAAACAAGAAACAATATAAAGACAAAATTTTGGTACTATGCTCCTATAGGCCTTCAAAGTGAAAGATGAGTGAGGCTTGACCCTCAGACAGGGGATGGCTGTCCAGTGGGATCACATGGCTCGCTTGACACAGGATGGGGTCCCAGACCTAAGGGAAGCCACGGTGTGCTTAAGGGGCATCACGCCTGCCAGTGACAGTGGATGCCATGGTGGAGACACAAACAGCAGCTGAATAGGAACGTCTGTACTGTGGAGAGGAGTGCTCACTTAGAGGTAATAAGCCCAATTTTCTAAGGAAGCTGCTTTGAATTCCAGAAAGCCATAACCAAACAACATCTTCACTCTGGCTGTGCACTCATCTCTGGGCATGATGAAGGTACTTTGGTCAGCCATGGAATGAAGGCTGCAAATCACTCTGTGGTGGGGATAGGTAGGGGCAAAGACCAAGGAGTGGTTTGCTGTCTACACTACCTGTCACCTCCAAACAGGCAATGGGTCAGGAGGAACCCAATGTGGGAGGTCTCCCAGATCAGCTTTCTACGTCACTCAGAAACAGTCCCTGTACAAACCAGACCTCCTTGAAATGAAGGCCTCCTTTTAAAAGTTCAATTTCTCCCTCCTGAAAGTGGTGAAAAGCCACTTCTCCCAACTCCATCAGATGCCTTTTGTATGCTTAAAAGCCAGCATTTTCCTTTCACAGCAGAGCGGATGGTGCCCAGACACTGGGGACTCGCCAAGCTCAACTGACTTCTTTTTCCCAATGATCATTTCACATTTTGAAAACAGGGGGCCACTGGGTTCAACCTTGAAGTGAGGAGACTTCTTGGGGCACCAATGCCAGAGCCTTTCAGGGAAACCTCCACTGGGTCAATTTGGGAGTTAGATGTGTGCACAGAACACTGCCCTGAAAATACAGCAGGTCCCTGTGTTGGCCTCACTGATGTGCCTTCACCATCGTGTGGTGAAGTGGCGGTGAGGAGTTTTCTGGAATCACGATGTGAGAGGCAGGCCTGGCCAACAGCTGCACCCCAAGAGCAGTGGGAAGAAGGCAGGGGAGAATGGAGACAGGGAACAGAACCCACACCACACAAAGCACCACAGCCCACCTGGCATCTGTCAGCCATCTGCAAACCCATCTCTCAGTCACACCAACCATGGAGCAGGGTCATGCCATGATAACCCAGATGCCCTCTGGCATCACCATCTTGGACACTCAGATAAACTTGCCTAAACCCTCACCCCACATGAAAATTCCAGGAAACCCAGAGTTCCTTGAGGGCATTACGTTGGCCCAGTCCCTTCTCGCTTCCTTCTGACTTCTGACTCTCAGACTCTCATGTCTTTCCTCTATGTATCCTCTTTCCTTTCTCTCCTCTCCACACTGGCACAGCCCATTTGCTTCTGATTATCCCATAAAACCATCATTCTTACAAGGACAGTATTCCTGCAATATTTATTGAGTGCTTACCGATTGTCAAGCATTGGCAATATACAGGGGAGCCAAACAAAGAAACAATTCAATAAATGATTAAAATTTATTGTAAGTGTTCTGAAGGAAAGAGGGATCTATGGAAGAGAAGGAAAAAGAGGAACCTGACTTAATCAAGGGCTCAAAATCAGCCTCTCAGAGGAGATAATTCTTACCCTGGGGTATGAAAGGTTAAAAAAAAAAAAGGTAGCTACAGTGAGTGTGAAAATGTGAGCATTACAGAGGAGGAGACATCATGTGCAAAGGCCCCGTGGTGAGTAGGCTCAAGTAGTTTGATGAGCAGAAGAAAACTGGTAGAGCTGCAGTGTATGAGCCAACCCCTCCTCCATGCTCCCTGATCAGCCCTCACACACACCTTTTACTCCTCTTCTTCCTTTTGAAGTTCCCCAATAACCCAGTGCCAAAACTTCTGCCACATATTGGCAGAGGGTTATGCTCTCAGTTTGTCTCATTCTGAGACACCCTCTGAGGACTATTTTTCCATATTTGCTGCTCACGTTGTTATTCTGTCTACCCATCTCTCTGTTCTGTCTTTTGGAACTTGACCTCTTTCTTTTCAGGGGGAATTCTCATCCCCCACCTGTCCTCTAATCCTGTCAGCCAGAAAGAGGGCTGCTATCTTCTGATGGGACCCCACTCTTCTGGCTGCAGTGATTGGTCAAGGGTGGACATGTGGCTGATGCTGGGCCAAAAACAGTCCCTCACTTCCCTGGCCATTGCAACTGCTGTAACCAATCAGTACCCTTTCTTGGGGTTTTTCTAACCGGAGCCGAGAAGAGAGTCTTTCTAGAGGCTGGGGATAGCAAGGCCAATACAATGAGAAGTGCAGCCATACAACCATGTAGGGGCCTTTGCTCCAGCAGCTGGCCACTGGCCACAAAGTTCCTGACAGCAGCCAGCCTGAACCTGGAGGGAAGACATCCCCTGGAGATGCCTATGTGGGTAGCAGGGCCTCTGATCCACGTGACCACATGGATTGCTTCACCCCATGGAGAGCAGGCGTTCTTTTCTACATTCACAGAGAAGTCTCAGAGACACAGAGGAGAGAGTCAGGCTCCATGGTGTCAAGAGCAGGAGATGAAATTCCGCTTGGGCCCTTTTGGCTGGGCTTGTTGAAAGGAAATCAGAGGAGACTACTCACAGCCTCTGAAGAATCACGGTCAGACAGAAGACCTATTAGTGGCTCGACACAAATCCATGTCTGCAGCTTCCCTTCCCCAGCTGTGTAACTTGGGGCCAGGCACTGAATCTCTCTGGGCCTCAGTTTCCTCATCTGGGCAAATCCAAGTGCTACACTGTGTTAGCACATGGTGTCCCTAATAATGGTCCTCACTTCATATAGAGTATGAGGACTGAGTGAGCTGATGTGTGTCATGTTCTTGGAACCACATCTGCCACATGGCAGGTACTCAATAAATGTTAGCTACTATATCTCTCTCTCTCTCTTTTTTTAAGATTTTATTTATCCATTCATGAGAGACAGAGAGAGAGAGAAGCAGAGGCAGAGGGAGAAGCAGGCTCCCCACAGAGTGGGGAGCCCGATGTGGGACTCGATCCCAGGACCCCAGGATCATGACCCGAGCTGAAGGCAGACACTTAACCGACTGAGCCACCCAGGTGTCCTCGCTTTCTCTTTTTAAAAGATTTTATTTATTTATTTGTCAGAGAGAGAGAGAGAGCACAAACAGGGGGAGCTGCAGGCAGAGGGAGAAGCAGGTTCCCCGCTGAGCAAGGAGACCGATGTGGGGTTCGATCCGAGGACCCTGAGATTGTGACCTGAGCTGAAGGCAGATGCTTAACCAACTGAGCCACCCAGATAGTCCCTACTATCATCTCTTTATTTGTACCTGAATAGAGGAGACCTCAAACCTCTCCTTACCAAGCACAAGTCAGCATTTGTAGGAAGGAGATTTTATGGCCAACTATGTCACTTGGTACAGGGAGTTTCAGGTGACCAAACTGAACATCTAGGTCCTCTTTCCATTCATTCCGGGAACCAGGATGGGTGACCACTACAATGTGGTAGAATAAAACTTTCCTCTCTGTTCTGTTTCTCCTATAACCATTGACTGTTCCAGATGGAAGACACCCTAAAGATAAAGAAAGCTGTCACAACCTCTCATGGGACACTTGAGAAAAGGGCAGTCACCTTCGGATAGTGCCCGCCGGGAGTGAGTGGGGACTCCGATGGGTCACCCTGTGCCTGGCCAGACAGCTTGGTAAACCACATACTAATTGCCCTGAAATACCTCAATAGGGCCAGTACCCATGGGTGAACACAACATCTAGTCAAGTAGATCATTCTGGGTTCCTAACATCTTCACTGGGCAGATAAATCTCCTCCCAAAATATTCCACCTTGAAATTGTACTTACTGCTATAGCATAAAATATAAATCGTGACAATAAATATATTTTTATTAAAATACTTTTGTATGTTGTTTGGGGTAGAAGTATTAAAAAATATACAAACAATAAGTCTACAACACGGCAGGGCCTTCAAAAACAGTATCATCTGACCTTCCTATGAAGTTACAGGGTAGGTGCTATTGCGTTCATTTTGCAGAGGAGGAAATTCAGGTTCAAGGAAGTTGAGTAATGGGCTCAAATTTGTCTCACTACTAAGTGGCTAAGCCAGGATTTGAACCTGGCTTGCCTGACTTAGAAGTCTCTTATCTCTTGATTATAGACTGTCCCCAAATAGAGAGGGCAGCCTCTTATAATCATTATTCGTGAAAATCCCATGTCAGAGTAACTGGATTAGTTGGTCAAAAAGCAGCTGTTGAAAGATATGCAAGCATCCCGGAACTAGCAGCAACACAAAGGAAAGGGGACTCCTGACCCGGTTGTTGTGTAGCTTCCAAAACTAAGACGTGGAATATCTATATGCTGTCAGCAAGAAGGGAAGGGGTTCCTTCCCTTTGGGTGTGCAGTCAGCATCTTCCCTCCCCTGCATCCATGACTCTCCAATGAGACAGGAGAGGAGTTCCGTTTTCTTAGGAAAAAAGAGAAAGGGTAGTTCCTCGCTTTCCTAGCTGTAAGACTGTAAGTCTTTCATTCTGTAATTAGCCAAGAGCAGATAACCACCAAGAGGCAGCTATGTGAGCTGCTGAAGGCATGCAAAGAAAAAAGGACAGATGCTCTGGCTACACTGCAGGAATTACCAACAGCTCACCTTCCCATCTTTCTAAGCAGATGGCACGTTCTCCAAAACAAGGTCATTCATCACCAATGCTAACAGTACAGGCTGGAGTTTTACAATATTCTCCATCTTATCCACCAGCTGAAATGTTATTCCTGCAGCGTAAATTTTCCTGGGCTGAGGCCATCTGAAAAAACATTTTCGCATTTATTCTCATCGTGCACTTGAATTCAGAGTTGTGCCCCCCTTTGTCTTGTAGCTTGCTTAGCTTCCCACTTCTATGTACAGAGCCTCTTGACTCCATGACCAGCAGGGGCTGGTGAATGCCAGGTTTGTGGACCTCCATGGGAGAATAAGGTTCTGTCATTTCTTGGTTTCAATATCAAGAAAATTTCCCTCAGAAGAAGGTTTCTGTGAGCATAGATGCAGCCCTAAATCTTTACTTGTCTTGTTTGATAAACCACAGGATTTTCAGCTTGGAGATATGCATTAATCATGTCTTTTATTTTCTAAATTCTAATAGTTTGACATCTGGGGCCATGCTGACCCTGGAGGGACAGCCTCTCTCAGGGGAAGCCAATTCCTTGAGTAAACGTATGAGTAATGAATAGTAAACATGGAGTACACTTTTCAAATGTAAACCAATCCAAAGTCCACCTCCTTTAGTGCCCTGTCACATTCTGGGCCACTATCCACCTGCCCTAATCTGGTACCAGGGCCAAGCACTAGACAACTAGGGACAGCTCCTATTCCCCAGAGTCTACTGAAATTATTCAAACTAGCAAATCCTAAGCCTGCTTACCCTGCTTCACCCACTCCTTCCCATGGAAACCACAATAAAGGTTTTGCCAGCAGATGTGTCCTCACCCTCTTGACCCTGGTGCTTCCCCAGGTGGCCCTGAATGGTGTGGAATGCCCCCTTCTCTCCAGAACGGCGAGGAACAAGCTGTTTCAATGGCAGTCTGCATCTACTGTTGGCCCTACCCTACCTCACATTTATCTATGAACACATTATATTTTAAACCAAGATGGGAATTTCTCTCTACTAAGTCACTCTCACCAAACTCCAAGCCCATGTCCTACAAGACAGGAGAAAAATCTGGGTGGCCTCATCGTGCTTTCTAAGACACAAATCCTACAGTTACGACTGAAAGAAGAATCAAAAGAATCAAAGATAAGCAGGTGCAAGTTCAATACTCTGCATATTGGAGGAAATTTACCCAAAGTGACCTAAGTTTAGGCAGTGCCTGATTCAAACAAAAAATCTTGGTGCATTTTCCCCGTGGAACATTCATTAAAACCACTGCAAGCATGATTTCTGAGGATCTGGATTTTGTAACCTCATTAGTTTGTGTAAGAGCTCTCTGAGATTTGACCCAGTTTCAACTCCCAAAGTCTGAAAATAAAATGTAAATGTTTTCTGTATAAGGATTTGGTCACGTGTCATTAGTCGACTAATAAAATGTGGGGCCATAGTGCCCCACACAGCACTTGAAAGGCTGCACGTGATGCACCCCCCTGGAAGGCACATATTCCATTAAATCCTGAGCAGGAGCACCTCCTAGAGAGGTGAGATAAAATATCTATATCTTCACTAGAACTACCCGAAGAAGGGAATTATACTCCTTCTGAAATGATTGAAGATGCAGACAGTGACAACCATCACCTTTCATCACCGAAAGCTTGCAACATCCACATGGATTTAAATTCTCATAATTTACAGCACTACGTCGATGTTTTAAGATGCTTTGGTGAATGCATGTTAAATAATGCATCTGGCTACTAAGAGCTGGCAAATCTTTCTCCTCAGTAGCTGAGGCAACACAGATGAGTGGGTCCCCACAGCGTCACATTACAGTCTCTCTACCAGGGCAGACCAGAGACCCCAGCTCCCGGATGAAAACTTCCTTTCATGTTTATGGCTGATTCTTTCCCCCTTTGTTTATGAATGTCTCGGGGCTTGAGATATGTGTGTAGTGTTGGAATCAGACCTTAGCTTGGAATTCTCTGTGGGGTCATTTGCCTCTACTTGAATTATTGCGGGCAGTGAGAGAAAGCTCTACAGGTTACCTTAAAGATGGTCACAGAAAAAGAACAACCAAAGACCAGAAATATGCAGGCACTTTTTCTTGTCTTCTATGATGGATTGGGCATTTTTTTAAAACTCTGAAATTTTCCATTGTTTATTAGGATGATCCTTAAAATTACATCTAAACCTGTTTGGTTTTGTAAAAATGATGTCAAGGGACTACTAATCTTCTCAGGATACTGGCTTTGGGGTCAGCTTTTGCTAAGGGCTGTGTTTATATGGACATACTCAGCACTTCTTTGTCCTCCATGTAAGGACCTCTACTTCCTGTCACCCTACCAGTGCCTTTCACTGACCCCAGCATGAGGGGAGCAGGCTTGCTGGGGAAGTTAGAATGACAAAGTATCTCCCCTCAGCCAGGTCACTCAACCTACCTCAAACTGATTTTTAAAGATCCTAAAATGAAATGATTCTATAACCTTGGACAATGTTTAGGGTATCCTTCACTGTCCAGAAAGACCTCCCTGTTTCCAGCTCCCTTACCCAGTTGAAAGCGCTGGCATTCCTCGGTGCTGATAACAGGAGTGCCTGCATGTTGCCCAGGTGAAAGCGCAGAGAAAACCCCCTGGAATTCAGACTCTTGTTAGCAAATGACTACTGGACCATATATGTCATTATTTGAAAAGTGAACCTATTTCTTGAATGAATTGTTGATTTTCTGTTTCGAATCAGTACAAAAGGGAGTTGGGTCACTGCTTCTGACTTGGGGCAAAGTTTCAATGAACTTCTTTCTCTGTCTGCTCTGTGGCCATGTACCTGACACAACTCGCCCACTGACCATGGGATGACAGGATCCACAGCCACATTGGCAGGGACACCAAGGCAGGTCCATCCCCAGGAGATGTGGGACTCCCGTGAGGGCCAGCGATGGCTCGGTGACTCCCTGACGGTCCTACAAAACCTTCCCTGGGCTGCAGGGCCATCCCATAGGACACTTTCATACAACCTTCCCTCCCCTTTCCACCCCCCCTTACAGGCACTTCCCTAGGAAAGTCCTTGCATGTTTCATCCTATTCTGGCATCTGTTTCTCGGAGGCTCCCGTGATGACCTTGGGACGTCTGCTGGAGGCTCAGCCAAGGGCACACCCAAGGCCTTGCTGAACTCATGTCAACATTTTCTTCCCACTAATTAACTGGTCAGTTCAAACTTTCACAGGTGTATAAAGGCTGTTCCACCTCACCCCAAAGTCCAAGGTATTCTTTGTTCATACCCAGCAGAAGTAGAAGACTGGCTGGGGTCCTGAGGGCAGGCAGAGGATGAGAGGACACGACCCTGGTGGAGATCCCACCCCTGGATCAAGGGTGAAGACAACCACAGAGGCCAAGACTCAAAACAGGAAGAATGGGGCAGGGTGTGATGGTGTCTGTGTGTGTGTGCATGTGTGCACATGATTGTGTGTGTACGTGCATGAGTGTTTGTGCATGTATCCAAGTCTGTGTGTGCCTGTGTAGGTCCATGTGTGCCCATGTGCCAGTGGGCATGTGTCTCTATGTGCGTGCATCTGTACACGAGTGTGTCTCTATGTGTATGTGTGCATGCCTTCATGCATGTGTGTGATAATGTGTGCAAGTGTGGGCCTGTGTGTACCTGTAAGTGCATGTGCACATGCATGCAGGTATGTGTGTGCCTGCCTACATGTGCATGTGTGTACATGTGTGTGAACATGTGTGCATGTGTGGACATGTGCAGGCATACGTGTGTGTGGTCACAGGCTGGGGCAGGAGCATCTCAAGGGAGCAGGGCTGCTAACATGGATCAGCTGCATTTTTCTGTACTATTTTCCCCATTAACTCTCTCCCTGAAGGCTGCAGAAACCCTGCAGTACAGGTTCTGTTTTTAATTTCCACACAAATCAATTGGGAGAATGGCCTTTCCTTCCCCCTTTCTCTCCTCCCCCTCCCCATTCCCTCCTTTCCCCTTTTCCTCCACCCCTCCCTCCTCCCTTCCCTCTATGCTTTTCCCCCTCACCCAATTTCCCTCCCATCTCCTATTTCCTTTCTTTGGGTTCCAGGCCCTTGGTCTGACTGGAGACAGCACCTGCCTGAACAGAGAACCAGAGGAGAACACCCTTTAGTTTTCCTATCTTCTCTGCTTACCTCTCCTTGGTGAGCCCAGAAAACAAAACAGGAGTCTGTGGCATGTCTCTATAAAACCCATGCCAGCCGAGATTAGAGCTCCAGGACCGAAACCCAGACAGAGATGGGCTTTACCCCAGCAAGAGCCACAAGGAATCTCAGCTCAATGGAAAAGGCTGGGGGGTGGGGGAAGGGATTAAGAGAGGTGAGGAGGGAAGGTGGGAGTTGGGGAGGGGATTGAAGAAGGGGAGGGGGGTGAGGGTACAGGAGGGGTAGGGTTTGGAGGGGGACAGGGAAGAGAAGGGTGGGGGTGGAGAGGAGACTCCAGAGGGGTGGGAAGGTGGGAGAGAGTAGGGCTGGGAGAGGCAGGAAGGAGAGGGGGCCTGGGGAGGGTGAAAGAGACCAAACAGAGCCCCTCCCTCCACCCAACCTCTCTCCCTCCCTGGGACCTCACACCCATGGGTACCCCAGAAATGCCTTCCAGCAGACAGGAGTGGTAGGCTGCCTTCCTACTATTAAATTCCAGCACCCCCCCCCCTCCGCTTTCCTCTAAACTATGCAGACAGGCTTTCCCCACTGCAGTTCTGGATTAAAAATGAGATTTATTGTGAGGAAATTCTCCCTGCTTTAGGGTGACATAACTTCAAATCAGATGACAAGTTCATAATCAGCAACACGGAGGATGCCTTTTATGGGTCAGCCAGAAATGAAGATGGAGTAACCACCCTGCCGCTCTCCTGTGACAGTGTACTTATGAGCCCCTGGGATGTACCGTAGAGAGGTTCTGTGCCGGCACATTATTTATTTAGCAGATCGGCAGTGCTCCGAAGACAACCTTCAGTGAACCTGGCTGTCAAGTAAAGGGGGCAGTATATTAAAATGACAGAGTAAATTCAAGTCCAATTTCCCATTGTTTTCCACACAAACATGTGGCTTTATCCTGGACTCTAGAAAGAACAGCATCTACTGAATGGGGGGGGGGCGGGGGAGGGAGAATAGAGTAATCGAAATGCTATGTATTTATTACCTTTGCATTTATTTACATGGCACTCCTGGGGTTTATTTCCTAGATTTTTCAACCATAAAAATGAGAGGTTCAGCATTACGCTGCAGTATTGATTGACTAACCCTGAACCGTGCGAGTCATTCCCTTTCCCCAGAAATCATTAGGTTAAATCATTGGAAACTGGCATTTCTGCATGTTAAAAGTGGTCAAATGCCAGCAACTTCCTACCAGCCAGCCAATGCACACCAGCCCCTTGATTCTTTTCTTGAGGATAATAGAGATAAAGGTGAGGACAGTGGGGGACAGCTGAGCTGTCTGCTTTTGCCCACACAGTTCACACCCTTCCTCCGGCAGGTAACCTTCAGAGAAATGAAACTCTGGCTGCTGATAATTGCAGCCCATGGTTGCGGGGGGGTAGCGTTATTTCAGATTTTTTTAAAAACAGCATTATATTTCCTTTTAAAGTTCTTAGGGGCAGAGAGAGGTTCTCCCTAGAGGAGAAAGGGGAACTTGTAGATGGAAAGAAAACGTCCCACGTGTGCTGCAGCTGAGAAAAGTGACAAATGGAATACCATAACTTGTCTATCATCCATTTAAAATATCCGCAAAGTGCAGATGAGGGTATTTTGTGTATGTAGACCACACTCTTTATATGAAGGGTTTCCACAGTTGCCACCTGGGCAAGGCAGGTAAGAGCTCCATTTGTAGGGAGGAGACAGGAGGATGAGAAATTTCTAACCTGCCCAAGTCCCTACAGTCCAGAAGTGATATAGAATCTGGGGTGGATAAGAACTCAGAACCCCAGTTGGTGGCATCTTTTCTTCCGCCGGCCAGACAACAATGAGGGCTTGCCCATGCCATCCCCACCTGCTCAAAGGACAGAATTCATACCAGCAATTCCACCCAAAGCTTATTTCTGGTCAGTTACATTGTAGGTTTTATCAGGTTGAGGAAAAGGAACATTTCCAGAAGCCACACTTTCTCCACATCCCCACTCTCCATGGGAATCTCCCAGCCCTCACTAACGGTGCCATGAACCCGAGTCAGGCATTTATGTTCAAGAAGTCTCTCAGAGTCTCGTGACTCCTACTTAACACACAGTAGTAACGCTATTACAGACTGGGTAGCTGTGTCCAAGCCCACGGGATGTTCAAGCCGGCAAACCAAGGAGAATGACTGGACTTTACTGGTGTGAAAAGAGCTATTAGAAGCAAACCGGAAGGGAAGAGAAGTGGTCAATGGCAGCCAACCTTGAAGAGAGCGAACAGAAACTTCAATAATCACAACCAGGCCGGGCTAATGTCCTTGTGTTAATTCTACTGAGTTATTAAGAAATAACAAAGTAATGGGCCCTAGACACAGTATAGGGAGGCAGGAAAGCATATTAGAAAGATTGCACTGGAATGAATGAAAACCAACGGGGGTTGTGTTTTATTGTTGCTGAGTTGGTGCTTGAAGGAATTTTTCAATGATCTGAGTAACTGAAGCATAAGGAGCACAGCAATGCCCAATCCCTGATGTGTTACTGCAAATATGCTAGTTTGTTACATGTGTGCAGAGAACAGAATTTCTGATAAGCTTCTAAAAATGGGGATTTATCCACTGTTAGTTAAGTTGCACATGAATACCCAAGGCTGCACCTTTAGCCAAACATAAAGTGGCCTCTAGAAATGAAGAGCATGTTTCCTGATGGAAGATAAGGACCCCTTTCCAGGGAACCTTTGTAGATCCCACAGGAGCCTATCAGTGAACCGATTTCCCAGCCTCTGGCAAGTAACTTTTTTCCAAGAGCAATCTTTATCGTGCCTGGGTCAGCCCAGGACAGGCCTGCTGGAGGATGAGGGCAAGGATGGGTCTCAAACAGAAGCGGCGCAGGACTGGCTCGTGAGGTCCCGGCCAACAGCTTGTTTCATGGCCCCCGCCTCCGATCGGGGCCAGCGTGCACCCACCCGCCCCTGCGGGGGCTACTAAAGCCGGTGTGGTATCTGAGAAGCCGGGAAACGTCAAATCCATTTTTTTTTTTAACTGCAGTCAGTTACACTTTGACATAATGTGCTCGCTCTACTTTTCCTCAACTTCCAGTTACCCTTTCAGGTGAGTACAACTAAGTCGAAGGCACCAGGTCCACACGTATATCTGAGAAAGGTGAAATAAATGCCCCATTTTCCCTGTGCATCCAGAGGCTGGGGACACGCAGGAGTGGACATACTGATCTCAGCCACGGTCATGGTGTTGACTGCCCTCTTCGTGCCAGGGGATCACTGCTGCCAGCCCAGCCCACCCTGTGCTCCAGGCCTCTGCACATGTTTCCCAAACACATTTACACATGTGTGCATGTGCACGCACACACACACACACACACACGGGCAAAAACACGCTCATTCACATGCACCCACACGCACCATCATATATATGCACGCACACATATATGCACGTGCATGCACAGAAATACATCTGCCTTAGTGTGGATGCTCAACTGCCTCCTTACCTTAGTCCAAACACTCTGGAGTCCTTTTATTTCTTTTATCCCACATCTGATCATCCTCAGCCAGTCCCCATCTCCCTCTCCGGTCTCACTGCCATTGGATGAAGCATTGGCTGTCATTCGTCTGACGGCCACAGTGATCTCCTATGTCCGACCTCATTTGCTCTCAAGTCTCAAGTGCATTCTCCAACAGAACCTACGAAAACTCAAATGTACAGTCTGTACCAAAGGAAACGTGGCAACATCTCACGAAATGAAACGCACACTTGCCCTTCAATGCAGGAAGCCCATTTGCAGGAGTTTACCTGGAAGATACATATCCACAAATTAAAATCGTTTGCCACGGCGTTATTTGTAATAGCAAAATATTGAAAACAAACAAGTGCCCATCCCTAGGACATTAAAAACTTCCAAAAAATATGTTTCCAAAAAATAAAACTGAAGATGAAAAAGCAAACCCTAAATTGTATTCAAATGAATCTAATCGTACACATCGGTATTATAGCCGCGCACACAAATAATGAATTCAGGTACTCTGATTATACACTCTCGGTAAGATCCGTTCTAAAAAGGAAAGTAACTGCAAAGAAATCTTGCACTTTACCTAGTAAGCCTGCTTTTAGTGGTGGTGTGACTAGTATAGTCATCCAGAATGACTGTGGATATTGTAGAATAGAGCAAAGAAGTATGAGAGTTCATATATTTGGGGATCAATGTGGGGATACAGAAGTGGGGAAAAAAGAACCTTGTGAGGAATCGGTGTTATTTACATATACCTGCAAGTTTTAAAAAAATACACATTTCCTAGCACTCCCCACTCTAAGGGCCTAGAAACGATGACATTTCTGTAGTTGCCGAGCACAGCTGGTACCCAGGCCATGATTTCCAATGATCATTCCTCTCTCGAAGCAACCCGGGCTCCTCAGAGAAGTGCTCATTTCCAAGTGTGGAACACGAAAGAACCAAGCGAGGCAGAAAACCCAAAAGTCCTCAAAGTCAAATGGGGACCCATCAAAGACACACGAGCTGGCTTGAAGGGGTTCCCACTGGCCCCGTTTGGGACAATTTGAGCATCAACAAGCACAGTGGCATTTTCTAACACCCTGAATAAAATATGAATCCCATGAGCCTCCAGTGATGATTTTTTAAAAATGGGGTGTGGTGGGGAGCTTTTCCTGAGAGAATTCCAATCTACAAACAGAGAAGGAAAAGACAGAATTGCACAATCATCCTTAATTATAAAGAATAAGATGTTTCTGGACAATGGAGAGACCCTGGTGACAGCCGAGTGAACAATTTAGCCCAGAACACTTGGCCAGGCTGGAGGAGTGCTTTTGCCAAAAATGTTTAACCTTCATCTAGTAATGACTGAACCATCACACAGATCCAGACGGAGGGACATTCCACTAAGCCACTGGCCTGTACTCTCAACAAAGGACAGTGTCAAGAAACACAAAACAACAAAAGGTAGGGGACATTCTACCTTGAAAGAGACTAAAGAGCCAGTGTCCCCAAGGGCAACATGTCTTCTTGATTGGACCCTAGATGTAGACTAGAAGAGCTATAAAGTTCATTTTGGGGAAAAGAGAGGAAATTTAACTGTGGACCGGATGTCAGATAACACATTCAGTGTATTACCAGTGTTCAGTCCTTGGGTATGATAATGGCATTGTGGTTAATGAGAAAATTTGGTTAATATGGGAAAATGAATATCCTTTCTTCCTGGAGACCCATGCTCAATTATTTAGTCATGATGTCTGTAATCTACTTTCAAATATTGTGGAAAAAAAAAAGTGGAAAGAAGGTCAATATGACATATTGACAGGTGTTAACAACCTGAGAATCCCTGTGTGGGGTGCATAGTTACTTGTTGTACTATTCTTTCAACTTTTCTGAAGGTTTGGAAGTTTCAAAATAAAAAGTTGGAGAGAAGGACTTTCCTCGGTCACTCTCAGAGTGAAGTCTAGACTCTGACCCAGCAAATGGTCTTGGCTGTTTGGTCTTGTCTCAGTCTCCCAGCTACATCTCTCCTCAACACCCCCCCCCCCACCAACTGACCCTCCAGCCCTGGGACCTTTTGCTGTAACCACGCTGCTCTGTCTGCTGTTCCTCCATCACACCATGCTTTTCCTCCTGGCTCTACCACAGCTCATGCGGTTCCTTCCACCATGAAGGATTCCTTCCTTCCTTTTCATACTGTAACTTTATCATTTAAACTCATCCCAGATGAGGCTCCTTCCTGGGCAAACACCTTTTCTGCACTTCCCCACCTCTCCCTCCAGGCTCCATGCCTGCTCCCATTAAATCATGCACCATGTAATATTGAGATGATCTGCTGATGTACCTGGCATCCTGCACTCAACAGTATGCTCCCCAGATAGAACTGGCTTTAAATCGTGATTGCACCATTGGGACCTGGCACCCTCAAACGTCTACAGGGCTGGCCCTACTGTAGGAGCTGGGCAGGGATGTCTGTGAACAGGCTGCCCTCTAAATATCAGGATCCCTGCTTCCCTGACTGCCTGTCTTTGCTCAAACTCCGGATGATGTGGTGTTATTAATAACAACAAAAGGAGTTCTAGAAGACCAATGCCGTTCAGTGCCCACACCAAAACAGAAATTGAACCCCTGGGAGCCGAGAAAACAATTCTGCAAGCCCTCCTGCTGCTTAGGCCCATTAAAAACACCTCTGAGGGGGCTCCTGCTTAGCTGTTCTTTGGGAGGGAAAGCATCCTGCAAAGTTTGTAAATGGCCCGGCTACATTTTCTTCTGTCCTAATTACAGCCAGCTCTTTCAGACTGAGTGGAGATATTTTATCACATAGCATTTGCCCTGCTGTTGGCTTTCTGCATTTGTGGTTAGGACTGAGCAGGGGTCAGCAGGAAAAGCTGGAGGAAGTGTGATCTCCATTCCTGAGTCTGGGTCCTCAACTGTTTCCTTCACATGACATCTGGCTGCCCAGCACCGCAGAGAGGAACAAACATCTGCTCCACGAAAGCAGCTTCGATGTGGCCACCCTCGGCCTGTCCAGCTGGATGTGGGGCAGGGGCTGCCCTTGTATGCCCCAAGCACAGTAGGCACATGGTTTATGTGAGTTTTCTCCAGCACACAGATCCTCATTTTAAAGAAGAGGAAACAGAGGCTTGGGGAGTTGAAGAGGCACAGATGGTAAGGCTTTTATGGCCAGGGGGTGACAGAGACCGGGCTCCCAACAGAGAATCTCTCCCAGTCGCTTATCAATCAATCACTAATCAATTACACTTATGAACTCTCTTAATCCATCAGAAGCCTGCAGGCAAAAGGGACTTACTCACACACCCCTCTGTTGGGTCTCCTTCTCCCCCCATCTCAGGGGGTGGAGCTTCATAAAGAAGTGAGAATTTCTCTCTTGATTGCTAAAATAATGCTTGCAATAGGGACTTCCTGCTTAAGATTTTACAATTTTCTTATAAGCTGTGGCTGCTCATTGGAAACACCTGGAGAGATTGTTAAAGCTCCCTGTCCCAGCACTCACCTCAGACCAATTACTTCTGTCACTTTGGGGATGGGACAGAGGCATCCGTCATTTGAAAGGTCCCCAGATGACTGTAATGTGCAGCCATGGTTGAGATCCACTGGAAGCATTTCCACCAAAGCTGACAGGTAAGGAGCAGAATTAGCCCTAAGGGATAGCCACAAAAGATGCTGAACTGGGCGGACTGCCTGGGTCAGAAGCCACGTCTCTGCCAGCATGATGAGCGGAAAAGTGTCTCCGTTTCTTTCTGGGGCACATCATGTCAGTCACCGTGCATGGTACCAAGTGTCTACTCCCCCAACACGACACCTGCCAGGCTTAGGCGAGTCCAGCCATGGCCAGCCTGTCCTCTCTCCCCGAGTTCCAGGTCTACACCTTATGAAAGACCCCCAATATCGATCTAGTGCAGCAGTTACCACCACGGTGTTGGGGCCAACAAGGTCTGGTTCTGTTGGACTCTATTCACCACGGAAGTCACTTGCAGAAAGTTGCCCTACCGGTAGCTGGCTCCCCAAGTCTCTCTGTCTGCAGGGGTTCTCTGGCCAGAGAGCATGCTCAGTAAGACTGGCCACAAGTGTCAGGGAGTGAGCACCCCAATGGCAGACAATGACTGGTGGAAGAATACTCCCTCTTCCTTATCCCTTGATGGGACAATCCCTGGAGGTCCCCAGGGGGACTGAGCCCCAGCTGCCCATGGTGGTAGCTGGCTCCCAATGTATCTTGCATGGGGGCGCCCCTCTCACTTCTTCACTCCCTCACCGTGCCTCCTGGGATCCCTCGTTCAGGCTTGGCTGTTGGGGGCACCCAAACTAAGACATCATGAGACTCTGAGTTAATGCCTCAGAGCCTGGCTTGCCTCAGATTTTAAAAGCCTGTGAAAGCAAAAGATGACACTGTGCAGGAGGAGATCACTCACTCACTGCCTGCAGTGGGGAGAGGCAGGAAAGGTCAGCTGTTGGGACTGCCCAGCCCAGAGGCTGAGCCCTTCTTTCCTGGCTTCCCCATGTCCCTCCCCAGGTGGGTTCCAGAGGGGCCGCAGTGCTGGCCCACCTGATGGATGGACTCTGGGTTAAACCTCCAACATTCCTTCTGGGCAGAGATTCAGGAACTTTCGCTTGGAGGCACTGGGTCCCTCATTAAATAATTAAATCACTTACAAAGGCCTTTATGCCAGATCCCCAGTCCCTTCACTCAGTATAAACAGAACCTCAGCCTAAACTATTCTCTCCTGTCTTAAATAGCCAGGAATATGAGAAATTGGCCTTTTACTGCCTAGTCTGTGCCAAAAGAGGTGGGAACTTGGCCATACCACCTCCCCGGTGCTACTCCCAGGTACTTCTGTTTGGAGGCATGATGTGTCTGGATGTCACTCTTTTTGGGATCTCAGTGACCAGTAATCTTAGCTTGGATCCTTCATTTTATTGGCCAATGCAACATGGTGAAGTTCTCATTTTTGGCATTCCTTCCTTGGTTATTAGCTCAAATGCTTTCACAAAGAGAAACGTCTCTTTGTCAACTATTTGGTGACCCGAGGTACAGTTTAAGAAAGACAAAATAAATGCTTGATTCTTTCTAGCTATTTACCAGCTTTCAAAATAATCAGTTGGTTACTGGGCATCTTCCAAAGGTGATCAATGAGTTCTCCTTTCAAGTGTCATGACGGACTGTGGTTCCATGCATTGGAGGCTTTATTCTCTAAGTGGGGCTCAGAACGTCACATCTTTAGCCAATGGGAAACCTCCCAAATTGGCTTCTGGGTCCTACTGACATGACCCAAACAGACTTGATTAACTGCTTTGTTGTCTGTTGTGACACAATGTTCCGTCTCTTAGCTCCACTAGTTTCAGGGATCTCTACTAGAGCTAGAAGGGACCTCAGTAATCATGGAGCCCACTCTGTCCTAGCATTTTACAGATAAGAATCCAAGATCCAGGGAAGTGAGAGAACTTGTCTAGGTACCACTAAGGTGTTCATGGCTGAGCTGGGGCATGCAGCAAGTTTTTGACTCGTCCATGAGTGGTCTTTCTTAGAACCACACACTCCCTTCCCTGCATTATTCACCCATGTATTTGTTTCTCACAAATGTTGTTTCTCACAACTGTTTCAAACAGTTGTCTTGAGTCTGACTTGTTCTATGTGCCAACAGCTCATCTCCTGGATCAATCCCATACTGACAGAGACTGGGATTTTAACTTCTTTTGAGTCCTTCATGCTTGCTCAGATACAGTGATATATCAATTAATACTTGAGGATACAAATGAAATTAGTGGAATTTCTCTTCCCTGAATCAAATGACTGTTTTTTCCAAAGCTCAAATAATACATTTCATAATTACATAGGACTCTCTTATCCATACAGAAAGTTCTTTCAATCCTCCACTGAGGTAACATGGGGAAACTTAGTTAACCATTCTGGCTTCCAGTGTCCTCATCAGTAAAACGGGGATAATAGCTTCTTGTGGCCCTGTCAGAAGCTTGCCACCAACTCTAGGAGATGTCACAAGGAGATCTCCAGACACTTCAGAGCAAAGTTCCCAAAACTTTCCAAATGGACAGGCAAAACATTTCATGGAATTCACACCTTAATATAATTTGAACACCTTAATTTCTATAATATCCTCCACTGACATGTCTGCGGATGGTATTCCTTTTTATAAGAGCCTAGGTAAATCCTCTTACCACCCTTGTAAGCAGGGGAGGCTGACTGTGATTGCCTCTACAGAAATAAACCGAAATGACCTCAGCCTATTAGGGATGGGGCTTTGTATTAGTTTCCCGGGGCTGTTGTAACAAATCACCAGAAACTGGGAGCCTTAAACAACAGATACTTATTCTCTCACAGTTTTGGAGACCCGAAGTCCAAAATCAAGATGTCAACAGGGCCACACTCCCTCCAGAGGCTCCAGGAAAGAATACTTCCTAGTCTTTTCCAGCTTCCAAATCTCTGTCCCTGTCCTCAAATGGCCTCCTTCTCTGTGTGGGTCCAGTCACCCTCTCCCTCTCTCTTACAGGGACACTTGTGATAATATGTGGGGGCCACCCAGATAAGCCACGGTAATCTCTTCCTTTCAGGACCCTTAATTTAATTAAATCTTTGGCCATTCAAGGTTAATACTCAGGCCTTTGCCGTATAAAGGTAATATTTATAGGTTCTGAAGATTAGGAAGCCTATCTTGGAGAGGGGCAATTTTTTTTATACAGCCTATCCCAGGTATGATCAAGTTTATGTGACACTCTTTAGAGAAATACTTAATGGAAATTTCAGATTTGCTAAAGCAACACCTGACTGGAGACCAGAGCATTATTCATGTTGCATGTTGCATGGTGGTGGTGGGGGTGGTGGTGAGGGGGGTGTTATAACATTTCCTTCCCTAAGTATGACTTCCCCTGGATGTCCCTGTCTGGAATTGGGGGTGAAAGGGCAATCAGTCACTTTCCCTGTCCCGCTTCGCCTAATCCTCAGGGGGAATCCTTTGAGAGAGTTGTTACCAGCTAAGGCTGGGCAGTTAAGAACAAGGCTCCAAGGCCTGGCTTCCTACTTGCAATGTAGGCCCTGCCACTTACAAGCCATGTGAACTTCAGCAAACAATTCCACTTCCTTGTGACTGGTTTTCCTTCTTTGCCACGGAGTCCATGTAACGCCCACCCGGTGAAGTGGGGGCTGAGATGAGTCAATACATTGTTAAGACCCTCAGCCCAGCCCTCTGCACAGAGAAAATCCACAGTACATGAGCTGTGACTTTTGTTTGTATTTGCAAATGAGGAAACTGAGGCTTAGGGGAGCTAACTATCACTGCCAAGTTCGCAGAGCTGATAAGCGGGACAGCTGTCATTCCAAGGGTACAAGGTTCCAGTTACGCAGGATGAACAAATTCTAGAGCTCTGCCATACAGCTCGGTGACTATAATTAATCATCCGGTATTGTGTGCTGGACATTTGCTAAGTGAGTAGATCTCGGGTGCTCTCCTTCCCAAAACAAAGGTAACTATGTGAGGAGATGGACATGTTCATGAGGCTGATTGTAGTAATCATTTCACTGTGTATATGTATATCAAACCATCATGCTTTCTCCTTTAAATATACAAAATTCTTATTTGAAAAAACTCACAAAGCCAGGCCTGAGACCCCACAGATCCATGCTTGGCTATCATGATGGACCACCTTTCGCATCCAGAAGGAAAGGTACAAAAGATCCAAAACACAATAGAGCTTTGGACGGTTTTCCTTTTAATTTAATACATTAATTGGAGCCCAAAACCGTCTACCCTCTGTTTCCCCTCCTGGAAATGGCATATGATGACAGGATTCACTTGACAGAGCAAATTCTCCCAAATGCCTGCAGGTTTACTCATACCAACAGAAAGCAAAAGTTCCTGGACAGGGCTCCAGAGTTAGTTCTGAAAGGCTGTTTCACGCTTAACCTTTTCTCCTAGGTGAATTCTGAACACTTGCAGGTTCTTTTGTTTATTTTAGGAAAAATGAATGGTATGGCTGAAGCATTTGTTTCTACCTCAACTTTTTTTTTTTTTTTTGCAGAGATGCGTGGGGATGGGCCTGGGGTCTGTAATATAAATTTGCTGCACTATGCAATCAAAGATAGAATTCCTCCAAGAAGAGAAAAGGTTGATGGTAGCCATGTGAGGTGGCTTCTGTCACTCAGACCACAACAGGAACTAAAAGGCAGAACGTCAACACAGTTCTGAAGTAGCGTATCAAGAATGTGGCTAGGGGTTAGGAATTTTGCTGAACAAGGAAGGTCTAGCAGAGTGTGTGTGTGTGTGTGCTTGCACATGTGACAGGTATGTGTGCTCACACAGGTATGCACATTATGTGTGTGCTAGCATACCTACAAGTGTGTATCCCTCCAACTCTGCTAGGATCTTTGCACAACTTCCCACCTGTCTCTCCTGCTAGAGGACACATTATAACCAAATGTGTCTACTGAAACTTAAGTAACACTGTCAACTATACTAAAAAAAAAAAAAAATCCCAAATGTGTCTGGACTATTGAGCAGAACACACACACACACACACACACACACATACACACCCCAAAGGTGTTAAATGCTTTTCATTAACTCGAAATCCCCTAAACATGTTTGTATGTATTAATAATGTGATTGCCAAGTATTTTTAAAATAAAAAGAACTTAAAGTGGTTTCTAATTAGAGATACACACTATATAAATAAATTAAAAATATACAAAGTAATATAAAGAGAGGTGGGGGGAAAGGCATACATAGTCAAGACTGTTACTTATTTTGGTTGAGCATTCAATGTGGTCCCAGCTTTCTGACAGGCAAGGCAGAAAGGCCAAGCAATAGAACACACCGTGTAATTTATGGGTTAGTCGTCCACAGATGGAGTGTATGCCGTACGATACTTATGAGGGATCGCTATTATTTGTCTATTTCTGGAAAACCTGGGGGAGATATTTAAAAAGAATATAATGGTTCTGTAATATTATTACCCTGAGATAATTGTGATGAGGATTTGGTACTTCCACTCTCTTCCCATTTAAAAAAATACGGATGAAATCATATGTAGTGATATTTTCCTATTTTTTTCTAATAGACTTCTATCTTAAGAGTTTTTCCATGTCATGAAAAGTGGTCTCACACCTCATGTTTAATGGCTGTATGGTTCATGGTACAGCTCAGCCTTATTTACTGAGCTATTCTCATCACCTGGTGCACTTTGGCTCTTTTTAAATAAGTATTTAAATAAATCAAATATCCATTATGAGTGCCTTCGTACATAAACGAGGGTCCACATTTTTGATGACCTCTTCAACATACCTTCTTTAGAAGCTGACTTCTTGGGTCAAAGGCCATGCACATACTTTAAAGCTCTTGACGTGTATGGACAAATTATTTTCTATAAAGTCTGCTTTTCCTGAGTAACACATACCATTCTGTTTCACTGCACCTTTTTCTGGACCATCATTGTAGAATCTTTGCTAATTTGTTAGGGGAAATGATGTCCCCTTGCTATTTCAATTTGCATTTTGTTGAAAACCAGCCAGGCTGGACGGTTTATCATATGTTGATTTGCCATTTGCATTTCCTCTTTGGAGATTTGTTTGTCCTTTACCTGGGTATCTATTTTGGGTCTTAATGTTGTTTCTTATCAATTTGCATGAATTCTTTATATATTAGGAATATTCATCGTTTTGTTCTGTCCCATTTGTTTCAAACATTTACCTGATGTTTACCCATTAATTCTGCTAATGAGATAGGGTTATGGAGAGAAATTTTTAAATGTTACAAAGCCAAACCTCTTGGTTGCTTCATTTCAGTGCATCTACATTCTGTAACTCCAGTGGCAATCTTTACTAAAATATTCTTGTCCTAGGGAACTATGGTAGAATGTTAAAGAGACTTTCTTCCTTCTGTTCACTTGCTTCAGAATAGGAAGTTGCAGATCAAAACATAATCATTAGTCTGTGTGGCAAAGGTGGATTGAGGGTAAAGTAAAAGCTGATTACTGCGTGTCAGCATTCTTGACAGAAACCAAACCAGGGGCCAGAGGAGGCCATCAATGTAGCTGGAACTTACAGCTTCAGGCGTCTTCTTGGACAGAACTCTGAAAAGATTGGCCACACCACTGGGCAGCTCAAAGGGCTCACCTGGAACTTGGTAATCCTCTCCTTGAAAAGGAACTGGGAAATTTTTCTAAACTTTCAGTATTTTCTCCAGTTCTTTTGGCACTTTTCCCTTGTCACCAAGACCAGAGAGCTCGAGGCATGGTACCATTTATTTATGGATACCATAAATACCCATTGCATTTAGGCTTTGCCCAAGACTTTCCATGAGGCATTATGAACCCATGCTCTCATTTTCCCATTTTCTACTTTTGTTTTCGGAAAAGGGTCTGAGTTATGGAAATAAAACTACCTACAGGTCCAGGCCAACTCCCTTAGCCTTAGACTTCTGGGTTTGACCTTGCTCAATGACTAAGTAGGTGGCCAAAGGCAAAAGAGTTGACCATTACTTCAGGAGCTAACAGACTATGGGAGTGTCCCAGCTAGACATGGGTAGACTTCCCTAAGTAGATCACTCATACCGAATGATGCATTCCCAAGGCAAGTGTTAGGTGAGAAGGCTCTTCCTCAGTGAAGCCACTGTTCCAGTTTTTTTTTTTTTTTTTAATGGGTCTTTTAATAATGCATGATTTGTAACATCAGCCATTGGTCATTTGGAAAATAGTGGTTCACTGAGTTACACAAAACTTCCAAATTTTGACACATTTCATTATACAATTTCAAAAAATTAAGTGCAGGGGCACCTGGGTGGCTCAGTCGTTAAGCGTCTGCCTTCGGCTCAGGTCATGATCCCAGGGTCCTGGGATCGAGCCCCGCATCGGGCTCCCTGCTCTGTGGGAAGCCTGCTTCTCCCTCTCCCACTCCCCCTGCTTGTGTTCCCTCTCTCGCTGTCTCTCTCTGTCAAATAAATAAATAAAATCTTTAAAAAAAAATTAAGTGCTGATCATCTTTTATTTTTATCCTGAAAACACTGCAATGTGTTCAACAGAGATATACTGAAAAGTAGAAAGCCTACCAAATAATATGAATTGGCCAGGTACTAGGAATTTCATTTAGAAGCTGATAGCTAATGCTTTGCAAACTGTTACTCCACATTTGGGAAGTACAGGGGATTCAGGCTGTGAGCAAATGACCCATTTCCTCCAATCTTGCAAGATACTAAGCCAAAGGGGCATCCAAAATAAGCTTCCTATACTGTGCTGTGAGAGATCTTGAAATGATTTCATTAGGACTGGCTGGCCATGCTGTTGCCTTTGGATGGTACCCCTTCTCTTCCTTCTCCTCCTCCTCTTCCTCTTTTTTTTTTTTTCCCCTATTTGGCATTGCACTCATGTGGGAAATTCAATGATCACAATCTTCATGATTTTCCCATCCCTGTCCTATAGGAAAGTTTTCTCCATGAGCTTCCTGGCTCTGTCTTAACAGCCCAAGCCAGAGTGTTTTTCTTTGTCTGGGTCACTCCTTCTCCCTGAATAATTTCATTAGGAATTAATTTCATTAGGCTTGAAACAAAGATGCATTGGATGAATTGGAACAAAATCACAGGTCAAATGCTCCAAATTCCTAGTTACTGGGATTGAAATCTGCCTCGATCAAGAATACTGTAGTTTAATATCTTCAAAAGTTTCCCCCAATTGTTGCAGAAGAGAGGCTATGACCCTGTGCATACTCAGAGTTCAAAATATGATGAAAAACAAGTACAGGGAATGGGGGCTGACTACCTTCCTTAGCTCACATTGTGAATTTCTTACACCCTAGTAGGTCCTGAGATGAACACGAAATAAGTTCATCAAATAGGTAAGAAACAAAATTCCACTCTTTTGTAAGTGTCGAGGGAAATTTCATGTCCCCATGCCCAAAGCTAGAGTGTGCAGCTATCGGTGACTGATGGCATTGAAGGCTGCTAAAGGGGAACACTTGGGTTTTCACTTCTCAAAACAATAACCCACAATTATTCACACTGATGGAAAGATTACCAAACCTTTGGAGGGGGGGAAGCAAATGAGATTCTCCCCAAGTGACCTCCCATTGCTTGTATGTATTTTCCTTTATGCCACTTTCACCTCAAGCTTGCTTGACTCACTCATGCATCAAAACAAGACTATTCTGACAGCCAGAGCCTTCAGCTGCTTGAAAAATCCAACTTTCTTGCTGCTGGATGCCCTCAAAAGACATAGACCCTAGAATTGGGCCTAAGCTACCATCAAGCTTGGTGAGAGCCAAGGCAGAATCCAAGTATATCTTGACATTTCAAAAATACTGACATTTTTTCCCTGCCAACTAACATGACACTAGAGGAGTCTGAAGACTCATGCTAGAGAAATAAAGTGGTGGCAACATACAGGGTCAGTGCTGCCCATCTTTGCTCTGCTCAGGACACGGCCCTAAACAGTAAGGAGGAAGGTGTCAACTGGACTGGAAGGGAAGGGATTCAGGAACCAGATCCAGAAATGCACGGCTGTTCTGAGGTCCAAGGAATGCAGGGAGGAATGAGACTCCATCTCTAAAGGGCAGAGATGTTTCCAGGAAGATCATCCACCTCAGCTCCCTTTCACAATCCAGTGTATGCACACTGATTCGGTCAAATTTATCATGGACTCATTTCCATTTTGAAGATGGTGCCTTGTGCAGGAAAATCTGCAATATTTGCAGAAAGGAGTGAATGTGTGAGTGAAGATGTTTATAATGTGAGCTCTTGAGGTACCTTCAACTTGTGCTTCACTGGATTCTTTTTATTCCTTTATTTTCAGTGTTTATGGAGCACCTACTATGTGCCAGATGGTGTTCTTCGTGCTGGGTCTGTGGTAGAGAGCAAAATTGGATGTGGTTCTTTCTGCCTTCTTGGAATACACAGACTTGACAGAAACGAGGATGAAGGGGCATACTCTCATAAGTTCTGCCATTTTATGATTTGATTTCATGATCTGATATATTTCTTCCCACCCCAAATGCTGTTCATCTTTTAAGTCTGTCTTCCAATGACCATCTCTCCTCCCATAACCCCAACCCCGTTTCCTGGCTCACTGGGGGATGCATTCACCTCACCACCCCCACCACCCAGTGAGGAGTGGCCTAACCTTCTCGGGCTTGGAAATCAGACCTGGGCAAGTGGCCTGCCTGCCCCGCACTTTGGTTCACTTACCTGGAAGAGCAGGTGCGCCCCATGGGGTCTGACTAAATATTAAAACCCACACAGCTGCCTCCTTTCCCACCTCACCTCCCACTCCCATTTCCTCTGCCCCATCTTTTTTTTTAAAGATTTTATTTATTTATTTATTTATTAGAGAGCGAGAGCGAGAGAGAGAGAAACAGCACGAAAGGGGAGAGGGTCAGAGGGAGAAGCAGGCTCCTCACTGAGCTGGGAGCCCTATGTGGGACTCGATCCTAGGACTCTGGGATCATGACCTGAGCCGAAGGCAGTTGCTTAACCAACTGAGCCACCCAGGTGCCCCTGCCCTGGCTTTCTTGTGGTGGAATGGCCTAAGTCCCACCTAGCAGCTCAGGATGGAGCACAGCATTTCCTGTTTCTCTCCAAATGTGTGCTGAGATGCACAGCAAGGCAGTGACTTCCTCTTTTCCTTCCATGCTCTGAATTTTTTTTTGGTGGAGGGAGGGGCACGACCACACAGTGGGTCACTTTCTTCAAGGACATTATCTAATGCCTTTTGTCAGTTTGTCAGGTGGCAGTTTATTTCTTTTCCCCTTTGGGCACAACATCTCTTTGCTTCTCTGTAAGTATTTTTTCTAGGCCTTTAATAAGGTGTTTGATAAAGTCTCCTGGCTCCTTATAAGGCACTTCCTTTGTTCAATGGCTCTTTTCAACATCTTTCTAACAAACACTCCTATTCTTATTATGGCTGTTCTTGTCCTATAATTGAATATCTGTGCAATGTGTTTCATCTGAATTCTTGCATTCAAAAAAGCATCTATATATTTTATTTTTCAGATCACAGATGTAATGTCTGTATCACTCAAGTTTTGGAAGATGCAGAAAATTATAAAGATAAAAATGAAAGATAACCCTAATCCTACCATCCAGAGACATCCACTGTTAACACCTGAGACCACTCTGTTCATACATATTTTGTGCCTGTATATATATTTTTATATAACTGTGCTACTATATATAGTTTTAGATCTTCTTTTAACTTCATATAGCCTCATTAGCATTTTTCTATGTTATTAACATTCTTCAAAGCCACGATTTTAAATAGTGGCATAATATTTTTATACTATGGATCTATCATTATTTATTGCATCATTTTTCTAGCTTGACACTTGGGTTATTTTCCCTTTTTTGCTATAATTGTATAAGGAAATACATTTATCTCCCTCAACCTCTTCTCCAAACAAACATTTGAATTTAATTGGGCTGCAATCCTTCTGACTCAGTGTCTTACCCACAAATACGCCCTGAATCCTTTCCAGTTTATTGGTCAGAACAGGCACAGAATGTTCTCCTTACTCTTAGGGTATGCGTCCTGGCCAAAAGCTGCACACCCTAGTCTTCACCTGATGGGGTACATCCTGCCTCCAGATCCCTCAATGTCAGCATCTGTGCTCATTTTTTCTTCCTTAACTCCACTGAGTCTAGCCCCAGCTGCCCCTCCAGTCTTGGCTCTGACCCCCTTCACCTTCACAGAGAGGGCCCATGCCAGGCCTTTGCACCTGTTGCTCCTCTGCCTGGAAAGGCCAACCTCAGGTCTCTGCAACGTGTCTCCTCATAATTCAGGTCCCAGCCTGCGGGTCACCTTCTCAAAGGTCTCTTTGGATCTACAATCTAAAGAAGCTGTAGGTTCCCCTCCCTGTCAGTCATTCTCAATGAGCTCCTCACCCAGTACGCTCTGACGATATCTGCTTTTTTAATGTGTTCCTTGGCTATCTTCTCCCTTCAACTAAACCCAGTTTCTTTTGTTCATTAATATGACATTTTGCCCAGAACAGTGAAGATATATAGCAGGAGCTAAAGAAATATTTCCTGATGAATGAATGAATGAATGAATGAATGAAAGAATACATAAAAGCCAATCTCATTTCCTTGGTGAAATACTCTATATAACATTTGCCACATTATATGGATGTACTTTATACCCAGAGACTTTCTTAAATCTTGAAAATATCCATATACTTTTGGCTAGCATCTTGCTTCAAGGAATCTCTTCTGATGACATGAAAGGGAACGGAGATGCCAATTCTGGCAAAGAATGGTCATCAGACAATGATTTATAATCTTAAAAACTGAAAGTGAATCACTATATTGTACACCTGGAACTGATACAGCACTGTACATTAATTATATTGGAATTTTAAAAAAACAAACTGAAAGCAACTCTAAAGAAAAATGGGGAAATTGTTGCACATGTTAATCTCATATGAAAATGGTGAAATATGATGCAGCCATGAAAAAACACATTTATAGGGGCACCTGGGTGATACAGTCGGTTGAGCATCTGACTCTTGGTTTCAGCTCAGGTTGTAATCTCAGGGTCGTGAGATGGAGCCCTGCATCAGGCTCTGCACTGGCTATGGAACCTGCTTAAGACTCTCTCTCTCCCTCTCCCTCTGCCCCTCCCCCACCTCTAAAATAATCTTTAAAAAAACCCATATTAAAAATAAATAAATAAATAAAATAAAAAATAAAAATAAAACATATTCATAGAGAACTTTTAAGGACATGAAAATGACAACAAATGTTCCAAATGTTAGTGGTCTATCTCTGAGTGATAAAATTAGGATGACAATTTCCTTTCTATTTTCAGTGTTTTACAAATTTTCTTCAATGAGAATGTGTTTCTTGAACAGATAAAGTAAAATATAAAAAACCCTCCCATGTCTGAGTTTAAAGGTATTTCTACTCAACATTTTTCTCTCACTTCTTTTTTTGAGTTCTCCTCCTCTTCTATTCTTAGAGGTGTTTTGCAAATAGTAGGTATTTTTTAAGTGTTACAGAAAGAATGTTCAAAGAAGAAACCGGTTTTACAGGGTTAGTCCTATAAAACCACTATGTTCCCTTGGAACTGGTAGCAGTCCACACCTTGTCCTCCCCCAAACCCCACTAATGCAGAAAGAAGCGTAAGGACTTACTCCTGTCTCACTGACAACTTCTGCCAAGTTCTTTTGGGGTGGTTAGGTAGTTAGGGTGCAGACACCAAAACAGAAACATGCCACTGCCAACATTTCCTTGCTGGGCTATAGAAGGTTGAGCAATCAATATGGTGGAGAAAGGGAAAATAGATTCACATAAAACACAAGGGGCGAAGTTGACACATCTACATGAGATTACTCTCATTATTATTGTTGTGGTGTAGGTTAGTTTTTCCTGATTTTTCTTTCCATGCCTGACATTAATCACCAGTAACCAGCCTCCTAAAATAGACCCTTTTGTGATTCACTTATTCTCCTCGAAGATCTTTTCCTGCTCATCTTTCCTGCGGTTCTCTTCTAAAGCCAGGAAAACTTTGTTGTTATTTTTCCCTCTTCTGTTTCTGACATGAAAGGCAGCTCCGCTTTGCCAGGTGGCTTCCATCGAAGCCTGAAGCAGCTGGAATGCACACCATCAGAGCACAACCCGCCCCTTTCTTGACTCCCAGGAGGAACACGGAAATTGGGACACAGAGAAACTAAAGATGACAAACACCTTCCATCTGAAGAGCATGTCCAACTCATCCCCAAATCTCCCTCCACCATCGTTTCGATTGATCACCACAAACAACCCTATTACTATTTCTTTGCCTTGGACCTTCTTAGGCAGCCTCTCAACACCACTGTCCAAATGCTCTCCCCCGGGATGGCTACCCTCTCTCTGCCCATGGACCCAGTGACAAGAACTGGGTCTGGTCCTTGGGAGCCTCCACCGTCCCTTGACCAAAAAACCCAGTTCACTCCCACTTTCCTACTCAGTCTTCAGAAATGGATCCTCTGGTAAGAGTCAACCTCACCAACTGGTAGAAAGTACCTGGTTCACCATCTTGTCAGAGACCAACAGAAAAGAGTGCCATGATTGATTAGTAATGCCTGTCTGTGAGGGGGACCCAGGAGTAGCATATCTGCCAACTGCTATCTCTTACTGGATCCATCCCCCCACCTCCCCCAAGGCTGATACTTCTATCTTTGTCACTTCATTCATACCTTTAGATGGGGTGGGAGGTTTCTCTCATATACAATAGAAAAAGCAACTGGATAACTTCACTCATGCATTGGGATGCCCAGGCCACAGCACTGCCTCATTCCAGCCAGGGAGACTGAACTGGCCACTGAGGACACGGAGAACACCATGGATCCCTTCTGTGTCCACACTCTCAAAGTTAATCCTTTCCTCTTTTGTGCTGCTTTTCCCTCTTCTCGTTATACCCCTATACTTGTCCCTACTCGTCTTGCTCCATTGATGTTTCTATATTGTAATAAATCAGTCGCATGTGCCTTTATCCCCCAGTAGGACTGTCGAGACTGTTAAGGCAGGGATGAGTTTGTTCAGAGTGGACTGGCCTAGAAAGGGCCCTCAAAAAACATTTTTGAATGGAATTGGACTGAATCTCTGGACAAAGATCTAAAAGTCAATTCTCTTAGTCTCTGTCTGGACATTAAAGGGAAAAGAGAAACAGAAAAGCTATAAAATTGAGCTCCAAGCCCCACCTTTTCTAAATCAACTGTGCCAATCCTCTATAATTTCACAATTGTTCTCACATGTAAGTACAAGGATACTCACGTGGAATTTCAAAGAAAATGGAATCTTCCAGATGGGGTATAATTTGGCACCCACATTCAAATACTCCCCCCTTCCACACACACACACACACACACACACACACACACTAATCATATATATTTAAGAACACTAGACATTCTGCTAAAATATGGGTACTTTGGGTTGGGCCACCCAAATATTGTTGAAGGCCATCAAGCCTCTCAGACTGAGTTCTAAGAGTTTTCCAAAGCAATCAAATAAAGAAGAAAGACAGGCACAAGATTTTAGCAAATTCTATAAAGCAATTCAAAATCAGATTTTGAGAGGTTCCTTTTTGAAATTCCATTTGCTGACAGTATTTATTAATACAATCCTTCAGCACAGGAAATCACTCACTGAACAAACATGAATATATTTCTAAATTCATGCATTAACACTGTTCCATTATTTCACCCAAAGTTCTCTCTACAAAAAGAAAAAAAGCACCTTAATTTTACGCCTTCCAGCCAGAACAGTCCCACCAGCCCAAGCAGCTGCAACTTTTGGTAATTTTTCTTGGTCGAAATAAAATTTAAATTCTTCAAATACTTCAAAGGTTTGGGGCTTTGTTTTAAACCATTTGGAAAACAGTGCTGATGTCAAATGTACTCCTAGGAATTAGGTTACTTATGTCAGGATGATTTTTGATGAAAATGTAGGGAAAATACCACCTGTGAAGGTGGATGCAGCTGAAATTATGCCCCCACCATGGCCATCAATCCCAAGTTGTCACTCTGCCTTGTATGTTTCATTCTTGCCCCCATGCATGTGGCCAGGGTACCGATGGCGTGTGGTGGTTTGTTTATGCCCTTGTGTCAAACTGAAAAGGAATTTGAAGCATCTAAGAGGCCACTGATAGAAAACTCCTCCAAATTTTGTTTTCTCAAACATGAATCTATTTTCCTAGCTGTAAGCTTTACTTCACAGAAGGAATGGGAAGATGGAATCAAGATGGATGATCCAGTGGTACTGGTGGGTCCTGGTTTTCTGGAAGAGCCTGGAGGAAGAAGGACTGAAGGGGCTGTTCCAACGCTCAGTCATACCCACAGCTACTGGAGGGGATGCTGGGAGTGGGCCGTCTCAGTGACACAGTGACCAGGGATGATAGTAAAACACATTAGATCTTGGAATTAAGACTCTGGGGGACAGGGGAGCAAGGGGGATTCCTGACTTTCAGAGACAGCCATGCCAGCAAGAGTTCACCCTAAGGCCAGAGGACCGTCACTGGGGAGCGACCCCTCTGGGATGTGTCACTGTGCGTGCTGTCTCTGCTCTTGGTACTCTGGGAGAGCAGATGGAAAGAAACTGAGCTGGCTCTTAAAAATAAAGCTGTGTTGGGGCGCCTGGGTGGTTCAGTTGATTAAGTGTCCAACTCTTGATCTCAGCTCAGGTCTTGACCTCAGGGTGGTGAGTTTTAGCCCCATGTTGGGCTCCACATTGGGTGTACAGCCTACTTAAAAATAAAACAAACAAACAAACAAACAAATAAATAAATAAATAAATAAAGCTGTGGGTGCCGGACCATCCTGCTTGGGAGTCAGGGGAAAGAAGCATGGCGCAGCCAGGGGAGAAGCCCCTACACTTCTCCGACTGTGCTATCATTCCCACGAGGCAGCGTGTGCTGCAGGATGGCTGGCTCGTACCTGCAACAGACCACAACTGACCATCCTGCCTCCAGGGCCCATCAGCACCGTGCTGTAACACACTGATGTCTGCGTGGAACAGAATGAAAACTCAGGCCCCAGTCATCAGCTTGGCAAACCGTCCGCTTGCACTGAGGTGAATTAACCAAATGCATGAGGGGGGAGGCTGATAGATGTGCAGAAGAAGAGCTGGGGATGAAACTGGGACCCCCTTTTGGCTCCTGTTTCCTGGTAGCGCCTATTAAAGGTCTACTTACTAGATACCTTGTACTCAGTGGCTCTCACTGACCACCATGGCATGTTGGTAAAGGCATTTTTATTTGCCCCCAGTGCAATGTCCTAAGAACCTAAGGATTTCGACAAGGAGAAAGGCCATCAGCTTATCCAGCCCAGTATTTCATTGTCTGAATGAAATTCAGACAAATTCACGCAAAAATTAAGCTCCACAAAGGACCGTGGGCTGTTTTGTTAACTAACACATTCCTAGCTCCCTGGAGAGCACCTGGCACATATAAGAGATGTTCAGAAATATTTGCTAAATGGAACTGAGTTCTGAGAGAGATACCAAGGAATCCCCAGCGGCAGGCTCAGAATTCTTCCCTTGTAGTAAAGCAGAGAGAATGTGTGGTGGGAGGGAGTGAAGACAGATGACCACAGTGCTGGTTTCCCTTGGCCCTTATCAAACTATGGGACCTTAATAAAGTCACGCACTTGCCTTGACCCTCGGTTTCCTCATCTGTGCCAAGAAAAGAGTTGACTCCAGCAGTGTTTTCCAACTATGTTATGTTGAACCCCGAAGCTTAACAGAGGTGCTTCCGTGTGCGAGGTGTATACAAAACTTTGCCTTCATCTTTATCTGCTTTATCATGAGAGCTCCCACAATTTTTTGTTTGACTGATGGATTCCACTGATAATAATAATAAAAGGTTGTTAAAACTACTTGACTCTTTTGCCCCCTAAAGTCTCTCCCACCCAACAATATTTATAATTCCTTAAATCTGGCTACATCAGCCTTATGGCTCCCAGAATACCCCAAAATCCATATGCTGTCCTCACTACCTGGAATGCCCTTCCCTGGCCACCCATGGCTACATCTTTGCCAGAATAACTCCCTCTGCATCCTGTTATCCTCAGATGAGTCAGAGTCCCTGTTATTTGTCTCATGGCACTCTGTCCTATTTATTAATAGCACTACCCAAAGTTAAAATTAAATAAATCAATGTGATCATTGGTCTGATGTCTGTTCCTCTTGCTAGATTATCATTTCCATGAGGATGACGGCAGAGACTGGGTCTGTGATATTGTCCTCAGACCTGAACTCATATGTCTTACTCAGTAACTACCTCTTGAATAAATAAATGCATGCATGCATGAATGAATGATAAATTTAACAGGCATTCAGATAATGCCTAAGAGCTGCATAAAATGTTGTGTCACAGTTAATTACTGTGGGGGTAGATCCCATATACCTTAAGATGTTGGACAAGGCAAGGCCAGGGTCACACTTCTCATAGAAAGGTAGAGAAGCAATACTGGCTCTTCCACAGTCCTCTGGCTCATTCTCTGTCCTATGTGATAGCTGGGATGCACTAGTGGCAAGTTGGGAAGGGCTAGCCATTGCCCAGGGGTGCATCTTCCAGACCTGGGTTGTCTAATATGGAAGCCACTAGTCACATGTGGTTATTTAAATTTACAGTGATTAAAATGAAATAAAATTAGAAATTCAGTTCCATAGTCACACTAGTCACCTTTCAAGTAAGTGCTCAACAGCCCTACGTGGCTAGTGACTACTGTCCTGGACAGTGTGGACAGATAGGGACCATTCCCACCACCACAGAACGTTCTTTTGGACAGCACTGTGCTAACATCCACTAAGCTCAACACATGTCATATTTCTGGGTCATCTTGGACCACATCGTTTTCTGTCTGGGTTTTGCCTTCCTTCCTAACATCATAAACCGGAACTAGCTGCAGCCGGATGTTCACAGCGGATCTTTTCTGAAAGGACAGAAGTCAGATTTTAAAAGGTTTTGTCTGTCAAAGAAGCTAACTTCTCTGATCTGTTCCTTCTGCCCAGTAGATTTTAAATGTTGTTTGTTTTCATCATTTTCATGCTCTTTGCTGGCAACACTTCCTTTCAAGGCTGGCCCTCTCAATATTGTGCGGGTGTGCCTGGCTGTCTCATTGTCCTCCTCTTTGAGGATCTGGCCTCATTCTCTATGTGCCCTAACTCTATGCAGTTGGGCTAAGTCCTTGGTTGATTTTTCAACAGTTCTGTGCTTCTGAGACCCTGGTTCATTTGCATCTGGAGAAAACTTTAAGCTACTGAAGAATCGCTCTGATGTCTGCGTTCATCTCTCTCTTTTCATATCATGGTTGGGAAAAACAGCTGGAGAGAAAGCCTACGCAAATCTGCTTGCCTGAGATGGAGTCTCTTCATTTTCTGGCTTATTCCTACTGAGATCACTGTGGATTTGATTATTTTGTGATCATTTCCTCCCAGGCTTCTGTCTAATCTTTAGATTAGAGCTTTAGAGCTGTAATTCCTTCTTCCCTCTTTCATAACATTACATTAAAAAGGGATTTCTGCCTTAGTTGCTCCTGCTTTTCCTGATGCCTGTAAATCATCCTCATGCAGCCTGACCCCCGGCGTTGTTTGCGTTCCTCCAGAAGCAGACACCTGACACCAAGATTCAAGGGCAAGTGATGCTTTTGGGAGGTGAGCCTAGGAACCACAGTAGGGTATGCAGGAATGAGACAGGGCAGTGATGGCATTCATTGGAAGGTGTGTGACAAAACCAGCTACCACCGTGGCCAACCAACCAGGACTAATCTCCCTGGGGAATTCCAGGAGGTGATGTAACCCATGCGATTCTGAGGCAAGGGAGCTGGGGTATTTACACACCAACTCTCACAATGGTTTGTTGATTCATAGACAAAGGCATTATTTCCCACATTTTCAGCTTCCACTAGATACGCAAAACATGGTTCGCCAGCCAAAGAATGTCCTCAGACAAAGAACTGCAGGTGCTGGGAATGAGAACCAGGCAGCCGTGTCCTGGAGCAGTGAGGCCGAGTGGCTCTGGGCAGTGTCCCCGGAGCAGCTGCCCCTAAACTGGTTCCTAACCAACCTCCTTTGGGAAATCCTTTGGGACAAGTCACATCATCTTTCCATGCCCAGTATTCCCAGTATTCTCATCAGCCCAAAGGAGGTTCCAAAGTTGATGATCCCCAAGGATCTGCAAGTTTTTGTAAATTCTTTCAGGCTCCTAACTGCTTTCCAACAGATATCTGAGTGAATACCTGTTATAAACCACATGTTTGTGCAGCACCTCCCACCAAAATCCCTCTGCTGAAATCCTAACACCCAATGTCATGGTATGAGGAGGTGGGGCCTTTGGGAGGTGATCAGGCCACTGGGCAAAATCCTCTTGAACGAGATTAGTGCCCAAATAAAACAGCCCCCCAGAGAGCTCTCTTGCTTTTTTTCTACCATGTAAATTAAATGGCTGTATAGAAACCAGGAAGAGAGTCCTCACCAGAACCTGATCATGCTTCATGCTGATCTTGGGACTTCGAGCCTCCGGAACTGTGAGAAATCAATGTCGGTTATGCCACCTGATCAACGGTATTTTTTTATAGCAGTCTGAACTAAGACAGGGCCCCACTTTGTGAGCACCAAGCCTGAGACAGACATCAGCTGCAATAATGCCCTTGGTCTCCAAATCTTTCACAGTTACCTCAGCCACTTTGGGGCTATTGGCTGCTTGAACTGTTCTTGACTTCTCCAAGTACTTCTCCCCGGGAGAAGACAGAACCTCATACCATCACTGTCGGCACCACCCACCTCTGTGGAATGGTTCTTCAGCTACTTTCTGACCTCAGGGGTTTTTTCTGACATTCTAGGTGTTGTCTTGGGAGCCGCAGTCCCTTCAGACCCCAGCCAGTCCCCCTCCCAAAATAGGAAGTGAGTTTATCAAGTGTCAGGTGTAATCTAAGTGCTTCATACTATTCCCTTCCCACGACAGCCCTATGGGACATGGGTGGAAACTGAGAAAACCCAGGCACAGAGATTTAAACATTTGCCCTAGATCAAGCTTCTGGCCAAGACTGAGTGACGGGAACTAGATTTATCCTCCTGCCTGAAACAACCAGGAAAATGTGCACTATATATGAAGCAATAGTTTTCAAGACAATGGGCATCGGACATGGAAGGGCAGGGATCTCGAAAGATGGGAAACAAATGTCACGAGCCTGAGGAACACCCCAGCTTGCTGCCTTGAGACAGTTCCCAGGCTGCACAACACAGGGAGAGAGAATACGGAGGGAGATTGGCAGACCCTTTGAACAGAGGAGACAGAGCTCAGCCCGAGCTCTCAGGACAGGGTACTGGGGGAGAGAAGAGAGCTGCAAAGAAGGAGCCCCCTGGAAAGCTGCAGAGGACCAGCCTCAAGCATTCAGCCAAGTACTTACCAGCATATGCGACCCAAAGCTAGGAAGGAACCACTCGAAAGGATTAGAGGTCACAGTGCCTGGTGCTCACAAAGGGCTGGGAATAGTGCCCATTCCCACCAGCCAACTTGGAGAAGCTCAAGATTCATGGGGCAGTGGGTGGAGTGCACAGTAGGCTCTCCCCTTTGCAGTGGGAAACAATGAGCCCTCCTAAGCACTGACTACCATGATCTTGCCAAACAAATAAAAAGAAAGCAAGATCCAAAAGGATCAAACCATTTCCAAGTAACTTAACCAAATCCCAGAACAAAACTCCAGAATATTTACAGGAATACAAAAATACCCAGCACCTAACAAGGTAAAATTCACAATGTCTGGGCAGCCAGTTACCGGAATGCAAAAGAGCAGGAAAATAGGACCCATAATGAGGAGAAAAAGCAATCAGTCAAAACCAACCAAAAACTGACACAGATGTTGGACTTGGCAGACAAGGACATTAAAACAGTTGTTACAACTGCATTCCGTAGTTCAAAAAGTTACGTAGAGACATGGAGGATGTTAACAAGATTCAAACTGAGCTTCTCTGGATGGAAACTACATCTGAGATGAAAACATACTGGACAGGATTAATGACAGATTGGGCATTTCAAAAAAAAAAAAAAAAGATTAGTGACTTTCAAGATACAGTAATAGAAACTAAAATAAAACAGAGCACAAAGATATTTCAACGTCCCTCTCTCAATAATTAATATAACAAGTAGATGGAAAATAAGTCAAGAGACAGTAGACTTAAACAATCCTATCAACCAACAAGACATAACTGACATTTGTGGAACATTCCACCCGCCAATAGCAGAAAGCATGTTCTTTGCAAGGACACAAGGAACATTTATCAAAATAAATCATATTCTGGGCCGTAAAACTAGTCTCAATTAATTGGAAAAGAATTAAGTTATACAAAGTTTGTCCCTGTCCACAATGGAATTAAATTAGAAATGAATCCCCAAAAGATATCTGAAAAATCTTCCAAATACTTGGAGACAAAATAATACATTTCTAAATATTCCATATGTCAAAGAATGCAAAGAGAATTAGAAAGCATTTTGAACTGAATGAGAATAAAAATACCATGTCAAAATTTGTGGAATGCCACCAAGTAAGGGGAAATACGCAGTACTATATATCTATACTGCAGAAGAAGAAAAGTCTCAAACCAATGACTTCGGCATCCACCTTAAAAGAACAAGAAAAGAGGAACCTCCATATGGGTTTCCACAGTGGCTGCACCATTTTACAGTCCTGTCAACAGTGCACGAGGGTTCCCTTCTCTCCACATCCTCGCTAACAATTACCTGTGTGTGTGTGTGTTTTCTAATTCACAGTCATCCTAACAGATGTGAGATATCATGATGGTTTCTATTTGCATTTCCCTGATGATGAGTGATGTTGAGCACCTTTCATGTATCTGTTGTTGGCCATTTGTATGTCTTCTTTAGAGAAATGTCCATTCGGTTCATTTGCCTATTTTTAAATTTGATTATTTGTGCAGTTTTTGTTTTTGTGTTGTTTTTTGTTTGCTTGTTTGCTATTGAGTTGTAGGAGTTCCCTATATATTTTGAATATTGTTTTGCAGATATACAGTTAGCAAATACTTTCTGCCATTTCACAGACTGCCTTTTCATTTTGTTGTTTCTTTTGCTGTGCAGATGCATTTTACTTTGTTGTAGTCCCCAAAGAGAATTACTATATGATCTAGCAATTCCACTTCTAGATATATATCCAAAGGGACTGAAATCATGATCTCAGTGAGATATCTGCACTCTTATGTTCACTGCAACATTATTCACAATAGTCAAGACAAGGAAGCAACATACATGTCCATTGACAGATGTATGAGTAGAGAAAATATGGCATATACATACAATGGAATATTATTCAGCCTTAACAAAGAAGGAAATCCTGCCATTTGAGACAACATGAATGAACCTGGAGGACATTATGCTAAGTGAAATAAGCCAAACACAGAAGTGCAAGTACTATGTGATACTACTTACATGAAGTATTTGAAATAGTCAAACTCACAGAAGCAGAGAGTAGATTAATGATTTCCAGGGGCTATGGGCAGGAGGAAACAGGGAAGTATCAGTCAAAAGGTGTAACCAAAGTTTCAGTTACGTGAGATGAGTAAGTCCTAGAGATCTACCATACAGCATACAGTGTACAGTTAAGAATACTGTATTGTAGGGGTGCTTGGGTGGCTCGGTCAATTAAGCATCCAAACCTTGATCTTGGCTCAGGTCATGATCTCAGGGTGAGACTGAGCCCTGTGTTGGTTTCCATGCTGGGTGTGGAGCCTGCTTGAGATTCTTCTCCCCCTCTCCTTCTGCAATGCCCCCTCCCCCTCGAGTGCTTTTTTTCTCTCTCTCTCAATAAAGAATACTACATTGTATACTTTTGCTAAATTTTTCTAAGAGGGTAGATCTTACGTTAAGTGTTCTTATCACACAAAAATAATGATAAATAATTCAAGAAGGCAGAAGAAAACTTTTGCAGGTGATGGATATGTTTATGGCATAGGTTGTGGGTGAGTTTCACAGATGTGTACTTCTCTCCAAACTCCACAACTTGTATCCATGCAATATGTACACCTTTTTGTATGTCAAACATACCTCAACAGGGTGGTTAAAAAAAAAGAAAAGCAGGGGTGCCTGGGTGGCATAGTCTGTTAAGCATCTGACTCTTGGTTTTGGCTCAGGCCATGATCTCAGGGTCCTGGGATTGAGTCCCATATCAGACTCCATGCCCAGCAGGAAGTCTGCTTGGGATTCTCTCTCCCCTCTCCTTCTGCCTCTCCCCCCCATGCTCACGTGCATGTGCTCTCTCTTTCTCTCTCTCTAAAATAAATAAATATATCTCTTAAAAAAAAGAAAAGAAAATTAAATTCAAAGTAAGTAGAAGATAGAAAATAATAAAGATCAGAGTGGGAATTAATGAAATAGAAAACAAAGCAATAGACAAAATTGATGAAATCAAAAGTTGGTGCTAGAGATCATTAATAAAATTGATAATCCTCTATTCAGACAGATAAGGAACAACGGAGGTGACATGAGTAGAATGTACATGTGTATGTACATATGCATACGTATATATTTAAAAGATACTATATAAATATTATGAACAATTTTATGCCAATAAATTTGACAACTTAGGTAAAATGAACAAATTCTTTGACAAACACTAACTACTAAAGCTCATTCAAGAAGAAATAGATAATTTGAACAGCTAACTAACTACTAAAGAAACTGATTTTGTAGTTAAAAACCTTAACATGAAACTTGAGGCCCAGATGGCTTCATTGGCAAGTTGTATCAAACACTTAAGAAAGAAATAATACCAACCCTACACAAACTTTTCCAGCTCCCATGCAACTTATATTATGAGGCCAGTATTATCCTGTTACTACTAAAACCAAACACAGACATTACAAAAAAAGAGGAACTACTGACCAATATCCCTTATGAACACAGATACAAAATTAAAAATAAAATTTTAGCAAACCCAACAAACACATGAAAAGGATATTTCATGACCAAGTGAGATTTATCCTAGGAGTCAAGGCTGGTTTGACATTCAAAAATCAATTAATATAATTCACTATATTAACAAATTAAAAACAAGAACCACATGACCATCTCAATAGATGTATAAAAAGCACTTAACAAAATCCAATATCCATTCTTTTTTTTTTTTTTTAAAGATTTTATTTACTTATCTGACAGAGAGAGAGACACAGCGAGAGAGGGAACACGAGCAGGGGGAGTGGGAGAGGGAGAAGCAGGCTTCCCGCTGAGCAGGGAGCCCGATGTGGGGCTCGATCTCAGCACTCTGGGATCATGACCTGAGCCGAAGGCAGATGCTTAACGACTGAGCCACCCAGGCGCCCTTCCAATATCCATTCTTGATGAAAACTCTCAGCATACTAAAAATACAGGGAACTTCCTCACTTAATAAAGGACATCTAGAAAAATCCTATAATTTATATCATACTGAATGGTGAAAGACTGAATACTTTCCCCCTAATAAAGAACAAGACAAGAATATCTACTCTCTCCACTTCCATTCAAATTATGGCAGTTCTAGCCAGTGCAATAAGGCAAGAAAAAGAAACAAAAGGCATTTGGATTGAAGAGAAAAAAGTCAAACTGTATTTATCTGCAGACAACATGATCCTCTACGTAGAAAATCTAATGCTAATATACAAAAAGCTACTAGAACTAAGTGTGAATTTAGCATGTTGCAGGATATAAGATCAATATGCAAAAACCTACTGCATTTTTAACTGTTAGCAATGAACAACCAAAACTTGACTTTAAAACAGGTTTCTCACTTCCTATTAGCATCTCACTTGCTACTGGAATCTTACGTCCTGTTAAGAGGTTCTAAGAGAGCGATGTAATACTCCTCCTCCTTCCCATCTTTGAGGTTCTCATAAGACCATGTCAAGAATTAACAGCCTTTTGGGGCAGAGCAAGATGGTGGAGGAGTAGGAGACCTGGATTTCGTCTGGTCTCAGGAATTCAGCTGGATAGGGATAAAACCATTCTGAACACCTACGAACTCAACAGGAGATCGAAGAAAAGAATAGCAACAACTCTCTGAAGAGAAATGAGACCACTTTCTGGAAGGTAGGACATGCGGAGAAGTGAATTCGAGGCGATATTCGGGAGGATAGACGGCACGGGAGGGGGCCTCCGTCCGCTGCTTCTGGCAAGTGACAGAGCAGCAGAGCACAAAATCGGAACTTTTAGAAGTTGGCTCTGCTGAGGGATGTCGTTCCAGTGGCTAAGTGGGGGGTGGAACCCTTGCGGGACAGTGCGGTCTCAGGACCCTCGGGGGTCACAGAAAGACCGGGGATGCCTGAGTGCAGCAGAGCTCCCAGGTATCGGAGCGGGGAAGCTGGCTGCAGTGACGGAGCCGAAGAGCGGGCTCTCAGCTCAGGGATGTCATAAACCGTGAAACGCGGCACAGTCGGGCCACTGCTCTTCCAGCAGGGACCCAACAAGCGGCAGATCTGGCAGATCTGGGGAGACTCCCCTTCCTCCCCTGGGAGGAGCGGCGTGGGAGTGCACCGCAGGGATCTGCTGCGTTTGGAGACTCCACTCAGGGTCATGTGCCAGAGATAGAAACACTTGGTCACAGGCTGGATGAGCACGGAGTACGGCCGGAGACTGGGGAGACAGGAGTGATTGACTGTTTTTCTCTGGGGGCTCACTGAGGAGCAGGGCCCCGAGTTCTCGGCTCCTCCGGGGCGGAGATTGGGAGACCACCATTTTCACTCTCATCCTCCAAAGCTGTACCGAAAGCTTGCAGGGAACAAAAGCTCCAGAGAGCAAACCCAAGCAGATTAATTAGCCTGGACCCACAAGGCCGGGGCAATTCCGCCTCCGGCAAAGACATTTGGGAACCACGGCAACAGGCCCCTCCCCCAGAAGATCAGCGAGAACAGCCAGCCAAGACCAAGTTTACCGATCAATGAGAACGGCAGAACTCCAGTGCTAGGGGAATACAGCACATAGAATTCATGGCTTTTTTACCATGATTCTTTAGTCTTTCAAAGTTAATTTTTTTTTTTAACTGCCTTTTTTTTTTTTTGGAACTTTTCTTTTTCCCTTTTTCAACCAACATCTTATCAATCCCTTTTTTAAAAAACATTTTTATTTTTCATTTTTAGAGTCATATTCTATCCCTTCATAGTAGTTACCCTTATTTTTGGCATAGATACATAAGTTATTCTCTCTTTAAAATTTTGAGATACAGTTTCTTCTAACAGATCAAAATATACCCTAAATCTCTAGTGTGTGGCTTTGTTCTAGTCTCCTGCCTGATCACATTCTCTCCCCTTTTTTCTTTTTTTTTTAAATCCTCTTCTTTCTTTTTTCAAACAACTTCTTATCTTATCAATTCCTTTTATAAAATTTTTTATAATTTTCATCTTTACAGTCATATTCCATCCCTTCATCATATCAACCCTTATTTTTGTACATATATAAGTTTTCCTTTCTTTAAAATTTTGGGAGGCACTTTCTTCTAATAGACCAAAATACACCCAAAATCTACTGTGTGGCACTGATCTGTGCAACCAGCCTGATCATATTTGATCATATTCTGTTTTTTTTGTTGTTTTGTTCTGTTTTTGTATGTTTTTATCTTTTTCTTTTTCTTTTTTCTTTCTTTCCCTTTCTTTTCCCCCGGCTTCAGGTCTTTTCTGATTTGTTTAGAGTATATTTTCTGGGGACGTTGTTACCCTGTTAGCATTTTGTTCTGTCATTCATCTATTCTCATCTGGACAAAATGACAAGATGGAAAAAATCACCTCAACAAAAAGAACAAGACGTAGTACCCACGGCCAGGGACCTATTCAATACAGACATTAGTACGATGTCGGAAATAGAGTTCAGAATGATAATTTTAAAGATACTAGCTGGGCTTGAGAAAAGCATGGAAGTTATTAGAGAAACCCTTTCTGGAGAAATAAAAGAACTAAAATCTAACCAAGTCGAAATCAAAAAGGCTATTAATGAGGTGCAATCAAAAATGGGGGTGCTAACTGCTAGGTTAAATAAGGCAGAAGAAAGAATCAGTGAATAGAAGACCAAATGATGGAAAATAAAGAAGCTGAGAAAAAGAGAGAGAAACAACTACTGGATCATGAGGGCAGAATTCGAGAGATAAGCGATACCATAAGACGAAACATTAGAATAATTGGGATCCCAGAAGAAGAAGAAAGAGAGAGAGGGACAAAGGTATATTTGAGCAGATTATAACAGAGAACTTCCCTAATTTCGGGAAGGAAACAGGCATCAAAATCCAGGAGGCACAGAGAACCCCCCTCAAAATCAATAAAAATAGGTCAACACCCCAACATCCAATAGTAAAACTTACGAGCCTCAGAGACAAAGAGAAAAACCTGAAAGCAGCTCGGGACAAGAGATATGTAACCTACAATGGTAGAAACATTAGACTGGCAACAGACCTATCCACAGAGACCTGGCAGGCCAGAAAGGACTGGCATGATATATTCAGGGCACTAAATGAGAGAAATATGTAGCCAAGAATACTATATCGAGCAAGGCTGTCATTGAAAGTAGAAGGAGAGATCAAAAGCTTCCAGGACAAACAAAAACTAAAGGAATTTGCAAACACGAAACCAGCCCTACAAGAAATATTGAAAGGGGTCCTCTAAGCAAAGAGAGAGCCTAAAAGCAACATAGACCAGAAAGGAACACAGACAATATACAGTAACAGTCACCTTACAGGCAATACAATGGCACTAAATTCATATCTTTCAATAGTTACCCTGAATGTAAATGGGCTCAATGCCCCAATCAAAAGACACAGGCTATCAGATTGGATTAAAAAACAAGACCCACCGATATGCTGTCTGCAAGAGACTCATTTTAGACCCAAAGATACCCCGGGATTGAAAGTGAGGGGGTGGAAAACCATTTACCATACTAATGGACACCAAAAGAAAGCTGGGGTGGCAATCCTTATATCAGACAAATTAGATTTTAAACCAAAGACTGTAATAAGAGATGAGGAAGGACACTATATCCTACTTAAAGGGTCTATCCAACAAGAAGATCTAACAATTATAAATATCTATGCCCCTAACATGGAAGCAGCCAATTATATAAGGCAATTAATAACAAAAGCAAAGAAACACATTGACAATAATACAATAATAGTGGGGGACTTTAACACCCCCCTCACTGAAATGGACAGATCATCTAAGCAAAAGATCAACAAGGAAATAAAGACTTTAAATGACACATTGGACCAAATGGACTTCACAGACATATTCAGAACATTCCATCCCAAAGCAATGGAATACACATTCTTCTCTAGTGCCCATGGAACATTCTCCAGAATAGATCACATCCTAGGTCAGAAATCAGGTCTCAACCTGTACCAAAAGATTGGGATCATTCCCTGCCTATTTTCAGACCACAATGCTTTGAAACTAGAACTCAATCACAAGAGGAAAGTTGGAAAGAACTCAAATACATGGAGGCTAAAGAGCATCCTACTGAAGAATGAATGGGTCAACCAGTAAATTAAAGAAGAATTTAAAAAATTCATGGACATCAATGAAAATGAAAACACAACTGTTCAAAATCTCTGGGATGCAGCAAAGGCAGTCCTAAGAGGAAAGTATATAGCAATACAAGCCTTTCTCAAGAAACAAGAAAGGTCTCAAGTATACAACCTAACCCTACACCTAAAGGAGCTGGAGAAAGAACAGCAAATAAAGCCTAAACCCAGCAGGAAAAGAGAAATAATAAAGATCAGAGCAGAAATCAATGAAATAGAAACCAAAAGAACAATAGAACAGATCAACGAAACTAGGAGCTGGTTCTTTGAAAGAATTAACAAGGTTGATAAACCCCTGGCCAGACTTATCAAAAAGAAAAGCAAAATGACCCAAATCAACAAAATCATGAATGAAAGAGGAGAGATCAAAACCAACACCAAAGAAATACAAACAATTATAAGAACATATTATGAGGGGCGCCTGGGTGGCTCAGTCGTTAAGCATCTGCCTTCGGCTCGGGTCATGATCCCAGCGTCCTGGGATCGAGCCCCGCATCTGGCTCCCTGCTCTGCGGGAGGCCTCCTTCTCCCTCTCCCACTCCCCTGCTTGTGTTCCCTCTCTCGCTGTGTCTCTCTGTCAAATAAATAAATAAAATCTTAAAAAAAAAAAAAAAGAACATATTATGAGCAACTCTTTGCCAGCAAATTAGATAACCTAGAAGAAACAGATGCATTCCTAGAGATGTATCAACTACCAAAACTGAACCAGGAAGAAACTGAAAACCTGAACAGACCTATAACCACTAAGGAAATTGAAGCAGTCATCAAAAATCTCCCCAAACACAAAAGCCCAGGGCCGGATGGCTTCCCAGAGGAATTCTACCAAACATTTAAAGAAGAGTTGATACCTATTCTTCTGAAACTGTTCCAAAAAATAGAAATGGAAGGAAAACTTCCAAACTCGTTTTATGAGGCCAGCATTACCTTGATCCCAAAACCAGACAAAGACCTCATCAAAAAGGAGAATTACAGACCAATATCCTTGATGAACATGGATGCAAAAATTCTCACCAAAATACTAGCCAATAGGATCCAACAGTACATTAAAAGGATTATTCACCACAACCAAGTGGGATATATCCCTGGGTGCAAGGTTGGTTCAACATCTGCAAATCAATCAACGTGATACAATAGATTAACAAAAGAAAGAACAAGAATCATATGATCCTCTCAATAGATGCAGAAAAAGCATTTGACAAAGTACAGCATCCTTTCTTGATCAAAACTCTTCAGAGTATAGGGATAGAGGGTACATACCTCAATATCATAAAAGCCATCTATGAAAAACCTATAGCGAATGTCATCATCAATGGGGAAAAACTGAGAGCTTTCCCCCTAAGGTGAGGAACGCGGCAGGGATGCCCACTATCACCACTGCTATTCAACATAGTATTAGAAGTCTTAGCCACAGCAATGAAACAACAAAAAGAAATAAAAGGCATCCAAATCGGCAAGAAGAAGTCAAACTCTCACTCTTTGCAGATGATATGATACTTTATGTGGAAAACCCAAAAGACTCCACTCCAAAACTGCTAGAACTCATACAGGAATTCAGTAAAGTGGCAGGATATAAAATCAATGCACAGAAGTCAGTGGCATTCCTATACACCAACAACAAGACAGAAGAAAGAGAAATTAAGGAGTCGATCCCATTTACAATTGCACCCAAAACCATAAGATACCTAGGAATAAATCTAACCAAAGAGGCAAAGGATCTGTACTCAGAAAACTATAAAATACTCATGAAAGAAACTGAGGAAGATGTAAAGAAATAGAAATATATTCCATGCTCATGGATTGGAAAAACATATATTGTGAAGATGTCAATGCTCCCTAGAGCAATCTACACATTCAGTGCAATCCCCACCAAAATACCATCCACTTTTTTCAAGGAAATGGAGCAAATAATCCTAAAATTTGTATGGAACCAGAAAAGACCCCGCATAGCCAGAGGAATGTTGAAAAAGAAAAGCAGAGCTGGCGGCATCACAATTCTGGACTTCCAGCTCTATTACAAAGCTGTCATCATCAAGACAGTATGGTACTGGCACAAAAACAGACACATAGATCAATGGAACAGAATAGAGAGCCCAGAAATGGACCCTCAACTCTATGGTCAACTAATCTTTGACAAAGCAGGAAAGAATGTCCAATGGAAAAAAGACAGTCTCTTCAACAAATGGTGTTGGGAAAATTGGACAGCCACAGGCAGAAGAATGAAACTGGACCATTTCCTTACACCACACACAAAAATAGACTCCAAATGGTTGAAAGACCTCAACGTGAGACAGGAGTCCATCAAAATCCTAAAGGAGAACACAGGCAGCAACCTCTTCGACCTCAGCCGCAGCAACTTCTTCCTAGAAACATCGCCAAAGGCAAGGGAAGCAAGGGCAAAAATGAACCATTGGGACTTCATCAAGATAAAAAGCTTTTGCACAGCAAAAGAAACAGTCAACAAAACCAAAAGACAACCGATAGAATGGGAGAAGATATTTGCAAATGACATATCAGATAAAGGGCTAGTATCCAAAATCTATAAAGAACTTATCAAACTCAACACCCAAAGAACAAATCATCCAATAAAGAAATGGGCAGAAGACATGAACAGACATTTTTCCAAAGAAGTCATCCAAATGGCCAACAGACACATGAAAAAGTGCTCAACATCGCTCGGTATCCGGGAAATCCAAATCAAAACCTCAATGAGATACCACCTCACACCAGTCAGAATGGCTAAAATTAACAAGTCAGGAAACGACAGATGTTGGCAGGGATGCGGAGAAAGGGGAACCCTCCTACACTGTTGGTGGGAATGCAAGCTGGTGCAACCACTCTGGAAAACAGTATGGAGGTTTCTCAAAAAGTGAAAATAGAGCTACCATACAATCCAGCAATTGCACTATTGGGTATTTACCCCAAAAATACAAATGTAGGGATCCGAAGGGGTACGTGCACCCTGATGTTTATAGCAGCAATGTCCACAGTAGCCAAACTGCGGAAAGAGCCAAGATGTCCATCAACAGATGAATGGATAAAGAAGATGTGGTCTATATATACAATGGAATATTATGCAGCCATCAAAAGGAATGAGATCTTGCCACTTGCAACGACATGGATGGAACTGGAGGGTGTTATGCTGAGCGAAATAAGTCAATCAGAGAAAGACATGTATCATATGACCTCACTGATACGAAGAATTCTTAATCTCAGGAAACAAACTGAGGGTTGCTGGAGTGGGGGGTGGGGTGGGAGGGATGGGGTGACTGGGTGATAGATATTGGGGAGGGCATGTGCTATGGTGAGTGCTGTGAATTGTGCAAGACTGTTGAATCACAGATCTGTACCTCGGAAACAAATAATGCAATATATGTTAAGAAAAAAAAAAAGAAGATAGTAGAAGGGGAAGAATAAAGGGGGTGAAATTGGAGGGGGAGACGAACCATGAGAGACGATGGACTCTGAAAAACAAATTGAGGGTTCTAGAGGGGAGGGAGGTGGGAGGATGGGTTAGCCTGGTGATGGGTATTAAAGAGCGCATGTTCTGCATGGAGCACCTGGTGTTATGCACAAACAATGAATCATGGAACACTACATCAAAAATTAATGTTGTGATGTATGGTGATTAACATAACAATAAAAAAGTAAAAAAAAAAAGAAATGGGCAGAATAGATGAACAGACATTTTTCCAAAGAAGACATCCAAATGGCCAACAAACACATGAAAAAGTGCTCAACATCGCTCGGCATCAGGGAAATCCAAATCAAAACCTCAATGAGATACCACCTCACACCAGTCAGAATGGCTAAAATTAACAAGTCAGGAAATGACAGATGTTGGCGGGGATGCGGAGAAAGGGGAACCCTCCTACACTGTTGGTGGGAATGCAAGCTGGTGCAACCACTCTCGAAAACAGTATGGAGGTTCCTCAGAAAGTTGAAAATAGAGCTACCATACGATCCAGCAATTGCACTACTGGGTATTTACCCCAAAGATACAAATATAGGGACCCGAAGGGGTACGTGCACCCCGATGTTTATTGCAGCAATGTCCACAATAGCCAAACTGTGGAAAGAGCCAAGATATCCATTGACAAATGAATGGATAAAGAAGATGTGGTCTATATATACAATGGAATATTATGCAGCCATCAAAGGGACTGAGATCTTGCCATTTGCAATGACATGGATGGAACCGGAGGGTGTTATGCTGAGTGAAATAAGTCAATCAGAGAAAGACATGTATCATATGACCTCACTGATATGAGGAATTCTTAATCTCAGGAAACAAACTGAGGGTTGCTGGAGTGGGGGGTGGGGTGGGAGGGATGGGGTGGCTGGGTGATGGACATTGGGGAGGGTATGTGCTATGGTGAGTGCTGTGAATTGTGCAAGACTGTTGAATCTCAGATCTGTACCTCGGAAACAAATAATACATTATATGTTAAAAAAAAGAAAAAGAAAAACAGGAAGGGAAGGATGAAGGGGGGAAAATCAGAGGGGTGACGAACCATGAGAGACTATGGACTCTGAAAAACAAACTGAGGGTTCTAGAGGGGAGGGGGGTGGGAGGATGGGTTAGCCTGGTGATGGGTATTAAAGAGGGCACATTCTGCATGGAGCACAGGGTGTTATACGCAAACAATGAATCATGGAACACTACATCAAAAACTAATGATGTAATGTATGGTGATTAACATAACAATAAAAAATTAAAAAAAAAAGAATTAACAGCCTTTTGTCATCATAAAAAAAAAAAATGGTGTTCTTTCCTGGAAATTTCCACCTTATATAACAGATGTAAAGAGCCTCACTGTTTTCTCCAGCCTTAACTTTAGAGTCTTCACCTTGTTCCCCTTATCTCTTTAACAACCACATTTTTTTAAAGCAGTCTTTCCCTTTATAACCACTTACATTTTAAGAAAGCCTAATATTTTCAAAGTAAAATGAAATAAGAGACAAGGAAAAAAACCAGACCTTCTTTTAAAGACAACAAATGTCTCTTCACTAATAAGTTGTTTTTAGGATTTTGTTTTCATTCAAAGTTTGAAAACACTGTTAAACTCCTGGGCCCAGGTCTTATTTTCTTTCCAAGTGTTGTGGTTTCCAACTAGTTTGCTATCTTGATTGGAGGACTGAGCTTCACGATATGCATCTCAAATGATTATTGCATATACCTTTGGCAAGACCTAACTGGTTATGATGAAAAACAAATCATTTGTATTTTGAGGGGAGAAAAACATATGGCTTGCGGAAGAAATTTTGCTAATGAGAAAAAGATAATGCATTATTTTAGAGTTCCAAATCTGTATGTAAAAAATATGCAAGATGTAGAATGAGGGAAAATTTGAAAAGTGGGTAGAATGTGCTTACATTGAGACTGAAAGCATTAATTCTATTGAGTTAGGCTGAAATGCACATATACATACAAACACACATCCAGTGTCTACTATATCCTCGTGTGTTTGCTACTTCAAATATTCAGTGACATTAATGATCACTTTCTCATTTACCCTTCAGGCCAAATTCTCTTCTAAATTCAATCCCACCCATACTAATACAGGCCATGTGTATGTGTCCTGAAGCAGAATTCAGTGCTGTTGGCTGTGATGAAAATGCAAAAGAACATCCGTATGCAAGGTTGGCAAGTGGAGGTGATAGAGTCTGCAATGCATACCCCTGACAAGTTTTTTTCTGGCACTAATTACCATGATTTGACATGACTGCATATTTTTGAGACACCATATGATCCTGGCAAACAAGAGTGTCAGTGAAAATTATACTCCATCAGCTTAAACTTTCCTAAATGCCAGAGAAGTAATTTGATCTGTGCTGTGAGCAAAGTTGTTAAAAAAGGGTGATGATCCTGATCATGTTTTAGAGAATACATGGCTATTATTTATTTCTTTTCAACCACAGCATATTCTAGACTTGCTCTGCCCATACAGGAGTCACCAATGATTGTGGCCACTGAGCACTCAAAATGAGGCTAGTTTGAATTGAGACATGCCATAGGTGTAAAATACACACTGGATTTTGAAGACTTGGTATAAAAAAGAGAATGTAAAATCTTCCATTTATAATTTTATATTGATTACATGTTGAAATGATATTATTTCAACAAGCAATAAAATGGGTTAAATAAAATACATTATCAAAGTTAATTTCACCTGTTCCTAATGTAACTATTAGAAAATTCAAAAGTACATTATGTGTCTTGCATTATATCTTTATTATATAGTGTCATTCTAGATAATAAAGACTAATAAGTCCTTGGACTCTCTGCTTGGTCTATTTTTAAGTATATAAGATATGAAAAGCCACAGAAAAAGGAGACTACCCTTTGCGTCAATCCCCACATACATTTAAAGCTTAATCCTCTGGAAGCACCAGGATATGGGTAATTTCCTATTTCAGAGCAGTAAATGGTCATCTTCAAGGGTTATTTTTCAACTCCTGCAGTGACAATGGATTCGTGGTGATCATTTTAATGTCATGCAGCCCAAATGTCATTCTCATTATTCAAAAAACAAACACACAAACAAACACCTCTGGGGCAGGGAGGGGCAACACCTCCATTGGCTGACCACTATAAGATTAAAGCCACCAATTGTGTCCTCGAACCACTTTCCCTGGGCTCAGGCCTCACTGCTGCCTTCCCTCCCAATACTCCCACCACCTCAATAGACTTACTCACTGTTTTCCAAACTCTTTGCTGCCTTTCACAACCACTGCCTTTTCACATGCTCTCTCTGATCCTCCTCTGCCTGTAAAACTCCTACTCGTACTTTAAAACCCAACTAACTCAGATGCCTCCTCCTTGGCAAAATCATCCTGTTCTGCTCCCACAGTGCTTCAACATTCTTAGCATTTAATTACTAGAGCACAACTAGGTTTCATTGTAATTATTCAATTACCTCTCTGTTCTCCTTTCATCTGTATCTCTCCATGTGACTACAACGTTCTCAGGCCAACAAATGGTTGGTGTGTGTATGTGTGTACATGTACACATTTGCAAACACACATGCAGAGGAAAGAAATCTACAAAACCTAACATAGTTACATACCCAAATGTTAAAAATGGTTAATCCTGGTGGTGGGATTATAGGCGATTTTTTAAAATTGTGGTAAAATGCACATAACATAAATTGTATCATCTTAACCATTTTTAAGTATACAATTCATTAGTTTTAAGTTTATTCACATTGTTGAACGACAAATTTCCAGAAATTTTCCATCTTGCAAAATGGACACTCTGTTCCCGTTCAATGACTCTTCTCCCACCCCCACCCCCAGTCCCTGGCAGCCACCACACCACTTTCTGTTTCCATGATTTTGACTCTTCTAGATACCCCCATGTAAGTGAAATCATACAGTATTTGTCTTTTTATGACTAGCTTATTTCACTCAGCATAACATCCTCAAGGTTCATCCATTTTGTAGCAAGTGTCAGAATCTCCTTCCTTTTAAAGGCTGAATAATATTCCATTTTATGTATACACCACATTTTGTTTATCCATTCATTTGTCGCTGGACATTTAGGTTGCTTCTTCTGGCTATCGTGAATAATGTTGCTATAAACATGAGTGTACTTGCTTTCAATTCTTTTGAATACACACCCAGCAGTGGGACTGCTGGATTATACAGTAATTCTATTTTTAATTTTTGTGAGGAATGACCATACCATTTTCCATAGCAGCAACACCATTTTACATTCCCATCAACAGTGCACAGGGGTTACCAATTTCTCCACATCCTCACATATTTATATTCTATTGTTGTTGTTGTTTTAATAGTAGCCATCATAATGGATGTAAGGTGGTATCTCATTGTAGTTCTGATTTGCATTTCCCTAGTGGTTAGTAATATTGAGCACCTTTCATGTGCTTGTTTGCTATTTGTGTATCTTCTTTGGAGAAATATCTATCCAAGTCCTTTGCTCATTTTTTAATTGACTTGTTTTATTTTGTTTTTGACTTGTAGAAGTTCTTTACATATTCTGGATAGTATCCCTTCAACAGATATATGATTTGCAAATATTTTATTCCATTCTGTAGGCTGCCTTTTCACTCAACTGATTATGTCCCTAGATGCACATAAGTTTTCAATCTTGTCGAAGACATTTTTACTTTTGTTGCCTGTGTTTTTGGTGTCACATCCAAGAAATCATTGCCAAATCCAACGTTGTGAAGTTTTGCCATATGTTTCCTTCTAATATTTTTATAGTTTTAAGTCTTACATTTAGTTCTTTGGTCCATTCTGAGTTAATTTTTGTATATGGTATAAGGTATGGGTCCAACTTCATTCTTTTGCATGTGGATATCCAGTATTCCCAACACCATTTGTTGAAAAGATTGTCCTTTCCCCATTGTATGGTGTTGGTGTCCTCATCAAAATCATTTAACCATATATGCAAGGGTTGATTTCTGGGTGCTCTCTTCTATTCCAGTGGTCAATATGTCTGTCACGGAGCCAGTACTACACTGTCTTGATTATTGTAGCTATGTAATAAGTTTTGAAATAAGAAAGTATGAGATATCCAACTTTGTTCTTATTTTTCAAGTTTTGTTTTGTTTTTGTTTTTGTTTTTGGCTATTCAGGGTCCCAGGGTCCCTTGAGATTCCATAGGAATTTTAGGATACATTTTTCTATTTCTGCAAAAAATCCTTATCAGGATTTTGATAGAGATTGCATTAAATCTGTAGATTATTTGGGGATAGTACTGACATCTTAACAATGCTAAGTTTTCTAACTCATGAGATGTCTTTCCATTCATTCATGTCTATTAAAAATTCTTTCAGCAATGTTTTGTAGTTTTCAATTCTTTTGCCTCCTTGGCTAAATTTCTTCCTAAGTATTTCATTTATTTTGATGCCATTGCAAATGGAATTGTTTTCTTAATTTCCCTTTTGGATTGTTCATTGTTAATGTATAGATACATGACTTATTTTTGTGTGTTGATTTTGTATCCTGTAACTTTGCTGAATTCATTTATTAGTTCTAATAGTTATTTTGTGAAATCTTCTTAAAGATCCTATCATCTGCAAGGTAAGAAAAATTTACTTCTCCCTTTCCAACTTGGATGGCTTTTATTTCTTTTTCTTGCCTAATTGCTCTAGCTAGGACTTCCAGTACTCTGTTGAGTAGAAGTGGCAAAAGAAGGCATCCTTGTCTTGTTCCTGATCTTAGAGGAAAAGCTTTCAATCTTTCACCACTGAGTATGATATTAGCTGTGGGTATGGGAGATTTTTATGTCTTCTTTTCCTTTAATTAAGCTATTATTTTTTTCACTGAATGTGTATTGGGCATCTGTTATGCTTCAGACACTGCCCTAAATTGGAAATTCAGCAATAAACAAGACAAATCCCTACTTCTCATAGAACTTGTTGTAGGGGGCAGGGAAAGATTAACATATAAGTATCTGATATTAGAGGTGATGATACATCCCATGAGGCAAGACAAAGCAGAATTAGAAGGTGCCTGTATTGATGGGAACTACAACCTTAGATAGGGTGGTCAAGAAAGCCCCCAGTGAGGTGAACTGAGCCACTGGATATCTGGGGAAGGACAAATGTTTGATTTAATGTCTGTGTATTAACCATGCTGTTGGTAGCGGGGGCAGTACAGAGATGGATTAAGATACCATCCCAAACTCTGTGGAGCCTTTAGATCTGGTGGCAGAGAAGGAAAATGAAGACAAAGAACTGAAGAACTGAAAGTGCTGAGGTCACAAGCACAAGTGCTGAGGTCATAAGAAACCCCTGAAGGAAGCTTTCAGCTTTGGAGTACAAGCAGGTGGTGGGTGAAACAGGTCATATGCCAACAGTTCTCAAGGATTCTAACTAGGAGTCAGCAGGGGTAATGGGGGGGGTCATACAAATACCAAGTTTCATCCCAGTGAAGCCCCTAACCCAGTGAGTCAAGGAAAACAGGCAAATTAATAAGCCAAGGCTCCACCGATCTACAGTATAAACACAGAACATCAGTACATGCATGTGAGTTGATTATTACGTGCATGTTTTTCATGTGCTTATGTCATTTCACAGATCATTCCATTTTTGTCCAGGTGAAAGAATAAAACTTCTATAGAAAAATGCTAAAGGAGAATGAGCTCCTCTATCTTTTCTGGCAATTCAACTGCATTTTTAAAAACCACTAGATTTCTCTTCTTAAAGTACAGGGTTAAACAAAAAATTCAAGACCAGCAATGGAATAGCAGCTGTCTGAAGTGATAATATCTATGGAAAATGGACTGGATTAGCCAAGCAGCATCCAGAGAAATATGTATATCATCATGATTACCTCCCATTTATAGCCCAGCCTCTTGGGAGGGTGCTGATCAGGGCTGCCAAAAAAGATAAATCAATTCATTCCAATTGGACTTGGTGACTTTACCACTTGCACTCGGAGAATCAGGCTGGAATCACTTTGAAAAGAGATCATCTCTCCTCCTCTCTATTTAAACAGAAGCCTCTGTCAGAAACGGACGGAAAATATGTTTTGGCAGCTGAGTCAGTGGTAATTGCAAGAGTTGAATGCTCGCAATTTTGCAGGCTTTGCCATAGAGACATGGGGCAGACACTCGAGTGAATGTATCAGAGAATTTGAGGAAGCTGCAGCCCCATCACCTAGCCTGGCTGCAGGCAACAGCACCCTGATTGATCCTCTTCAGGTCCAAAAATGCCGTTTGTTCACAAATTAATTTCTAGGTGGAAGCAGACGGAACAAGAGCAATGGAGGGAAGCTGGACTTAAACCCTCTTCTTCCTTTTCACATCTGGGCAGTCTCTTTATTTCATCTGGGTGCACTCTGGGGGTTTCTGTGTTGCCTGACAACACCAGGGAGAGGGCTGCTGTGCACAGAGACTCTGGTCACACCCACGCCTTGGACAGCTCCTGAATCAGGAGGGACACGTGCGCTCACTTCGCCTGTCTGCCAGCCGCCAGGCCCCAGGAGCAAAGACAACAGCCTCTCCAGGTTCCCTTCGAAAAAGATGAGGAAGCTGCTTAATTTCAATCATTCTCTTAGATGTAAAAAAATAAAACTCACTTTATTTTCCTTTTAAACCTACTTTTCTTCCCCCCACCTTCCTCCCACAGCAGTAAATTAGACTAATTCCTGAGTGGCTTTAATTAATCATATTATCACCATCAACAGTAATCGAGTTTCTGGAACTTTTCACAGACTCACATCGTTCATTGTGTAATTATCATCCTGGGGAGAACTTCTGTTTTTTTCCGTGTCCGCCCACAGATAAGAAGTGGCATTTTCTCCCACGTCTGCAGGCCCTCGCATACCAATCGATCAGCCAAATTCATAGCATTTATTCACGTGTAGTGAATCACACAAATTGTTGACATGTTTACCAAGACACTGACACACTGAAGAATGCTTCCCAGCCCCAGCAGAGAACAGGCACGTGGCAGACGTCCGCATCAGTGTTGGAAGGGATGCTCGTGGCAGAGAACATCATCTATCGAATGCAGAGCAGACATTTCTAATGTCACGTGAGTGGCTCCATTTCATCCAGAGATGTATTTCCTTCCATTTCTACTTCAGCTTGTCAACTCCCACTGCTTATTTCTGTGTTCCACGTTTAACAGGACACCTGCCCCTCCAGCGACCACGCTGCTAGACAAGTGGGGAATTTTGTCAATCTTGAAAATTGTCAGAAAGGAGACACAATACCTTAAGTTGCTAGACCTCTCCAGACATTTCTTGTGGGAACTTCTGCCTAGTGTATGAATGGCTGAAGGTCTAACCTATGCAGAAATGGTGAGAGGGAGCTGGGATCAGAGCCCCAAGGAACAAAAAAAGAAAATCAGAAGTAGGTGCCAATCACTTCTATCAGAGTTGCTTACCTCCTCTACCTGAAAGAGGAGCCCACTCCATTATTAGGGATTAGTGGTTAGGTAAGAATGGAAACCTAAGCACACAGCTAGGTTAGCTTCCACAAGCCATGCTAGCTTCCTCCCTCAAATCCTGAAAGCACTTCCTGCCACAGGGCTATTGCACCTGCTCTTCAGTTTCCCTAGTCATTGGCAGAGTCCATGCCCTCCACTCTGTTCTTGGCTCAGAGGGGCTGCCTGGACCATCTTACTCTCCAGCTTCTTTTCCTGCCTTAGTTTTCTTCTCAGCTCTTATTCTCATCAGCCAGCTAATGCATTTATTTATTTGGCTTTTATTTATTTATTACCTCTCTGAACCAGAGTGTAAGCTGCATGGAGACTGCAATGTAATTTTGCTCACTGCTACATCCCCAACACCCATAATAATACCTGGTATAGTTTGTTCTCAATAATGTTTTTTAATAGGGTGAAATGAATGAATGAATGAATGAATGAATAGTAAAAGGTAAGAGAGTAATGCCAGGGTATTCCTATTGGTAACAGTGGTACTGATATTAATAACAGCCATATAATAACAGCTAACAACTGTGGAGGACACTGAGGTAGGCACTTTTATACTTCTCCTCCTCCCAACTTAGTGTCTGGGTCACCCAGGTGTCTCACCTATTTTGATCTTCACCTGGCTCATTATTTCAGAGTCAGAAATCATTCCCCAATGCCCTATGGTTGAAGAGTTGATGCCAAGGAAAACCTCTTACACCTCATCCTGGATGTCAAAGGAAAAACTGGTTTAAAACAGGAACTTACTCTTTAAGGCCAAGGTTTGGTGGATGGAATCATTTCAAACATCAGTTTATCTGTTAGCACCATAATTCCCCCATTTAGTACACTGCTGCCTGACATATGGTATTCCTACTCATTCCACAGCCCAAGGAATACCTTTCTAGAATATTCCATCCCACCTTTCCTTCTGCTTATGACCTTTTTATAACCAGTCCTTCTGCTCTGAGACCATCAGAGACTAAATCAGCCCAGAGCCCCATAACCCAGAGGAAAAGTGAAAGAAGAAAAACAAACCCACAGAAAGTCATCATTGCAGAGTCTTCCCCTTCTGGTCCACACCAGCACCACAGCCAGAGAGAGCTTTCCAAAGTGTAAATCCAAATGTACATTTTCCCAATGTAAATCCACCTTGATTAAAGCACTACAGCAGCTGCTCGCCATTCTTGGACTCAAGTTCACCTCCTTAATACAACCCACAAGAACCCTGCATTGCCAGGTCACTGCCAATGTCTTCAGCCATACTGGAACCATCCTGTATTACACTCTGCATTTCTCTCACTCTTCAACCTTGTCTTAGTTCCTCTTACATGCCCTGTTCCTTTGGACCACAGGGCCCTTGCACAACTTCCTTCAACCATCACTGGTCAAAATTCTCCCTGTAGATTCCAACCCCAGTGCCACTTTCTTCTCTGTGAAGTATGTCCTAACCCCCAGACCCACTGTGTGATCTTATGGTACTGAATAATTTATAATACTTTTCTAAACTGGCAAGCTTATATCTCAATATTATTTATAGTTTTCTGTCTCTCCTAGGAAGCTATGAGTTCTCTGTGGGCAAGAACTGGGCTTTTTTTTCCTCTCACTATTTACTCCCCAGTACCAAGCATGGCCCCTGGCAGATGGCAATGTGATCTGTAAAGATGAGTTAATGAATGCATGGATCAATGAAGGAATGCATATACATACTACCCAGTCAGTGTCCATATCACAGGGTTATTGTTAACACTGCTATTAGAATACTTATAAAATAAATACTTTATAAACCTCTGAAACAAATAATACATTATATGTTAAAAAAAAAAAAAGATAGTAGGAAGGGAAAAATGAAGAGGGGGAAATCGGAGCGGGAGATGAACCATGAGAGACTATGGACTCTGAGAAACAAACTGAGGGTTTTAGAGGGGAGGGGGGTGGGGGGATGGGTTAGCCTGATGATGGGTATTAAAGAGGGCATGTTCTGCATGGAGCACTGGGTGTTATACACAAACAATGGATCGTGGATCACCACATCAAAAACAAATGATGTATTGTATGGTGACTAACATAACATAATAAAATTTAAAAAAAAAACTAATGATGTAATGAATTATGACTAACATAACATAATAAAATAAAACTTTTTAAAAGTATGAAAAATCATACTTTCCCTCAATCCTAAATCCATATCTGAAGCTTTAAGGAAAAACCATGAGATTACGGTGTGTGTGTGTGTGTGTGTGTGTGTGTGTGTGTGTTGATGGTGCTGCTATTCTCACCATCAGGCATGGCAACCTAAAAGGGAGGAGGAGAGGTCTTTATAGAGATTTAATTATTTTTGACACTACCATGGAGCAGAAGGAGTGGCTGGCTTAATTCTGCTAAGCATCTGATCCTTGACTAGCTCCCAGTTAACAGAGGTAGCTGCAAGATGGGAGTGTGAGCTCACACCCGTGGCCTCTCACTCTACTGACATAAGACATGGCACACTTAGGAGGCCCTAAGCATATGCGACTAAGTGAATGAATCGCACGTGATCAAATCGGCAATTCTCTACTCCGTGGAACAAATCTCCACGACTCACAATTCATCTGCTTGTTTCTGAATTCCTCTTAGTTAGACAGCAATTCATCAGTTCCAGCAATTCTGCCCGACCTGCTCCCAGCCCTGTAACCTGGGGCCATGAAGGAACAGCCTAATGCAACCCTCAAGCACTGCCCGGATTTTTTAAGGCCGCAATTACATAGTTATATCTTATTATATTTCTCATTTACATATTCATCACGTATACATGGATCGTTTACACATTTATATGTCATGCATCATTAACATATCATATATTCATATATATATACACACATACACATTTTTATTTTTTTATTTTTTAAAATTTTTTTATTGTTATGTTAATCACCATACATTACATCATTAGTTTTTGATGTAGTGTTCCGTGATTCATTACTTGACACACACATATTTTTAAAGAGAACAAAAATCTACTTCACATTTAGTTATTTTCATTTAAAAAGTTATTGACCCCTCTTCCCTAAGACCGAACTCTTTAATGCTGGTAACCACAGAATAAGAAAAGCAGACAGATGAAGGAAGTAACAATTGCAAAATTACAAAAGCCTAAGCTTTGGGACCCGTGTGCCACATTACCAGAGCCTCCAGGGACTGCCTGCCTGGTCACAAGCATTAATCTTGGGGAGAAAGTGAAGGCAAGAAGGGGGTGTAAACCTTTTTAAACAACAGTTTCAAAGATTATCTTCAACAAAATGTCTCATTTAGCTCCAAACGCAAACCCAAATTGTGACATCGGTTCGTATGTTCAATTAGTTCCTTCATTTACTTAACGAACACTGCCAATCACGCTAACCAGGTCTCACCAGGCCACACCTACTTTTATCAAAATCAATTAGCTGACTTTCATTTTCCAAGCAAGGATCATTTATAGCCAAAGGCTTAGGGGTTTAAAACAGGAGTCTTGCTTTGGCCTCGGAGAGCTTCCAGGCCTTACTTATGTCTCCCTCCCTAAAAGCAGCGACCCAGAAAACTTTTTTTAAAACTCCATCTAGGCCTAGCTGTACTTCACTGTGGATCCGTGGTGCTATGCGTGCCCAGCAAAGCCCAGGGAACGAAGAACAACTTATCCACACTGCGACCACAACTCAACAGCTATACTTGACCCCTTCCAGGACAGCATCCTCTGCCCCGAACCTCTGCCCGCACAGAGCTGTCGTGAGAAGCTCCCAAAGAAACGGTCCTTTAGACCAAGTTGCCACAAACCTTTTCTGCAAAGGGACAGACGGTAAGTATTTCAGGCCGGTGGACCAGCAGCCTCTGCTGCAGCAACTCAGCTCTGTCACTGTGCCATGAGAGCAGCCACAGAGGACACATAAATGAACAGGCGTGGCTGTGTTCCAATACAATTGTATTTGCAAAAATGAGGGTGAGCGGATTTAGCCCAAGGGCCATGGTGCACTGTCCGTGCATTAGACTCGGCTTCCTTCTAATGAGAGGCTTTTGTGAACAACTCTGTGGACAAGGAAAGCCTGGGTGGCCAGGATAGACCGTGAACACAAGATTTGGGCTAGACCCATTAGGGCTCAAAATCTGCAGAAAGGCACAGTGCTGAGGTCTTTTCATGTTTCTTTCATCAGGGAGCAATTTACATGCAATGAAACGCACAGATTTTAAGTGTCTATCCCATGTATTTTGAAAAACGTTCACATCATCTAACCCTCGGCCCAAGAAAGAAATGGAACATTCTCCCACTACCTTATAAAGTTCCCTTGTGCAACCCCAGCCCCACCATGCATCCCCATAGCTCAGTTGAGCCTGATCTAGAACTTCACCAAAATGGAATCAGGCAGAAAGGACTCTGAGGTGTGGCTTCTGTCACTCAATATACCAGCAACCTAGCTGTGGTGCTGTTCCACGCTATCGGCGATCACCCCTCTTGTCCATGACTATCCCTTCATCTTCCCGACAGGGAGACACTGCCCCAGACCCCTAAAACCAAAATCATTTCAAATCAGAGAGAGAATAAGTACTTCTAGAAGGGCCTGCGCCAGAAACGACATACTCCACCACCATCCCCACTACACTCAAATTTCCATGTGGCTCAAACTTAACCCCCCACCCCCCCCACCCAAGCACCAAGTGCCCACCTTGGCTCAGTGCAAAACAGAAAAAATACACGCACTCCAACTAATAAATAATCTTGCTTCCCCAGAATCCCAAGTAGCAGTGCTGGCAAATTCTCTAGAAATCATGAATGTGTCTCTCCCAAGCCTTTCAAGCTGCCATGTGACAAACTGGCCCGTGGCATTTCCTCTGCTAACACTGGACTGTAAAGCCGGGCTGCATAATTAACACCCACGGTTATTTTTCAATGCCTGCACCTGGCACTCTTAATTTAATTATCTCTCCATTTCTACAATCCACTGCACACTGGTGACTGCTCCACCTGGCCATCCTTGCCCTGAATCTCCACTCGCCTGCAGGACATTTCATCCAGAAATAATTAGGAACACAGGGTCCTCTGTCTTGTGGCCAATTCAGCCTTGAATGCTACTGGACCAGGAGGAAAGTTTTATCTCAAATAAATGGAGTCAGCTTGCAGCAGTGGTTAAAGGGACAGGGTTGACATCCAAGCATTTCTGCCGTGCTGTGAGCTACCAAAAAAAAAAAAAGAAAAAAAAAGTGGCAATGACCTTTCAGAAAACCTGGAACACTCTGGTTCTGGGAATAATCTTTTCCCTTGGCTTGCTCATGGCAGAGAGTGAAAGAATAAATTGGGAACAGTCTCCCAGGAAGGCTAGAATGACAGCCTGCTCACAATTAACCACACTAAGGACACATAGAACAGGGGAATAAGCAATCCGGAGATGAATCCCATGCCTCATTTTGTAAGACTGCTTCCATTCATTCTTATCTACCTATCCTTTCTGTACTATTACTCACCAGAACAACCAGCAAGTAGCAACCTTGAACACAGAAAGATAGTCCTCCACCTTTTTTTCTTCCGCTTTTTGGTTTCTTGTTGGAAATGGCACCTAGCACCTAAAACATTGTTCCCACACTAGCAGTTTCATCAATAAGTAAAATTACAAATAAATGATATTATAGAAAATACAAACGGGTACACAGTGTATTTCAGGAAATGTCCTTAAATGCCACTTTCCCTCATCTTCATATATTTTCTTCCAATGCTTGTCCTTGCGCGCACAGACACACACACACACACACACACACACACACACGAGTTCTTGTATTGGGTTAGAACAAGCCAACTTGTAATAATCAGTTTTAAATAAGAAAGCCAGGCTGTCCTCAACATCTTCTCTCTATTTCAATCTCTTTTAAGATATACGAGAGAAGCTTCTAGACAGGGATAAGAATTTTGGAGATCTTGCTTTATTTAAAAAGTCCCTCGCCACTCACATGGCAAATTCTAGTTCACCTTTGCCAAATGCAGACATAATTTCTCAGGAAACCCTGACATGCTTTTCTCAACTTCTCTGATGCTCAAGGGTGTTCAAAGGAGTTGCCGAATCCCACCCCCACCGACACCTCAGTAGCATCCCCTCTCTTCACCAAAGCAAAACCCAGGGGAGTAAGGGCCAGGCAGCCTGGCCTCCTGGTCTGATAGATGGCTTCATTTCCAAGCTGCCCCACAGAGGTGGCCAAGCACACTTCCCATGATTTACGACATCTGCTGTGGAGTCTGAAATGGCACTTCCTCCCCTCCCATAATGTAGGCAACGTGCAGAACAAATGCAGTAAATTGGTGAACTCTATAACCTCTCTGGGCCCAATGTGTCTTCCCTGCCAGAGGCTCTGACAGTGTGGTTTTCTCCTGGGTCTCTGCCCTCCCCATCTCCACTTCAGACAACTTCCCTTTATGGATAAGAAACAGGGCTGATCTGGGGGACAAATGTGGGCGATGTACCAGGAAGTACCAGTCGGTTTTCTTTCTCCTCAGAGTAAAAGAAAGAAAATTCACCAACTACACGCCATGAAATCACAGGGCTGACAGGCTGTTCTTAGCCTCAGAACACAGCCTGGTTCCCTCTCAGGAGCCTGGTGGGCCATTACACCAGAAGGAAGCGAGAGGAGCACTGCTGTCCAGACGGGAGAAGCCAGGATTTGGTGCCCAAGAATCTGGGTCTTAGTTTAGGTTCTGCTGCAGACTCTGAGACAAGGATTCAGACACAAGGGGCTAATTTGTGAGGTGGAGGAGAGCCAGCAGGGGAGTGTGGAAGTAACACCTGGAAGGCAAGGTAGCTGGTTGGTCCACAAGCCAGTTATCACCGTGGGCCTACAGCTTTTTAATCCCACCCCTAGGGGAATTCTGGGGGAAATGCATAGACCAGGTACCTCAGTGTTATCTCCTCCAAGGGGTGAGGGATCTGGGGTAGTTATACACCAGCTCCCATCTGTCACAGGCTCTGGGCTGCCTGTGGAAGCATTCATTGCTCTGGCTTCTGGTCTACCACAAAGGCAGGCAAACCACACTTAGAGAAAGCCATCAGGCAAAGAATGCAAGTACCCTGACAGGTATGGATGAAGGACACGGACAGGGCCATGACAGTCACTAAATTCCTGTGTCCAGCCACTGATCGGGGCCGGCACTTGAGAAATTCCTCCTAACTTCTCTAACCTACACCTAAGGGAGCCCACCCTGTGCCCAGAGCTCCAGGCTGTTGAGGACCGCCTGGCTTTCTTATTTCTCTGTGTTTTACCAGAGCACCTAAGGGGAGCTTGATCCCATAGTCAGGATCCTGCTTGTTGGGGTGTGTAGGGGGCAGGCACTCTGCCTAAAACTTCCAGGGGTGTGAATCCAACCTGCTGCACCAGCATCCCACCTCAGGGGAAACATCTCATTTCTACAAGGTTGGGATTACTCCTACAAGACCAGAAAGAAGAAAACTCGAGCAGAGGGATGGTCACAACCAGGTGACATTTGAGTAACATCTTGGGGTCAGGTAAGCAAAGAAACTAGGGGACTTTCCCACTTTTGAAGCATGATCAGGGCTCCCTGCTTTGCCCTCTGACCATGAGATAATCACTCCACACTTCTCCAACCTGAAGCCCCTTCTCAAGCAAAGACACTGTGGCATCGAAGTACTCGTGCTATCTTAAAAAATGATGGTGTGACAGCCAATGTCAGTAGCTAGTGACAAGTACAGGATAAAACCTTACAACCTAATCCAACTATCTGGCCCATTCAAGAAAAACCCAAAAGAGCTGTGATTAACCCTAACAGGGAACTAGGAGATGTGCATAGACACACACTTCTCCCACCTACACACACATCTTACCTCCCACCACCTCTAAAAGTTTCATACGGTCTTGGCCTCAAAACAGGTCATCCCTCAGCAGACACCTTCAAATCCAGAAGCCCGCCCACTTCAGTCAGAAAAATGATATAAAGCAGTAGCTAAAGCTCTTCCCCCACCCAGTTTTTTCCCTTACCCGTATTCTTTTGGACAAAGTTTTCTTAACCTGGGATCCAGGCAGTATTGGTCTACTGAGTGGGCATGAAATGGATCCCTGAGTGCCGTCAAATTCCGCATAAAATCTAGATCAGAATTTAAAGCTGCTATCACCAGATCTTCCAAGTAGGCAGTCTTTCCTCAAGAACTAAGAACCACCATCTTAGACCAAAGTGACACCTGGAAAGCCATGGAGCTGGGTCATGCTCTACACTATGAAGTACTCAGGTACATAAGGGCTGTTTTGATCTCCAAGACACAGAGAAAAGGGGTGGCTTCTCTGATCACCAGGTGTCCCTGAACAGAGGAATGAAGGATAGGTATGCCCATGACCATGACAGGGCTCTTGTAGAAAGTGGTTTAAGGCAGGCATGGAATCCATTTCCAGTCCTTATTGTTCAAGTATCTGTCTTTAAAATTCAAGCAGATTTTATATGAACAGCATAAATATGCCACTGTTTGTTTTGGCCTAAGAAGTGATCCTTCTCCCTCAAACCTTCCAGTAAATCTGATATCTCAGAAGGCAGTCTGAGTTTATTGACTTCATGTCCTCGATGAAGGATAGACAGATAATGCTAGCAGACAAGGGGTTTGAGAAGTTCTCATGGCATCCATGGTGGTCTCCAGAGGGTCCCCCAAATGTCTCCAGCACTCAAGAAGATGCAAGAGAAACCCACTGGGGTTCTAAGCAGTTAAGTGATGCAGTCAAGGTTGGCAGCGGGTCTGACCCATGTCCTCTGCCTGGGCCCTTGGCTTTTGCCCCTGCTCTCCCTGGTTTTCCTGTTGGGGTTTAGAGGTCACACAGCCCTATACTCTTATTCTTCCAATGAGGAAACGAGGTCCAGAAACTTGTGATTTTCCAAAGTCATGTGGTTAGCTGAAGATGAAGATCATGACTATGAGTCCCTACCAGGACTTTTCTCACAAAGGCCTGTCCCCTTCTTCTGTGAGGAATGAGTCTTTTTTTTTCTTTTTCTCCTTCTCTCTCTCTCTCTCTCTTTTTTTACTTCCATTACTCTCTGGTATTCCAAACTTTTGATGCCATAAACCATTATGGTGCACTGCTTTTTCCAGACAACCAGTCTCCCATCCAACTTTCCAGCCAGGTTCAAGAAGAGCTCTGCCCAGCCTAGGACCCTGCCTTTGCTGAGGAGGTGACAATGGGCTGATGTTGGCCAGCATAGAGCAGAGACCCCCCCACAAGAGGTGTCTGCTTCTGGCTTGATTTCCTCTGGGGTCTGCTGAGGGAGAAATTAGCTTGTATAAGTCAGATCCTCTCTCAGGAACTAAACACCAGCAGCAAACAGAAATCAGACCGAAAAGCATCCATTTGAAAAGACAAAGTGGGGCAAAGGCAGAGAGCCAACCCATAGGCCCCTGACCAGAGCTAATTGCCAGGATCTCCCTTCAATGAAAAGGGACAAAAAAAATCACAAAGCTAAAGGATTTCTTTCTTTCCTTTTTGGTAACTAAGTCAGGCATGTGCCCTCTCTATGTAATTCACTTCCCTTGTGGTCCCAACCAGCCCCAGGCCACCACAGGAAATGGTGGAGCAGAAGAACTTTCCATAGACAGGTCCAAATATTTGCGTCCTGATGCCACCTGATTAAATCCGTGGCCACCACAGAGAAAGGCGGAAATTCACTGGTGGTTCCCCATGTCCTCTGCTCAATGGTGTGGAGCGTGTGAAGTGAAAGCCTTGCAGTCACTAATGTTTTCCTATTTCTCCATGGAGACTCTTCCTTCCTAGTCTCAGTGTCTTTCTTAATAATAGGGACCAATGGGGCTCTGACAAGGGAAACCCGCTTTCTCACCACAGTATAATTCCACTGCTAGTAAACAGACAGGAAGCTTCCCCCAGGCTAAGTTGTCTGTCTGTTGGTCGACCTGTTTCTTTTTGTGTTTCACCATTTCCATAATAAGCGTGTGAGGGAGATAATTGGATCCACTGCCAGATAGTGCTAATTAGGCCAAGTTCACGGCCATTCTTCCCTTGGGAGCCTTTATTGTTGTTTTGTTTTCAATGTGCTCTCTGGCCTCCCAGAGCATCCCTCACCCTCACGGGGCTGCCATGGCTGGGTGAGACTGAGTCATGGCATGAACAAGGATATCACGACATCACTAAAAGGCATGGCAGCCTGAGGCTATCCCACATGAGGAGGTGTGGGAGGGATGTTGTCAGAGTTCCTGCCCCACATTTTGGGGACAGTGAGGGTTATTCCTAATGGAAGGCACTGGGAGGCGTTTGCCCCTTTTAAGGAACTAACTGGAGAACCCTGTCTCCCTGCCCCCAACCCCCCCGCTTCCACCAGTGGCGAGGGCAGAGTGAGCCTACTCCAAGATCCTACTCACAGTCCAGCCCATGATGCTCTTTTCCCCTCAAACCTCTCAAAGTCAATTCCATGTGGTCTGGTCCTTGAAAGGCAGCCTGGCAGACACTGTGGGTGCCCTCCCCACATCTCCTCAGTCTCTACCACTTCAGTCCCTGGCAGCTCCATCTCCACCTACCAGCACCAGCATCTCTCTGTCCAAATGTGTGATGGACAGAGTGATGTACCAGGAATAAACACACCCCTCTCCCAGCAGCCCTCAACCAACAAGTAATGAGAGCTGGGGTATATATAACCCTGCTCCCTCCCCCATGGGTCGAAAAATGCTCACATACAGGTTCTCCACTGCTTTTTAGAATCCCCAGAAGGGCGAGTTACCACCAGGGCTTCCTTCTCTTCCCTGGGTCTTTCTCCAAACAGATGACCTATACTCAAATCTTTGCTCAGGGTCTGCTTCCAGGGAGACCCCCACCAAGACTGTGTGATATGCTGGAAAGATCCTCAGAGAGGAGGGAAGAAAGCCCAGGTTCTAGTGGACTTGACATCTCTGAGCCTCAGTTTTGTCATCTGCAATAATGGTCACAATGTTGCTTGGGTGACACCAGTGTGTAATAAAAGTCGGGACCACCACAGTGACCTGCCAGGCCCCTGACACCATATGCTGATCAGACCTGAAAGGCAGGTTTCTTTCTTCTGAACAACCAGAGCCAGAGCCAGTGAGAGACTGCCAGGGTGAGATCCTGACCCTGCTTCCCAGACCGGAACTCTGCTCTCGGTTCAGAGTCCTGACTTCACATCCATACCCTTTGCCCTTTCTCTAGTTCAGGGTGGCATGACATTTTTACTCCATTTGACCTGGAGGTGGAAGGATTACAACATCCTAAAGCTTCCTAGCACAGGAGAGTGACTTAAAAAGCAACAGATACGTTTTCCAACCTCTGCAAATAAGGTGGGAAGCTGGCTGGGGACCCTTAAAAGGAAACAAGGAAACTCCAAAAAGCAGACTGTCCAGCTCCAAACCCAGGCTTGCCAATTCTGCAGCCTGTTGGGTGGCAGGTACATTTCCTAAGGTGGAAAAACGTTTCCACTGAGGTTGTGAGTGCCTGGAAAGTTCTGGCCTGGGGTCTCTTGCTGCTCCCACCCTAAATACACAAATGCCTTTCCTGTCCGCCAGGTCTCTAATAGGATGAAGTGTATTTGTTATAAAGTCCAAGATACCAGCCATCAAAACAACTGGCTAACACTTATTGTGTGTCATATGGTGCCAAATGCTACAAGGAGAAACAATATATGTCCATGGAATAGTGAATTACTTTTTTAAAAAAGAATATGCTTAGATCAGGGAATACCCTAGAATTTCAAGAGAGCCATTTGGAAAGATTGATACTCATCTCAATGGCTTTAAAAACTGAACAATTTTAGAATTGTCTTTTTAAAAATTTTAGTTATTTTGTGACTTAACTTCTCAGCGAGGCATAACTTACATATGGGAAAATGCACAGATGTTCAGTGTACAGTTCAGGAAGTTTCAATAAATGTAGATACTCTTGTAATCCACAACCCAGTCAAGAGTCAGAGCACCCTGTCACCCTAGGCAGTTCCTCTGTGCCCCTTTGCAGTCAATCCAGGAACCATGCCCTTTGCACCTACCTAGTCTAGTATATTTCCTAAGAATGAGGACATTCTCTTACATAAGCATGGCAAAACTGTCAAACTATGGAAATTAACAATGATCACAACGCTATTATCTAATCTACAGACCTTATTCATTTTGATCACCATCTTGCTAATATCTTTTATAGGAAAAGAAAAAAAATTCTGCACAGGATTCAGTCAAGGATCACATGTTGCACTTAACTGTCCTGTGTCCCTTGGTCTCCAAACTAGGACAGCTCCTCACTCTTGCTCTGCCTTTGTCTTTCATGTCCTTTTAGGCCAATTATTTTGTAGAATGCCCCTCAGTTTGGGTTTTCCTGCTGGTTTCTCTTGAAAGGAGTGCCCCAGAAGTGATGCTGCATCCTTCCCAGGGCAGCATATCCCAAAGCACACAATTCCAATGTGTTCCATCACTCCACTGGTTAGGGTAGAGTCAGTCCACCCACTTTCCTCCCCTGTAAAGTTACTAGTGGGGATATACCCTGAGGCAATGTAAATACCCTGCTTATCAAGCATGTAGTCACTAGTTATGGTATTAGTTTATGGTTCTTTTTTTAATTTTTTTTTTAGATTTTATTTATTTTGACAGAGAGAGACACAGTGAGAGAGGGAACACAAGCAGGGGGAGTGGGAGGGGAGAAGCAGGCTCCCCGTGGAGCATGGAGCCTGATGCGGGGCTCGATCCCAGAACCCTGGGATCATGACCTGAGCCGAAGGCAGATGCTTAACGACTGAGCCACCCAGGTGCCCCCCCCCCCGCTTTTTTTTAAAGATTTTATTTATTTGACAGAGAGATAGGGAGAGAGCACAAGTACGCAGAGTGGCAGGCAGAGGGAGAGGGAGAAGCAGGTTCTCCGCTGAGTAGGGAGCTGGACATGGGGCTCGATTCCAGGATCCCACGATCATGACCTGAGCCGAAAGCAGCTGCTTAACCAACCGAGCCACCCAGGTGCCCCTAGTTTATGGTTCTTGATTGAATCAATTATTATGATGGTTGCCATATGGGGATTTTCCTAATTCCATCATTTCTCCTACTCAAAGGAAGAGTTATTTCCATCCCATTCACTCATTCATTCATTCAAATGTGGACTCACAGATTCTTATTTAGTTCTATAGATTATATATTACCTGCTACCATCGTTATTTATTTTGATGTTCAAATTGTCCCAGATTAGGCCAGTAAGAGCTCCTTCAAGCTGGCTGTTGTGTCCTCTCAACATGTCAAGACCGATAATTTCTCCTGGATGCTAAGTAACCATGGGCCTCATTTTTGTTCCAGAATAGATTTAACTTTTTGTTAAATGCTTTTCTTTTAATAAAGCATCATTTGGCTACACTGCTGGGGACTGGGGCCAACAGCTGTCATGGCTGCTTGCCCTAGGGAGAGAGGTGAAGCAGATGGGCCTGGGACAACACAGGGAATGGGGTGGTGCCCACTGAGCAGGAAGGAGGGCCACTGCCTGGACCTCGGTTGAATGCAGTGGCCCATTGCTGGGGGTGCCAGCCAAGAGCATGGACAGAGGGCACACACCAGCCCAGAAGCCAGAGCCAAGCTGGAGAGTGCTGCTAGCAGAGACACCCAGCCAAAGGCATGTGCCAAGAAGGACCATGATGCAGAGCCAACATAAAGGGGAGGGAGAAGCAAATACGGGTGCCAGGTTCCCAGGGCAGTCTGTGGACCTTGCCTTTCTGCTTTTAACTCCGTCTGCTCCATTTTCTCTTGGGCTGTACTTTGTCTTAAAGTGTCAGCATTCATAGTCACCACTTACTGGACAGTCCTCAGTAAAGACACCAGCAAGATGGCTCTCAGTTTAAAAGGAACCCAATATCCCTCTAATAACAAAGTCTTTATCTCACTTGCTGCCACCAATGCGTTACCTAAATTTGTACATGCGCACACACACAATTACACTCACACTCTCATTCTTTACTGAAAAATTAACACTTCCATAACTACCTTTTCTGCCATTCATACAATAGCACATATTTTGTCTTTCTTATTCTATGGTACTGTATGTTGTGGTAATAAATGATGTTTCTCCTGAAGCTCGTAGCATGAAATGCACACACCAGTGATGGATGCTGGTCGATTGTTACTAAGGAACATTATGAAATAGAATTAGTTTTCTCAGACAAAAACTGCCAATGTCAAATGTACTGGGTGCAAGGCTACTTGGGATCTTCCAGACCTTGGGATGTTTCAGGCACCTCCCACCAGACCCTCTCCTGAACCTGGCCAACAAGGTCAATCAGCTAGTTCTCATTCCCTCTCTTTTTCTCCCTCCCCAGACAAAGTGTGTCTCTACACATGGTAAAACCGAAGGCAGGCAGACCACCAGGTTCTGAGAACTTGGGCATCTAAGTGGACAACTGTCTACTCCACCCTTTGTCTAAGCAAAACAAAAACAAAAACAAAAAAATAAAAACGCTTGCGTACTCACAGAGTTTTCTGCAATTCATCCCTGGCTGATGAAACAGGATTTTAAAAAGAAAAAAAAAAAAAAATTCAGGGCTTCCTGTTTAGTCCTTTGCATTTATCCCAAGCCTACTTGTTAATAAGGAAGGAAGGCTCTGTTTCACCTCAGTGAAAATTTCAAGCCTCAATTATCTCAATTTCTTTGTAAAACAATGATCTTCTCCTTTCTCCACATCCAGATTTAATAATTTGGGGGAGGAAGTCCTCTTCAGGGAGCTAGTCCGGTCCTTGTTACCACTGTCCAGAGGAATTATCTAGAGCAGCCCCACCGCCCGGGCAACTTCATCTCCTTCCCTCCAGCTCTGTGCTGCCCAGCATGGCAGCCGTTAGCCATATGTGGCCATTTAAAAGTAAATTAAATAGAATTAAATGAAAGTCAAAATGTAGCTCATCAGTTGCCCTAGCCACATGTCAAGTGCTCAATAGACGCACGTGGCAAGTGGCTTCCTTACTGAACAGCACAGAGAACATTCTGTCACGGGAGTTCTATTAGGGGGCAGGGCTGGCCAATGGACCTGCCTATTTCATAGGAGAGAGAGCCTGGGCTCAGAGCAGGTGTAGAGGATGTACAATGGGAGGCATTCGACCTTTATCTTTCTTCTATGAACCTTCTATGGACCTTTTATACCTTCCACATACTTTCCACTCTTCATTTCTCAACAAGCTGAGAATATCCCCCTCAGTATGAAGTCTGACTGTTGGTCCCTTTTCCCCCTTAATTATTTATAATTTAAAATTTTTTAAGTTTGACCATACCCAAAGTCTCTCTAGGACCAAACATTCCCACTTACTTTTACTCAGGGTTTCACAAAGAGAAAGGCATAATTTTAGGGCCCCTCCAGGGATGGAGAGTCAGTTTATTACAATGATGTTTGGAGGACAGAAAGAAGTCTTAGGACTCTGGTCATCAGGATGGATGCGGAGGCAGTTGAGAAAGAGAGACTAGAACCCACAATCATGGTCAAAATATCCACTAAAATGAAGTAACTAAAAGAAAAGTCAAGTCTCCAGAGGTCACCTCTCAGTATGAAAGTAATTCACTTTGGAGATCATTATCAGTTTAAATGTATGCTGTGAGCATGCAGTATTTAAAAGTCACTCTTCAAAATAGTCGCAGTAACTTTTACTTCCAGAAGCCTGGGATGACTTTTAGGAAAAATTAGTTGAAGATGAATTCACAGAAGGCGCGTCTGTTCACAAGGGGCCATGATGACTGTTTTGCCTTTAAAGAGGTTAACCTTCCAGGGCGCCTGGGTGGCTCAGACGGTTAAGCGTCTGCCTTCGGCTCAGGTCATGATCCCAGGGTCCTGGGATCGAGTTCCGCATCGGGCTCCCTGCTCCTTGGGAGCCTGCTTCTCCCTCTGCTTCTCTCTCTCTCTGTCTCTCATGAATAAATAAATAAAAAATTTTAGAAAAAAAAAAAGTTTAGAGAGGTTAACCTTCCACACTGAAAATCAGGACCCTTGGCAATGGAAGGGGAAAACAGGACCCTTGTACCCCTATACACACACAAAATCACCCTGTTGACTTGTAGCTTGAAAAAGTAAGAACAGATCCTGGGGCAAGTTAATTACGAGGGCTGGGCAGGTAGAAAGAGATGGATTTCCTGTTTGAAGGAAAGCCTTGCCAAACCTAGAAGGGGTTAGCAAAGAGAGAGTTATTTTTAAGACTTGCAAAGTTTGAATTGGCTTAAATATAGTCCTTGCCTGGAGGCAGGGAGCAAAACCAGATAATAAATAATACCTGGACCCACATGTCAGGGAGAAGTCAGAAAGAAAAAAAAACAACAAGGATCTTCATTTTCACAGGGCAGTGTCCTGAACGACACAGTAGGCAACCTTTGGTATTGGATGTATTCATTACGGAGCCTCCGGGGGGGAGGGGCTCTAGCACGACCTCCCATAGACAAGGATCACTAGTCCTTCTAGACTACAAGATACTAGTCTTCTCGTTCTTATGTAAAGTGTGAACAGAAGCAGTATTACAAAATCATTACTGGTTTTATTGACATATCATTTAATACTAACCTTGTGCTTTTCTATATAGCAACTTCAAAAAAAAAAAAAACAACCCATCCCCCATTCCAGGCAGATCATCACCTCAAATCTTCCTAAAGGCCCTCCCATATAGAAACCCCACTAAAGCCCATGGAGAGAAACTAGAACGGGGATGAGAGTAGGAGACACCCTACAGTGGAATCCGCATCCCCACCCATTTCCTCCAGGAGCTAGCCGGGTTCTTCTACACCTGTGGATCCCGAACTAGGAGTGCTAATCAGGCTCATCTGGAGGACTTTGAAACCTCAGATTCCTGGGCCCACCCCTGGAGTTGCTGATTCAGTAGGTCTGGGGAGGAGCCGGAGAATGTGCATTTCTCACAGGCTCCCAGGGGTAACTGAGGCTGGTGGTCCAGGAATGGCTCTTTGAGAAATGCTCGCTGCTTTCATGATTCTTTTCACTCCTGGAAGGAAAGTCAAGCTGAAGGGGCCAGTAGGGGAACATCCCTCTCCTCCTCGTTTGTCACTGGTGTCAAATGCAAGGCCTCTTAGGAGAGCATTTGTCGGCACCCAGCCACGTGGCTGCACGGAGGGGTCGTGCTGTGGGCATCCTTCTTAGCAGGTGATGTACACAAGCCCTGAGAAGCCCTCTCTGTGGTCTACAGGGGGCGCTGCGTAGTCTGCAAGTTGGGCTCTTCCTGCTACTTCCTTCTTTTCATTTCTCCTGCTGTTTCTCTGTGCCTACTCCCCTGAAGCCCCTGACCTGGCAGCTTCTCAGCCCTGCAGACGATCTCACTGCCCACAGGGAAACTGGGATCTGGGTGACACCCGCATGGTGCTGAGGCAACAAGTGGTTTCAAAGTTAGCTGGACACTAGGCCAGGCTGCAGGGCATCAGCGCAGCGTGGAACTCCCATCATCCTGCTCCCCATTAGGTTTTGGACTAAGCTGCTCTGGAGCCCATGTCTTTCATGGCCGGGGGCAAGGTCACTGCTGTACCCGCAGCTCCCACTGAAGACCCAGCTGGGCCCTCACTAAAGACCGGAAACCTCCTGACTTCAGCCCATCTGCCTGCATCTGTTTCCCCCCGGAAACTCATTGCTTGGGAGAAAATGGCATCTCTGCAACTGGGCCCAACTGCCCCTCTCAAGTTGCAAACTGCCCCTCGAGATGTTTTCATTCTCCAGGAACTATTTTTCCTGGCATACGTGTCACATACAAAGAAAAAATCCTTTGCTTTTTTAAAACATCCAATACAAAATAAGCGATTGTGAAGGCTCCAAACAGTCTGTTGTAATTCCCTAGCATGCTCTAAAAACAATAAGCCCCACGAGGGTGTGTGTTCTTTGGCCATGGCCGCTCTCCAGGGGTTGGTTGGACTGTACTTTGTTCCTACCATGGTATCTATCATGCCATACAGCACCCCGAGTGGGCATCCGCCACCAGACACACATGCTGGGCTCTGGGGCTCTCTCTTTCAGCACTGATGGAGCCCTCAAACAGCTGACACTATTTTCAAATGGGCACTTTTTTCTTCCTTTATGTTGCAAATAAGGCCGGTAGCCAATTCTGTATGATGGACCTAAAGAGATGGGCAAATCTTTGTTAAAGCCTGTCCAAGACAACCAGCTGTGGGGCAGATTCGATGTCTCAGGAGGAACGGTCCAGTAAGTAACACAACTATTCTTTGACTGCTATATGTGGAAACTCCACAGCTTTGGCTAAAGGAAGGGAAGCAAAGGGGAATGCATTTGAAAAGGACCCAGGGCTCTTTGGAAGGCCGTTGCTGCCCTCCTGACCCACCACCACTGGCTAAAGTAAAGAAACAGCAACGGACTCACATATGCTGGCTTGAGTCCTCCATCTACTTTGGGATACCCATATGGTTAGGGGTCTAGAGGTCACTGCACCTCCACAAACACTAGTTATCTTCTCTGGGAAATGCACAGGACAATATTCATTCTGCTACATAGAAATTTCATAGGGACTTTATGAGTCTGAGAACTCCACCTGATTAAGAACCTATTATATGTCAGTCTCTTTAATGTGCTTTGCCTGCAAAACGGGTACCCCCCGCTTTTTGAAAATTTGCGTTAACCACTTTACTTTTACGAAAGACCAACATCAGTACCTGTTTTCATAAACCAACAGAAATTCAAAGAGGATTTTCACTACATGAAAAAAGACCAAAAGCGGAAATAGCTTTGAGCATTTGTTTTTTTGTTTTGTTTTGTTTTATCGTTTTTTTATTATGTTATGTTAGTCACCATACAGTACTTCATTAGTTTTTGATGTAGTGTTCCATGATCCATTGTTTTCGTATAACACTCGGTGCTCATTACAACACGTGCCCTCCTTAATACTCATCATGGGGCTCACCCAACCCCCACCCCCTCCCCTCTAAAACCCTCAGTTTGTTTCCCAGAGTCCATAGTCTCTCACGGTTCGTCATCAAGAGAAGGAAGGGGGAAATCAGAGGGGGAGACGAACCATGATTACTTGTATAGAGGTAGCGCACACCCCGAGCTGCAGGAGCAGCGCCACACAGCGCCTCCCCAGGGAACTACACTCAGTGTCGCAGCACCAGGCCGCCAGAGCTTTAGAACTGTGTCTGTGAGCATCTGTGCTTTATCTCGATTTGTTTTGTGCATCCCTTACCATGTTGCGTCCCAAGGTACCAGAAAGGCCAAAGAGGTTATTTTTTGGGTCTGGGAATGCTCAAACATTTTTTTTCCGTATAAATTAATGGTAATTGCTTCTTCACTTTACTATTTGGGCTTACAAAAGGTTTCACAGGAATGCTCTACTGTCAGATGGTGGCGAAAACCTGTATTTGATTTATTTTGTACAAGAAGCCTATATTTTAGGTATCATAATTCCCACCTGTCACATAAAAACATCAAGCTCAAACAGATCAAGAAATGCCCCCATGGTCACACACTCAACAAATGGATGAACTAGACAGAATCAAAAGTCAGGTGATTCCAGCCCAAAACCTTTTCCCTAAAACCCTAAAGCAATACATGTAAAAATACTCTGAATCTGAAGCCAAGTCATCCACTAACTAGAAATTCTTATTAATATAATATCTCATGTATCCTGCACTGTCAGGGAATGAGTGATTTCACTTAAGTGGGATTTTTCAGGTATCTAAACTTTATCCCTAATTAATAATTGAACTCTTTTCTTAATGCAAAAAAATTTAATGGAGAATTTCCAAAAGTAATTACATTCTTTTTTGGTGTCTTAAATACACATGGATCAGAATTGTAAGATTTCTAAAAAAAATCCAGGACATTAATGAATATCAGGCATGAAAATGAGATACAATTGGGCAATGTTCTCAGAGTCTGTGATGTGGGTAAAGCAGCCCCAAATGGCTGGACTTGTAAGTCTTCCAAACCTACTTTTTTCCAGAATACCTTATTATTGAAAAAAATGTTCAAATGTGCAGAAAAGTTGAAAGAATGTACCCACCACCTAGATTCTTACATAACGTTGTAAAATACTTGCTTTATCACACATATATCTTCTGTCCATTATCAATCTATCCTTTCAAAAATGCACTTAAAAGTATATTGCAGATATCAGCACACTACTCTCTGGAATAATTTCAGCATGGGTATCATGTCAATATATATGGTATTTTTCTATTGAGATACAATATGCAATGAAATGCCCAAATCTTAAGTGAACATTCACTGAGTTTTGACAAATGAACACACCTGTGTAGCCCAAAACCTTATCAAGATACAGACCATGACTAATGCCCCAGAAAGTTCCCCAGCGCCCCATCCTATTCAATTTCACTCACACTCCTGGGGAGCCTACTTTCTACAGGTTTTCTTTCTCTTCCCTCTGCTGTCAGCTGTCACTTTACAAATGTCAGAGGTTCTGTTTCTAATCTGTGACCTCATTTTATCTGTAATTATCTGGGTGGGATGGTGTGAGAAATTCTGAAGCCATTTCAGGAAAGTGCATGGGGCTTGGGGTTGTGTTTTCCAGGAGGCTGAGAGGCATTTCCCCCCAACAAGGATTTGGGAGTATCTAATATTGCCAGCAGCCTGATTTCCATATAAATAGAGTGCTAGTGGACTGTTATAAAGCTTGAGCAGCTCTCTTTCTATCTGTAGATATCTGTAGATATCTGTAGATATCTAGATACGGATCTATCTCTTTCTATCCACAGATCCAGTGCTGATCTGTAAAAGAACAGAATTTCTTCAGGAGTTAAAATTTCTGTGTGCTAGTATTTCACTAGGTTCTGGTGTTGAGAGGAAAATGCATGCACCCCAATGTTTATAGAAGCATTACGTACAATAGCCAAGCTATGGAAGCAGCCCAAGTGTCCATCAACTAATGAATGGATAAAGAAGATGTGGCATATACATGTGATGGAATACTATTCAGCCATAAAAAGAATGAAATCTTGCCATCTGCAAAGACTAGAGAGCATAATGCTAAGCAAAATAAGTCAGTGAAAGATAAATACTGTATGATTTCACTCCCGTGTGGAATTTAAGAAATAAAATAAATAAGCAAAGGAAAAAAGAGAGAGAGAGAGACAAAGAAACAGACTCTTAACTTAGAGAACAAACTGCTGGTTACCAGAAGGGAGGTGGGTGGAGGGGGGGATGGGTTAAATAGATGATGCAGATTAAGGAGTGCACTTGTCATGATGAGCACTGGGTGATGTCTGGAAGTGCTGAATCACTATATTGTACACCTGAAACTAACATAACACTGTATGTTAACTAACTGGAATTAAAATAAAAACTTAAAAAATAAAAACACTGATTTTGTGACATATCAGATAAAGGGCTAGTATCCAAAATCTATAAAGAACTCATCAAACTCAACACCAAAAGAACAAATAATCCAATCAAGAAATGGGCAGAAGACATGAACAGACATTTTTCCAAAGAAGACATCCAAACGGCCAACAGACACATGAAAAAGTGTTCAATATCGCTCGGCATCAGGGAAATCCAAATCAAAACCTCAATGAGATACTACCTCACACCAGTCAGAATGGCTAAAATTAACAAGTCAGGAAATGACAGATGTTGGCGGGGATGCGGAGAAAGGGGAACCCTCCTACACTGTTGGTGGGAATGCAAGCTGGTGCAGCCACTCTGGAAAACAGTATGGAGGTTCCTCGAAAAGTTGAAAATAGAGCTACCATACGATCCAGCAATTGCACTCCTGGGTATTTACCCCAAAGATACAAAAGTAGGGACCCGAAAGGGTACATGCACCCCGATGTTTATAGCAGCAATGTCCACAGTAGCCAAACTGTGGAAAGAGCCAAGATGTCCATCAACAGATGAATGGATAAAGAAGGTGTGGTATATATATACAATGGAATATTATGCAGCCATCAAAAGGAATGAGATCTTGCCATTTGCAACGACGTGGATGGAACTGGAGGGTATTATGCTGAACGAAATAAGTCAATCAGAGAAAGACATGTATCATATGACCTCACTGATATGAGGAATTCTTAATCTCAGGAAACAAACTGAGGGTTGCTGGAGTGGGGGGTGGGGTGGGAGGGATGGGGTGACTGGGTGATGGACACTGGGGAGGGTATGTGTTCTGGTAAGCGCTGTGAATTGTGCAAGACTGTTGAATCTCAGATCTGTACCTCTGAAACAAATAATGCAATACATGTTAAGAAAGAAAAAAAAGAAGAAGAAGAATGTAGCAGGAGGGGAAGAATGAAGAGGGGGAAATCGGAGGGGGAGAAGAACCATGAGAGACGATGGACTCTGAAAAACAAACTGAGGGTTCTAGAGGGGAGGGGGGTGGGAGGATGGGTTAGCCTGGTGATGGGTATTGAGGAGGGCACGTTCTGCATGGAGCACTGGGTGTTATGCACAAACAATGAATCATGGAACACTATATCTAAAACTAATGATGTAATGTATGGTGATTAACATAACAATAAAAAAATTAAAACAAAAAAAAAAATAAAACAAACACCCTCTTGGGGCGCCTGGCTGGCTCAGTCGGAAGAACATGGTCTCAGCGTCATGAGTTCAAACCCCATGTTGGGTACAGAGATTATTAAAAAATAAAATAAAATCCTTAAAAAAAAACAAAAAACAAAAAAAAACACTGATTTTGTTTTAAAAAGGAAGATATGGCTCATTCATCTTTTTGAAGTTGTGGTGTTGTGATATTCATGTGTTGTGACGTTGAGACAGTCACATGTTGTGATGTTGACCAACACATGTTGAAATGTCAAGGCACTTGCATGTGGAGATGTGACCATCAGATTCACAGGCTGAGACGTGTTAAGATGTGGAGACATTCACATGTTCATATGTTGAGATATCAGGTGCTGATTTGTGGTGACATTTGCCATGTTGAGATGTTGAGGTACAATTTGCACATTTGGTTTTGTGGCGTTTGCATGCTGAAAGGCTGAGACATTGTCATGTTGAGATGTTGAGGCATTTGCATGTTAATATGTTCAGACATTCACATGTTGAGAGGTTAAAACATTCACAGGCTCAGATGTTGTGACATTTGTATTTTGAGATGTTGAGACATCCACATGTTGAGATGTTGAGACATCTGCACAATGAGGTGTTAAGGTATTTACAAGTTCTGAAATTAAGACATTCACAGGCTGACATATTAAAACATTCCCAATTCAGATGTTGAGCTTCTCACATGCTGACGTGTAGAGACATTCACAGGATCAATGGAGACATTCACATGTTGAGATGCTGAGGCATTTACAGGTTGAGATGTTAAGATCTTCTCATTCATATGTCTGACTTCGAACATCAAATGACTTTACCTGGGCCTAAGATAGAGATACTGACTCCTCAGCCATATCTGTAGACTCTTCTTCCACATCCTTTTCCCCATAGCAAACAGTGTTGGTACCACCTTGGAGGCTTCCGTGGATGATTTCCATCCAATGGGCCTAGGGCATCCTGCATCTCTCTGCCTGGGAATGCTCTCTGGCCCTAAGTGGGTTCTCAACCTCTATATGGGCAGGCAAGAAATGCTGGGGAGGGGGGGCATTACAGCCCAGAAGTGACCCTCATCTATGGCAGGATGAGATTTAGGAGGTAAATACCTCAGTTTCCTCACCTGTCAGTGACCCATCACTATCTCCCAGAGGGTCCTCACTGGAACTGAGCCCCATTGTTCTCAGTAGTAACATTTCCTGCTGGTATTTCTTGAGACCACCTCCCAAACAATGTACTTGCACCCAAATCCATGTTTCTGACTTTGGTGGGAACCCAAACTAAGTGATCTCCAAAGCACTCCAAAGACCAGTCCTGTCTCCAAATAGTCAGAAAGCAGAAGGTCAGTACATTCATTCCTGCCTGAGGAGACACTTCCTCTTTCAGAGGTTTCCAGGTTACTAGCTACTCACTAAGTTTGCTGAAGCAGGTGGGGGTGGGGACCTGCTCCTTGAGGACCAAGGGGCACCAGATGACAGAAATCTATGGAAGTGCCTCATATTTCTACTACCATCCCTTCGGGGCTGAGGACATGCTCACCTCCCACCACATGGCAATCTGGAAGGGTCCCTCCTTTCCCTTCACACCCAGATGTCCATGTGAGTCAGTGACACAGGGGTTGATTGCTCTCTTTTAAGGGGGCGTGCTCCCAGAATGGTGCCCTCGGTGAGTAGAGAAAGTGTTGAAGCCCCATGTAGGCTGTTCATAACAAATTTCTCCTTGAATCACTGTGTGGGTATAAATGAAGGATGTGTGCAGAGACAGAAGACTCTTAGAACATGGGCAATCTGAAAGAATAAGAAATGTTTCTCATGGGAAAACAATGGATCAAGAAAGACACAAATGGTACAACTGCTATGAAAAACTGGCAGTTCCTCAGTAAACTGACCATAGAGGAGTTCAAACAAAAAAAAAAAAACTGTACCCTAATGTTCAGAGAAGCACTATTTATAATAGGCATAAGGGGGAAATACCCAAAGGTCAATCAACAGGTAAACAGATAAAGACAATGTGATATATCCACACAATGGAATATTATTCAGTTCAGCCATAAAGAGGCATGAAGTACTGATGCATGATAATATATACAGCTGACCCTTGAACCACGCAGGTGTTGGGGTGATGACCCTGAGCAGTTGAAAATCCATGTATAACTTTTGACTTCCCCCAAACTTAACTACTAGTAGCCTCCTGTTGACCAACAACATAAACAGTTGATTAACACACATTTTGTAGCTTACATTATATACTGTAGTCTCACAATAAAGTCAGCTGGAGAAAAAAATGTTAGTAAGAAAATATATTAGTAAGAAAATAAGGAAGAGAAAATACATTTACAGTACTCTACTGTAAAAAAAATCCACATATAAGTGAACCTACATAGTTCAAATCCTGTTCTTTAAGGGTTAATTGTATATACCTTGTACATATATACATATGTAACATACCTTGTAAACATTATGCTAAATGAAATAAGCCAGATACAAAAGGCCACATATTATATGAGTTCATTTATATGAAATGTCCAGAATAGTCAAATCCATAGATACAGAACACAGACTAGGGTTTGCCAGAGGCTAGGGGCAGAGGGGAGTCGGGAGTGACTGCTAATGGGCACAGGGTATCCTTAGGGGTGACGAAAATGTTCTGGAACTAGAAAGACATGGTGGTTGCACAACATGGTGAATAGAATAAATGTCACTAAATTGTATACTTTAAAATGGTTAAAATGGTATATTTTATGTGTATTTTACCACAATTTTTTTTAAAAAGGAAGACAGAAGTCTGTGAACATGGACACCATGTATCAAAAACCACCATCAGGGGCACCTGGGTGGCTCAGTTGGTTAAGCATCTGACTCTTGATTTTTGCTCAGGTCATGATCTCAGGGCTGTGAGATCAAGCCCCGCATAGGGCCCCATGCTAAGCGTGGAGCCTGCTTAGGATTCTCTCTCCCCCTCTCCCTCTGCCCCTCCCCCGTCCTGTGCACGCTCTCTCTCTAAAAAAACAAAACAAAACAAAAAACCACCATCAAATAGAAGAAAAACAAGCCATAAACAAAATGTAACACTAACAAAGAATTGATATCCAGGATTTGTAAAGTTCTCTTAGTTACTAAGAAAAAAACAACAGGCAAGGTTTATGACTAAGCAATTCACAGAAGAAAGCATACAAATGCCCAATAAACTTGTAAACGGAAGCTGAACTTGATGAGCGTATTTGTGTCCTGGGGCTGCTGTAACAAATGACCACATACTGGGGGCCCTGAAACAGCAGACATGTATCGTTTCCCAGCACTGGGGACCAGAAGGCCAGAGTCAAGGTGTCAGCAGGGCCACACTGGCTCTGGAGGCTCTCGGGAGAATCTGTTTCTTGCCTTTCTCAGCTTCTGGTAGCTGCTGGTATTCTTCAGCTCATGACCTTAGTGCTCCGGTCTCTGCCCCCCACCTTTGCATCACTGCCTGCTCTGTGTATGTCTGACCTCCCTTGGCCTCTCTTATAAGGATACCTGTGATGGCATTTAGGGCCCACTCCAATAATCCAAGGTAATCCCCCCATCTCAAGAGCCTTAACTTAATCAGATCTGCAAAAACTTTGCCACATAAGGTAACAGTCACAGGTTCCAGGGGGTTAGGACCTGATATCATGGGAGGGCACCGTTCATCTCACCGCAACCAGGAACCAGAGGAATGCAAATTAAAGCCATATTGAAACACGTCATCAGACTTGGCATGTATTAAAAAGTCTGACAATACCAAGTATTTACAACAATGCAGAACAATAGGGACTCACATCTCCTGCTGGTGAGAGTGTAAATCTCTCAGTACAACCAAGAACGGTCTGGTAGGATCCCTAAAAACTAAGGATGCATATACCCTATGATCCAGCCATTCCACGGCTAGAGAAATTCATCTTTGCAGGGGACACCCGCAAGAATGTTCAACACGGCATGGTCACGTCAAAACCCTGGACACGATCCAAATGTCCATCAACAGGAGGATAGCTAACCAAACCATGAGGTAGTCAGGCAACAGGATACCACACAGCTTAAAAAAAAAAAAAAAAAAAAAAGCAAACTGAGACCCATACATTGACATGGATAAATCTCATACACATAACGTCAAGGGTGAGAAGCATGTTGCAGGACTCACATAGTGAGAAATCACTTAGACCGAGTTCAAAAACAGGCAACTGATACTGGATGTTGGTTATGGATATGTACATTTGTGATAGAAGCCTAAAGATAAACACAGGAACCACAAACACCCAATTCTAAATAAAGGTTGCCCCTGGGAGGCAGGGAACAAAATGCAAATAGGAGCAGTGAGAAGTCCAAAGGAGATTTCCAAATGTATTTGCAATAGTCTATTTCTCAGGTGGGTGATGGATATATGGATGTGCGTTATATTATTCCCTATATGCTTTCATGTCTGAAACAGTTTGTCACTTTTTTTTTTTTTTTTCAATTTAGGAGGTGATCTATACGGCCAGCAGCAGTGGTGACAGATGATTCATCTCAGTGGGAAGGCCAGGCAGGAGGGAAAGTCTGGCCTTAGTCTCGAGGGTTCTTAACCAAGGGATCTATGGGTAGAATGTAGGGAACCTATGAACTGCGATGAGGAAATACATTTTTTTCTTTCACTAACTTCTAACTGAAATGTAGCATCTCCTTCTAATATGAATGTAAGTAGCTAGCCACAAGGTATTATAGCAATTTCTTTGACTTTATCACCCATAGCTGTCAGATACCTTACAGCCCACTGCAGTGTGGCAGATATTTCCAGATAGCATTTATGCTCATCAGCAATTCAAAATGACAGTAGTTATTAGACCCACCACCAGATCTTGCTATTGGATGTTGAGAATAAAGAAGCACATGGATTATTACTCCATCGCCAGGTTGTTTATTCTCTATGCTGATAACCATATTTCAATGTAGTTGGAATACTTTCTGTTGCCCTGTGTATTTTATCCAATGTATTTATTTTTTTAAGATTTTTATTTATTTGTCAGAGAGAGAGAGAGCACAGGCAGAGGGAGAAGCAGGCTCCCCACTGAGCATGGAGCCCTATGCAGAACTTGATCCCAGGACCGTGGGATCATGACCCGAGCCTAAGGCAGTTGCTTAACCGACTGAGCCACCCAGGCGCCCCTATCCAATGTATTTAGAACAATATCCTTCCCCAGACTGCCAAGGGATTTCGCACGCCTGGAGGGGGAGAGGGACTGGAGGTTCCCAAGAAGTTGGGTCAGCTGCTTTGGAAGGTCCCTGGGGCCCCCCAGGGCTTCAGGCTGGAGAAGTCAGAGATAGAAATCAGATCCCAATTTAAGAAGGAGAGGCAAGTGACACTTGATTATCTTAGCAGATGTGCAACACAGAGCCAAGGAATTAAGCTGAGCTATTTTACAGTGTGCCATCCTTGTTACCCCATCTTTTCTGTCTCATCTTATTGGATTTTCATCAGGGGCTACCCTGTGAAGTGTTCTGAAACCCAGATCAAAATGTTAACACAAGAACTGAGCTGATGGATAAAGGCTCGTAGGGGACCTCCAAACCGAACAGAAACCCAAGTGAAGGCGGAGTCTTTAATTCAGTGATTGGAACCACGTGCAGCTTCCTCCCTGCAGGCCAGAAGGATGCCTGGGTGGAGCAGAGGCGTGAGGACCAGCTGGTTTCCTGACTCAGCCCAGCCTGAGGTGTGGCCAGGCCTTGGGAAATCTGAATGGAGGCAAACGATTGCAAGATGCAAAAGAGAACACAATTGCTGCAGGCAGAGGAGGGGAGCTGGGTCAGTATTTCTGCCCTCCCAGGAAGACCTTAGGGAGCTTCTATCCCTCGTTGCTGCCCCCGGGAGGAGAAGTGACTTATCTTAGGAGTGAGGCTGGTGAGAACCCAGCATGCAGTGGGCCACATACATATATACTTTTCATGAAGTCCGCCATTTATTGAACCCTTGCGACGTGCTAGGCATGCTGCTGGATGTTTTTAAAAATCAACTTTGGGGGGCGCCTGGGTGGCTCAGTTGTTAAGCGTCTGCCTTAGGCTCAGGTCATGATCCCAGGGTCCTGGGATTGAGCCTCGCATGGGGCTCCCTGCTCAACGGGGAGCCTGCTTCTCCTCTCCTACTCTCCCTGCTTGCATTCCCTCTCTCGCTGTGTCTCTCTCTGTCAAATAACTAAATAAAATCTTTTTTTAAAAATCAACTTTGGGGTGCCTGGGTGGCTCAGTTGGTTAAGCTCTTGATTTCGGCTCAGGTCATGCTCTCAGGGTCATGAGATGGAGCTCCACGTCAGGCTCCATGTGCTTTCCTTTCCTCTCCCTCTGCTCCTCCCACCCCGTGCATGCACACTATCTCCCCCTCTCTCAAAAAAAAAAAAAAACACAAAACAAAACAAAAACTTTATTTATTGATGTGTAATCTACTTGCAATAAATTGTAGCCATTTAAAGTGTACATTTCCATCACCCCCAAAATTTCCTTGTGCCCCTTTGTGGGGCGCATCTCTTCCACACCTGACCCCCATGTAACCATGGTCTGTTTTCTGACTCCACAGATCCATTTGCGTTTTCTAGAATTTTATACAAATGGAATCATCCAGTATGTATGCTTTCGTGTCTGGACTCTTAATTTCACATGATGCTTTTGAGATCCATTCATGTATTTTCAGTGTTCATCCCTTTAAATGCTAAGTAGTATCCCATAACATGCATTTATCCCTCTTTATCCATTTACCAGTTGATGGCTATCTGAGTTTTTCCAGTTTGGGGCTACTGTGAATAAAACTGCGGTGAACATTTGTGTGCATGTCTTTTTATTAACCATATGTTTTCATTTGGGGTAAACAGCTAACTGCCCAATGGCTGGTCCATATGCTAAGTGTATGCTTAATAATTATAAAATTCCAAAGTGGCTGTACCATTTTATACTTCCATTAACCATATATTAGAGTTCCAGTTACTCCACATCCTTGGCAACACTTGGAGTTGTCAGCTTTTACATTGAGCCATTCTGGTGAGTGTGCAGTGGTATCTCACTGTGGTTTTACTTTTCATCTCCCCAATGACTAACGATGCTGAGCATCCTTTCATGTGCTTATGCAGTCATATATTTTTATTACTCTGGTTGAGGAGATAAAGGACTCTTGCTCTCATCTCTTGTTCTGTTTTAAGCAGTTTTTAATGATGCAAACCCTGTATGGACAAGGACCATGTCTCAATAATCCTTGTATCTCTAGCACATGGTATCTGACACATGGTAGGTACTCAATAGAAGTCTGTTAAAAAATGAGCAAATAAATTCCAGTTAATTCTGGGATATAATATAATGGTATTCTTAGGGCCTGCTAAAGAGTGTTAAGCTGCAGGCTTTTCTATAGTGAATGACCCAAGACTTAATTTTTTTCTGATTGCTGTGATTAAACACTCCTCTCCCATTGAAGATCTTTAGCCTCCCACTGCCTGTAGATGACCCACCACCCAAACTGGTGGTTTGAATCTACTGCGGGCTTGTATGGGAAGCAGACAAAGAAGTGTGACTTCTAAATGCGTAACTATATAAATAAAGGCAAAGAGGCCTGAAAAAAAGCCTTCAAGACTTTAAAAGATGGCTTTGGGGAAAACGTCCTAGGAGATTGGTGTACAGTGTTTTTCCCCATCAAGGACTGAGAAATGACATATTTAAACAGGGGTCCCTGGTGCAGGCAACAATTTAGCAGTGAGGTTCAAGACAGGCAACTGGGGCCTTGAGGAGAGAAACCAAGAAAGTGGGGTCTGGGTTCAAATCCTGATTCCTCTGCTCATTATTTTTCTGACCTTAGAAAGCTCCTGAATCCCACTGAGGGCAAACAATGCTGTGTTTATGAGTTGTTTTTGTTGTTGCTTTTTAAAGATTTATTTATTTGAGAGAGAAAAAGAGAGCATGTGAGAGTGGGGGGAGGGGCAGAGGAAGAGGGCAAGAACCTCAAGCAGATGCTCTGCTGAGCTCAGAGCCCGATGCAGGGCTCGATTTCACAACCCCGAGATCAAGACCTAAGCCAAAATCAAGAGTCGGATGCTCAACCAACTGAGCCACCCAGGCACCCCTGTTTATGGATTGTTTTAAGAATTAAATGAAGAGATGGATGTGGAGGCTCTTCACACACACCCACTCACAGCAGCCTTTCAGTAAGAGTGAGCTTTCTTCCTGCACAATACTCGGGGGGATCACTGCCCTTGGTGCCAGCCAAGATCTTTAGCAGCTGATGCTGTGTCCCTCCAGCTGCGGGGGCTAAAGCTGGGACTCTATCCACAGAACAGTCCCCTGGAAGTCTGGGCCCCCCAGGCCTCCAGGGGTGTTCAATGAGTGACTTATGTTAGTACAGAAGCTAAGACCCCTTGACTCAAACAGGGACAATTCTGGGTATGATTTCGGCTACAGCACTAACCCTCCCCCACACTGGATCAGGTCAAGGCTAAACCTGCCTTACAGGACATCCTTTCTGGCCCCTTCCCCTGCAATGTCCTGCTTCTCTCCCTCTTTCGCAGACTTCTCCTGAGAGCTCTCCCTCAGTAAAACATGCTCATAGATTCCCATCTCAGGCTCTGCTCCTAGAATCCCACAACACAGAGGGACCGTTTTCTCCCCTATGTGTTAATGACACAAAGGATAAGAGTTTCCGAAGCCACACTCTCTGGTCAATGGAGGGTGAACAGTCACAGAAGTTTTCCATGAATTCTGTGCTGGTTTAAACCCATGGAATCTCTGCAGATGATGGCATTCAGCCTGTCCCAAACCAATCACCCATGGGAAACAGTTTAACTTAGCAATCAAACAAGAGGCATTTTCAGAAGCCTTAGGATGTGTACAGAAGAGAGCTACCCAAAGCTAAACCTCTAGTCAGAGTGTCAATGGCATAAAAGACACTGACAAATACCCCAGGAGAGGCATTTCGGGGAGGCTGGGAGTGACAAATGTGACTACCCCTGTTGATACATACATGAGTGCTGATGAGAAGCTGAATTACTTAGATTACAAATAAACACTGGAGAAGTTCTCCAAGTTGTTTGTCAAGCTGGGACATGAGGACAAGTAGGCAGGAGAAGCTGGAGAGGGTGGCAGTAGCCAGACAGTCAGAGGGATGGGGGTCCTATGTAGTCATACATGCAGACATAGAAAACACACTGCAACTGAGTCCAATGGGTTGGCCCATGATGCAGAGATAAGACAGAGAGGGAAGAGCAAAAATAAGCTTTGATTTCAGAAAGGTGGGCAAGAAGAGAAGTGATCCCCACATGTATGAAGGAGTTAGCCCACCCCTATGTGTAGACTTGGCAGAGCAGCAATTAGAGATGCTCACGTCGCCAAAACTAGGTTTCTGGGGAAGACTGTGAGGTACGAATGTGGGGAAGTCTCTGTCTTCCTCGACAGACTCTATGGAGGCCAGCCCTGGACCTGAGCCCCCAAAGACCATCACAGAGCCAGCCAAACATCACAGCATCTGAGGAGGGATGATGTCGATGACCAAGGGGCCTGGGAGCTAGTTTATGGGGAATGCCAGTGGCATTGATATGTGTAAAATCGATGCGACGAGAGAAAGGGCAAGAAGCCCATGTGTAGATACTGTGAAAGGTCTTTATTAAACTACCCCTGGAGCTCAGACAGAGGTGAGTGGAAAACTCGGCTTGTGGTTCTTATCTTTCTTGGATTTCTCTCAAGCTAATGAAAAAGTTAGCACAGGGCTATACCCAAGACTGACGCACAACCCACGGAACCCAAGGAGAAGTTGTCCTAGAACCATCCTTTTTTTCTGACTTCTAACAAAGAACCACTGAAAAGAGCAGGCATATCAATTATGTGTCTAAATTGGTCTCCCCGAATCTAATCATTCACATTAAATTACAAAATTTCATCTCCTATGCTAATATCAATCAATTGGCAATGGCTTCCTTGAGCTCTAGGTTGAGAAGGGTGTTGTGATTGATTATTGATCTCTGGCAAGATCCGTGGAGAGGAGATGGCAGCCTGTGTGCCACAAATTTGTCCTTTTTGTTGTTGTTGTTGTTGTTTAGGAAATTCTAATGAGTTCAAATGCTAAACAGTTAAATTATCTTTGCATATGAATTTTTTAAAAACACCTTAATGTTGTCTAAATATAATAACACAAATAATAATGGTAAAAAGAAAGGAAGAGAGAAAGGGAGGAAAAGAATAAAAAGAGAAGACAAGAGATCAGAAATTCAGATAGAAATAAGTCTGTGAAAGAAAAGAAATGTCTGAAACTTCGCAAAGTAACTCTGATATCTTCCACCAAATTCTATTCTAATTAAATGCTCTTTTTACCAACTACAGAATAAAATTATATTTAACATTATAAAAGTATTTTCCATTTTTCATATATAAATTCCCTAGCTATGAATTCATTCCTTATAAAGAGTAGAGCTGGTAACTCTCAGTAATCTCTGTCTTTAGGTAGAGCTACTGTAGCCAAGAACGTCTCTGCACCCTTTTCTCCAGAACTTCTGGAGACGCCAAATTGTGCCCACATTCTCAAGGTACATTCTTCATCCTGCTGAGTCCCTGACTGAACATATAACTTACAAGGATTAGTCCTGTGACATAAGTAAGGCAATCATTCCAGCTAAGAGCTTGGGGATGTTTGCCTCACAGGTGACAAACTATGTAGACAAAACACCAACTAGAGCAAACCAAAGAATGAGAAAACCAAAGAAGCCAGAGTGTCAGCATAAAGACTACTCTGCAGTCATTCAGTCTTAATTTGGGTTCCCCAGAAGCAGAATCTGAGACAAAGACTCAAGGCAGCTAGTTTATTGGGAGGTAAAGGGAACCCAGATAGTGAGGAAGTGGGACAGGGAAGGAAGGCAGCCAACAAAGGGTTAAGTTATCAAGTTAGTGACGTTATGGCCAAATGAAACTCATCCTCTGGGGAACTTCTGGGAAACCATCTAAAGTATGTACTTCAGGGCCATCCCACCCATTGGGAGAGGTAGTTGAGGTATTTATACACCAACCTACATCAGTTCTTGGCTGAGGACAGTTCCCAAGGATATTCATCTCCTGTAACTTACGCTTGACTTTGTGGAGCAGAGTGACTTTCCCAGGATTTGGAGAACCTCCAAAAACCCTCAGGCAAAGAGATTCAGTTTCAAGCCATGAGAAGCTTGGGCAGTACAAACATTAAGTATTAAGGCCTGAGGGACTAAGCTGGGCATCAATAGTGCCTGGTATGTGATATAATCCCCTTGTGTGCAAAAGTAGACACATGACCAGTGTGGCTACAAGTTGGTCTAGAGACAGAGAGATCAGGGATTGAGACAGAGATTCTGCAGGATCTCCCTACATGGAGACAATGTTAAGTGTGCTGGCTTGCTCCTATGGTGGTTTAGGAAAGAACATGGAGGAGTGACTTTGGAGAATGTTTCTTGACAGGAGGGCCTTAAAATTCACCAAATACACATTGCTTGGCAAAGCACTGGGCTAGCCTACACAGATGAAGGGTGTAGAGCACTTGTCCTTAAAGTGATATATTTCCAGGAGGAAGTGAGGATGGGTAATGCATACAAATGATTTCCTATGAAGCAAGATGTGTCAGGTGTTACAAGGAAGGGAAACCTAAAGCATTTCCCTGAGGGACAAATTGTCTCTGCTTGGGTGAGCATGCAGGACTTCTTTGAGGGGTGGGTGATATTTGAGAAGGTGCCACATAATGGAGAAGTCTTTGGCCAGGACAGATGGAGAGGAGGGAGATCACTCTAAGAGTGAAGAGTGAAATGACACCTAGCACAGAGGCGGGGGGTGGGGGGAGGACAGATGAGCTCCCCAAACACCAAGCACCTGGTGCATACATGCCACACACTCTGAGTAATGCTGGGGAATGGGAGGAGATAAAGCATCACAGGTGAGCTGGGGTCCTGGTAAGGGCTTGAGTACTCGCAGAGGACTCGCTCTGTCGACTGAGAAGCCAAAGGTATAGCATTACATCAGACCTGCTAAAGGACAACTCTATCAGTCTGTCAACATGTTAATAGGCATGGAGGGCCAGAACTGGGGTGGTGGCAGCAAAAACAGCAAGGCACAGATGCATGCAAGGCATTTAAAAAAAAAAAAAAGGCAGCTAGTGAGAGAGCCAGAATATTCCTTACCTGTGCTATGCAACAGAACTTTCTGATATGATGGAAATAATCTATATCTGCACTCTCCAATACAGTGACAGTTTACCCCCTGCTACATACTGATGGCTCATCCAGATTTGGCCATGTATGCACGTACAGGAGAGTCTATCTGAAGTGCCAAAATGAGACTGAACAGAACCTTCCAATCAGCTGGGAATTCCCAATCATCCTTGTAGAAAGCAAATTGTCCTCAAGAGGCCCATCTGAAGCGTGAAACACCTTTGCCAGCCCATAAAGAATGTTTGGAGTGCCGCAGTTTGAAACTGAAACCCCACATGGGGAGCCCTTGGCTTCTAGCAGAGCCTGAACAGATGTCCTGGAGGGGGAGCAAGGTCAATTACCACTTTGTTGTGACCTGCCAGAGTAGCTGTCTGTCATCAGTTGGCAGCCCCACCACAGAACATAAGCCAAAGATGGCACAGCCCTTGATGGAATTGAAGTGAAACATTCTGTACAGCACTCTGAGAGGTTCTGGAGGCTGGGTGAAGCTGGGAGGGAACTGAGCTCTGTGCGCAGAGTTGTCCAACCACTTTACAGCCATTGCCTCCCTTTACCTCCACAACCACCCCACAGAGTAGGTCTTACCATCCCCACCTTGTAGATGACAAATCTGAGGCTGAGTTACCACTTATCTGAAGTCCTGCTGCTGCTAAGAGACAGGCTAGAATGGGACTGAGGCAGGAGTGACTCCCGAGCCTGGGGTCTTCTATTGCACCATACACATCCCCAACAGAGTGTCTCTGATCTCCTTAATGTCACCCTTTCGTCTTCACATTACAATCATTGTTTTATGGGAAAAATGTGGACACTGTTCTAATTTATAATTACAAATATTAATATTTTTAAAACTCCAGGGGTGCCTGGGTGGCTCAGTCAGTTAAGAGTCTGTCTTTGGCTCAGGTCATGATCCCAGGGTCCTGGGATGGAGCCCCACATCAGACTCCTTGCGCAGCGGGAAGCCTGCTTCTCCCTTTCCCTCTGCCTGCCGCTCCCCCTGCTTGTGCACTTTCTCTGTCAGATAAATAAAATCTTTAAAAAATATTTTTTAAAACACCAATCTACTTAATGGCTTGCTTTATTTATTCTCCTTTATTAATAGACTCTGTTTTCCAGAGAGATTTATGTTTACAAAAAAATTGAGTGGAAGGTAACAATTGAGAGTTCTCATACATCCCCTCCTCACCCCAATTTCCCCTATTATTAACAGCTTGCATTAATGTGGTACATTTGTAACAAGTGATGAACCAGTACTGATACATTATAATTATCTAAAGTCCACAGTTTACATAAGGGGTCACTCTTCATATTGTACAGTTCCGTGGGTTCTGACAAATAATGTCATGTATCCAGCATTACAGTATCACATGGAATAGTTTCACCACCCTAGAAATCTTTTCTTAAAAGATTTTAATTTACTTTTTTTTTTATTTTTATTTTTTTTAGAGACAGAGTAGGGGAGAGGCAGAGGGAGAGGGAGAGAGAGAATCTTAAGCAAGCTCCACGCCCAGTGCAGAGCCCAACGCAGGGCTCAGTCTCAAAACACTGATATTATGACCTGAGCCAAAATCAAGAGTCAGATGCTTAACCGACTGAGCCACCCACAAGCCTCCACCCTAGAAATCTTATAAAGATGGTTAAATGTTGCACCCATTTATATGTCCCTGCCTTTATCCCCTGGAACCCCAGGCAACCACTGATCTTTTTACTTTCTCCATAATTTTGCCTTTTACAGAATGTCATGTAGTAGGAATCATACAGTATGTAGCCTTTTCAAACTGGCTTTTTTCACTTAGCAATTTGCTTTTAAGGTTCCTCCATGTATTTTTGTGGCTTGACAGCCCCTTTCTTCTTATTGCTGAATAATATTCCATCACATGGATGTACCGCAGTTTGCTTATCCACAGACATATTGAAGGACATCTTGGCTGCCTCCAATTTGCCTGTCCATTCTGTTCTATTGATCTATTTACCTACTCCTTCACCAATATCACACTCTAAAAAACACAGAAGTTTATTTATGTATGTAAATAAACACACATAATCACACACGTTGTGCACCTTTCGGGAGAGTATCACACTGTCTTAATGACTTTAGCTTTACAATAAGAGTGAAGCTCCATAGTGTCAGTCCTCCAACTTAGTTCTTCTCTTTCTACACTGAGTAGGCTATCCTGGGTCTTTTGCGTCTCCATGTAAACTTGAGAATCACTTTGTTGATATACACAAAATAACTTGCTGGGATTTTGACTGGGATTGCACTGAAGCTAGTCAGGATCAAGGTGGGAAGAACTGACATCTTAACACTATTACACCTTCCTATCCATAAATATGTAATAGCTCTCCACGCATGCATTCAGCTCTTTGTTTCCCTTCATCAGAGTTTTCTAGATTTCCTCCTATAGATCTTGCCCATGTTGTTAGATTTATAACTAAGTATTTCATTGTTTTGCTGTTAATGTAAATGGTATTTTTAATATCAAATTTCAATTATTCATTGATGGTATATAGGAAAGCACTTGACTTTTGTATCCTTGTATCCTGCAACTTGGCTATAATCACTTACAAGTTCCACAAGTTTTTTATTGATTCTTTTGGATTTTCTTACAGGCAATCATGACATCGGTGAACAAAGACAGTTTTATTTCTTACTTCCCAATCTATGTGCCTTTTATTTCCTTTTCTTATCTTATTGCATTGGCTAGGACTTCCAGTAGATTGTTGAATAGAAATGGTGAAAGCAGACATCCTTGACTTGTTCCTGATCTTAGGGAAAGAGCATCTACTTTATCAGCATTAATTTTACTGTTAAACCTTCTATGTGACATGGAGTAATGAGTCCTCTATCCATATTCCCTTGGCACTCAGTCTTCCATGTCTGAGGACTTTCTCTAGCCACAGAGTATGCTTGGCCCATTATGTGGAGAAGGCCAGGAGTGCTGGGGAGTTAATTCCCCCAGAAGTAACCTTCAACCAATGGTATACAGGAGCTCATTTAAATGCTCTCTTGTGTCCTCACCCCTTGAGGAGATCAATCTTGCATGTACTCTATGAAGACTCCCAGTGGTCCCCTGGGGGGTGAAACCCCTATTGCCCAAAAAAGTTACCTACTTATTATTACCTCATTTATTGGCTTCTGTCCCTTGCCTGTCTCACTTCCCACTCCTGTACCAATGCTATTTGGGTCATTTCCCAAATAAACTAGTTAAATCCTATTCTCAGAGTCTGATTCTTGGGAAACCCAACCCAAAACCAGGGCTTATTTCCATGCCTGTGGCAAAACAGAGATCCAAAACAGTTCCATATCAGTTTTGGCTACAGGTGATGTCCAGGACCCAACAACTTTGGAAAAACATGGCAGGTGCAAACCCCTTTATGCTTCAACACTTTTACCAGGCATAGAACACCTGCAAAATCACATCCTAATCCCTTTTCCCTTTATGGGTGAGAAATCTACCACCAGGCCTATAAGGTCCTCCATAATCTGGCTTCACAAACTTATCCAACATTGTTTCCCAAAGTTCCCAAGTCTTCCTCTTTGTTCCAGCCAGACCTTGGTGCAAACCCCAAATTCCTGACCATGTGGTCCAGCCTGAACTGCTGATCATTTCCAGAACAGGCCATAAGGTTTCACTCTTCTATGCCTCTACAAATGCTACTCCCATTTCTCAAGATGGCCCTTCTGCCTTTTCAATCTCCTACACATCCATTAAGACCCAACTCAAGTGTTGTTTCTTTTGTGAAGCTACATTCATCAGGCCAAATTAGCATTTCCTTGAAAAATGCCAATAGATACAAAGATGAAAATAAAAATATCCTTTTTCTGCCATAAGAAACCCATTCTTATCATTTGATACATATGTTTCCATACTGTAACTTGCTTTTTGTACCTAAAACACTTACCGTCAATATGTCCCTACCTCACTCAATATTGAGCAACCTAATTTTTAATGATTACTCAATATTCCAATGTATGATTGGTCTATAATTGAATATGATCATAAATCATACCATCTAATCAGTCCAAAGGTTAACATGGCCAGCTCAGCAGAAACTTATCATGATGGATACCTAGGGCAGAGTACAGGTGTCATGGCTCTGTCCCAGTTCCCACAGAGCTTTGACAAGATATAAAGACTTTGCTCTAGCTGATGACCCAGTCACTTTTGCCACGGCCAGTATTTTATGTCTTGGATTTTAAGCTTCAGGAGGACAGGGAGCTAATCAGCTTAATTCCCTGTATAAGGCATTATATTAGTAAATCATCTGGAGGCTGGTTAAGAGAAAACCAGGCCCACAAATAGAAATTGGTACTTAATTGTTCTGGTAGGTACAAACCAAAGTTGGTGTCCTACCTTGAATTTCCATATAAACCTAATGCAGACTAACATTCCAATAATAGTAATAACAACAGTAATAACTAATATTTTATAAAGCTTTAAAGTGCTTTTGATGCTCACTATACCCCAAAGCAGATATTATTAGAGATGAGAAAATGGAAGCCCAGCAAGTCTAATGAGTTTATCCAGTGCAGTTAAGGGGTGGAGCTGGGACTTAAACCTTAGGATCCCAAGCCCAAGTGTTGTGCTCATTTCCATCATGTGATGCTATCTTCCCACAGGGAACAGTGAACCACCCTAGGACAGTGGGTCCCTGATACATACAAGATGACATGCACAGGTCTATAGGATGCAGACTCAGGAGGCTCTCCAGGTGGTGTGGGCAACCTTCCAGGGAAGGTCATATCATTCATTCTACAGAACATCCTGAATGGAAACACGGACTCCCTCTGCCCTAAGCCACAAAGTGTGGAGTGTGTTTTTGCTCTTGTTGGGCAGATTCCTCCAGGTTCTAGCACAGCTCCTCGCCAAAAACAGCTTTCCTGTGACTCCTGCAGGAAGGCCCTGATCCAGAACACAGATCTCTCGGAGATGTGACCAGTGAATTGCAGCTAGATGGGTGCAGGGTCAGGAACAGAGAGACCGGGAGAAGAATGTCACAGCTGGCATTAGGAGACTCCAGTCCTACACCCACCTTTCTTCACAGGGGTTAGGTGAGAGCCACATCCTCTACGGGCTTTAGTTTCTTCATTTATAGAATAAAAAAACCTGTCACATGACTTCAAAGAAGGCTGCCTTCTAGGGCTTTCTTATGGACTGGAAACTGCATCCACTGGACAAAGCTGTCAAATTCCAAAGCACGGTTCCTGGGTGAAGGGGAGTTTCCCCCAGTTACTGAGTGAAGGCGGATTTACTCCATCTTTAAGTCCCAGTTCCTTTCTAGCGTGACACTGTAACATCTACCTTTAGAGTGTTTGAAGGGAACAGATGGCCATGCTCCCTAGGTCACTAGGTAGGATGTTACAGCACTGGCTTTCTGGGAAGACAACAGAGCCCTTCATGGCCTAGCATCCCTCTAGAACAAACTCTAGATCCCAAACCTGTATGATCCTTGAATGACCTTTGGAACATTCATAAAATACAGACTCCCGGACTCCACACCAAGAAATTTTAATCTAGTGTGCCTGGGTGGGGCCCAAGAATCTGTATTCAAGGAAAAATTTTGCAGGTGATTCTCAGCAACTTCTGTTGAGAACGTCTCCATAAGCCAACTTAAAATTTTCAACCTAAAATGCTTTGTTCGTTTGCCTACATGGTGCATCTCAAGCTGGGAGATTTGAAAAAATTCCATTCACAGGCCAACTTCCCAGACCAATTACATGAGCCCCTCTGGGAGTGATCCAGGCATCAGTACCTTCAGAACTCTCCAGGTGACCCCAGCTGGGGAATAGTGCCCTCATCCTACAGAATAGTGGGGAGGTCCTCAACCCTGCAAGTCCAGGGTCCTGGACTAGAACTCTCATCCTATCATTCACCTTGTGCCAGTTCCCTTACCCTCTGGAGCCTCAGCTCCCCTTCAAGAAAAAAGGGCCCATAAAACCATCATTCAGTGGGAGTGAAGACTAAGTGTGGCCTGCATACTAATTACCCAATGCACTAACAAGCCCCTCACTGAATCACACCTTACAACTGCACTTTTTACATTACTATTATTATTACAAACAGAAAATCGAGATGACAAGAGGCAGAAATCGGGACCTCATCACATTATTTCTGGATGTTTATTAGAAACACACAAGTCTCAGTTGCCAAGTGGTTCCCAGCCTCGTTTGAGAGGACCTGGAAATCCCTGGTCCCCTAGCCCCGTCACTGCTCACCCCCCACCACTCGTGCTCCCTGCACAGGCTGTGGGGAGAGGGGGGAAGTAAGCAGGCTGTGGGGGTGAGAATATCCATGCCCTCTGTCACAATGCTAGCTATATTATTTGCTAGGGCTGCCTCAACAAGGTACCATAAATGGGGTATCTTAAATAATCGAAATTTATTGTGTCACAACCCTAGAGGCTAGAAGTCAAAGATCATGGTGTTGGCGGGGTGGATTCTTCTGGAGGGTTCTGAGGGAGAACCTGTTCCACACTGCTTGCCTTGCTTCTGGTGCTCTGCTGTCAATCTCTGGCATTCTTGGCTTGGAGAATCATCACCCCTATCTCTTTCTTAATCTTCACATGGTATTCTTCCTGAGTGTGTCTATGTCCAAATGCCCCCATTTTACAAGGATACCCATCATACTGTATGAAGGCCTGCCCTGATGACCTCATTTTAACTTGATCACCTCTGGAGGAAAAAAAAAACCTATCTCCAAATAAATTACATACCGAGGTATTAGGGATTAGGAAGCCAGCATATCTATTTGACAGAGAGATACAATTCCACCCATAACACCCTCCTAAATGTAGAGATTTGAGACCATCCCCCTGGGTCATGCACATGCCCCAAGTCCCACTGACAGAGACAGGCTGCAAAGCGCATGCAAGGGTGTGAGGTCCTGGCTGGAACACCCCTTCGTCAAAACCCCTTGCCTCACAAACCCTCACATGAAAGTCCTGTGGAAATTATACAAAACTCACTTTTTTTTTCTACTTGGAACTCCTCTGCCTCCCTCTACCCAATCTACTGTTGCCTAAACATGACTGATCACACACTTCAAGTGTCACCAACTCAGAGTTGCAGCCAAGTGACCCGGCTTATGGTCAGGACCTGCCGAGGGCCATCCCCAGCTCAGCTCTGTCTTCTTCCCTGCACTTGGTTGCTGGCCTTCAGCCCTCAGCACTTGGCAAACCTCATGGCCCCGAGTTAAGAACACAGTTCTACCCAGCAGGTAGGTCAGGGTGGGGCCTCTCTGGAACACCACGTGGGAGCCAAGTGAAATGTGAACTCCAGTATTTGTTTAACAATTTCTGCTTCTTCCAACACTGCCATACCTTAGGTTCAGTTTTCCTAACCTGTTCCTATTACTTTTCCTTATAAAACAGCAAATAGCAGAATTTCTGAACGGCTAAGTGAACTGATATTCAGTTATCCTATAAATTGTTATACGGACTCAGAGATATTTTATGAATGAATATTCTCATGGTATTCTTCACTGAGTGTATTTATTTACAAGCTTCGTTCTGCGGGGCGAACAGCCACACAGATGCTGAGCAGGTAAAAAAAAGACAAATGAAAACAGGTACAGACAAAAAAAAATTACTGCCCTCCATTAAAACGTAGCCCACACGATAAAAACGAGGGCTGTGCATGGTTTTCCGAACCATAGCTACGGCCCAATGAACTCCCCATGGAAATACAACAGGGAGGGTATAACATGAAGCTCTGGAAGCATTCAAATTAATTACAAACAGGGACTGGTTTGTTGGAAGCTCTGTGTCCAAGAATGCCTTTCCACGATTCAGCAAGTTTATAGCTCTTTCGAAGCTTGGCAAGAGTCCCTGTGCTGAGGAGAAGCTATCCCCTTCGAAACGTGGAAAGTCCCTGTGCAAATCAAAAATGACATCTTCATGGCAACCCATGGATGTTTCCACTCAAATGGGGCCTTCCAGAGCCAGCCAGAGAAAGGCGGTGAAGACCCCTTCGAAGAGGCAAAATTGGGCATGTAACTCAGACTCAAAAATCACCAAGGGGCTCACACTACAGTGGAGTCAGACCCCTAAAAATAATCTTGATAATAAGAGCTGTCGCCAAGTGTGTGTTTATTCCACAAACTGAAGTCAGATGCCTTGCGAGCTTTAGCTTGCATCATCTCTGCAGCCCCATATCATAAGTGCCATGATGCTCCCATAATATTAATGTAAAACCTGCAGCTCTCCAGCTCAGCATCTTGCCCAAGGTCACACCTACAGTGATGGAGCCAGGTTTCCATGTTCCGTTGGGCTCCAGAGCCCAAGCTCTTGAATGCCTCATGTCTTGAACAGTTAGTGAGTCCAAACCCAAACTGAAATTGAATAGCCAATGAGATCAAACCACCAAGGCATCCAGGGTGGCCTGACCCCAGAGGCCAAAACAGTGCACTGTCCAGCCACGATTTTTGCTTCTCGAGTGGCCCTAATGGCAATGTGCAGACATGGCCTCTGGGAGTTCCTTAAGTCTGAGAAGCAGGGAGCTTGATGGCGCCTTCATAAAAGAACCCAAGGGCTGCAGTGCTTACTAAAATGTCAGAGAAATATGATACACAACCAGCCAACAGGCTCTGAGGATTGTTGACCCTATTACATGACAGACAAACTGTGGGAGGCAAGCCCCAAATTAACATCCTGTCCCTTCAAAGGCTCCACTGGCCAAAGTCTGTAGCAAAGATGATGTGGCAAGGAAAATCCTGGGTTTCTCATGTGGAACTTCCTAATCAAAAGCTTTGTTTCCTAGCATCTATCAAAGGTAAAAATTGTAAATTCATTGTCTTCTTTATCAACCTAAGTAGTAGTAGCTGCAAATATGTGGATACTTGACTTTAAAAATTCGTATGAATGAAAGGCACAATGTCTGCAATTTCTTGATTTATTTTTTATCAACTTGAAGTAGCCAACATGATAGATCAATTGCAAAAAAAAAAATGCCCCAGTTCTTCATTCATCCCTTTCCATGCCCCTTGCAATCAGATGTTTCAGCTCATTCCATCTTTTGGTAGAGCTATCCTTTAAATGTGGGCTGCCCTTGTGACTTGATGTGACCAAGAGAATGTGGTGGAAATGATGCTGTGCCACTTCTCAGCATAGGTGTCAACACACATGAGGCCATTCTAGTCCAGCAGCCCCCACCCCAGGCCCGCTGACCACCAATGATCACAGACACAAGAACCAACTCAGCTGAGATCAGTTGAGCCTAATCTAGCATAACTACTCAGCTGGCCCACAGACTCATGAGCCATAGTAAATGCTTATAGTTGGGTGCCTGGGTGGCTCAGTTGGTTAAGCATCTGCCTTCAGCTTCAGCTTGGGTCAAGACCCTGGGATCCTGGGATTGAGCCCCATGTCAGGCTCCCTGCTCAATGGAGGGCCTGCTTCTCCCTCTCCCTCTGCCTCTCCCCCTACTTGTGCATGCTCTCTCTCTCTCTCTCAAATAAATAAATAAATAAATAATCTTTAAATTGTTATTGTTTTAAACAACTGAGTTTTAGGATGGCTTGTTACACAGCTATAGTCAACTGATACAATAGGGTTCCCAAAATACAAATGGAGACTCTTTCCCAAGATTCTCATATGACAGATGAGCTTGTTCTGAAGAAGCCATTCTCCTAGTCCATCTCCTTATTTACTAAAACATGCTGCTGCAAGAAAAGCTACTACTTACGGACTATGAACATGTGCAAGGCACTAGGATAGCATGTTTGAGTGCATTTTCTTATTTCATCCTCGCTGCAATGTTATCTCTACAGCCACAACAAGGATTGTGATTTAGTACTATCATATTAAGGGCGCCTGGGTGGCTCAGTCGGTTAGGCATCTGCCTTTGGCTCAGGTCATGATCCCAGGGTCCTGGGATCGAGTGCCACGTCAGGCTCCCTGCTCGGCAGGAGGCCTGCTTCTCCCTCTCCCTCTGCCCCTCCCTACTGTTTGTGCTCTCTCTCTGCTCTGTCTTGCTCTCTCAAATAAAGAAAATCTTTAAAAAAAAAAATACTATCATATTAATATGAGGGAACAGATACTCAGAGAGGCTAACTCGACCAAGGCCACACACCAAGTGGCAGATCCAAAATGCGACCCCAAGGCCAACTTATCCCAAGTTCACATCCTCACAGAGTGTGCTTAAGAAGTTCTATCTCTCTAATTAATTATGATGTGCTGGGGTTAACAAGTTTGCACCCTGGCCATATATCAATTTCATATACATATTACAGATTGGAAGTTGCATGAGCAATAAGCTTCACTAGCTTCACCCAGTGCAGGAGGAGACAAGCATAGGCTAATAATCTAACTCTGGGAAGATGGGAAGGAGAGGTCTTCTCCCTGTACAAAAGTCAAAAGAAGAGTCTAATATGGCATCACATTTTCTATAAAGGGGCAGAAAATACATATTTTAGGTTTTGCAGGCCATACAGTCTCAAATGAACTACTGTACCAAAAAAGCAGCCATGGACAACACAAACAGTTGGTGTGGCTGTGTCCAGTAAAATCTTCTTTACAAAAACAGAGGTAGTTTGCTGAGCCCTGGCCTAAGGGATAGAGCCAGGGGCAGGGACAGGGGAGGGGAACAGATTATAATGTTAGTTTCTTTAATCCCGAGGATCAAAAAGAAAAAACAAGTATGTTTAAGTCTCATAGGTATAAATGATACCTGAATCACCCACTCTTTTCTATCAGGTAGGACAGAAATGACTCATTATTTCTTACCGAACATGCTAATCTTAGTTGACTTGCAGTATATGCCAGGAGCATTGTGTTATGAAAAGACCCAGAGGCTGTATTTCGGGTCCACAAGAAAGAGCACGGTGATTGATTAGCCATGTCTGCCTTGGGCAAAGGAAGGGAGAAAAATGCGGTAAGTCAGGTGTCCCACACATTTGTCATTTACTTTCCATAATGCCACTACCTGTTTTCAATAACAATTAATTGTTGATGATTCAGGCTGCTTTTCAGACACAGGTGTGAATAATCTTCTGAATGCCTTTATAACCCAGTGATCTGATTGATATCTTCAAACATATCATCCCCAAAGTAAAAAGCTGGTCAATACAATGAAGCTAGAAAAGACTAATCAAAATTACCTAACCACTTTGTTTCAATTACAAGCATCCAACCAAATGACTTTTTTTTCAATTATAAGTATCAAACTAAATGAATAATTCCATTAACCCCCTTGCAACAATATTTACCTGAGCAAGCACTTGGGCATTCCTGCAGCACGGATTCCTATCAGCAAAGACTCTAGCATGTTAGTTGCCCCTCAGAGCTAGGATGCAGAGACACAGAACTTTCCTACAGCAGGCACTGAAAAAACGTGAACTGCATTAATTAGCAATTATCTGTGGCTGAGCACACAGAGTCCTACCTATCTGCTAAGACAGCCAAAGCGCAGACTAGAGACTTAAAGAGTCCATTAAAATGTATCTTTAGATAAAACGTACCACTCATTTCATTCTAGTCCTCTTGATACCGAATTTTGAGACTTTGAGACTAGGAGACTTTGAGACGTTCATTTTCTAATATTCTATTTAGACTTGCACTGCCCGGGCTGGTAGCCACTAGCCACACTGGTCACTGCAGACATCGTGCCTTTCATCTGTATGAATTATTAAAGTCAAGTATCTGTATATCTTCAGCTGTTGCTGTTTAGCTTTATAAAGAAGACAATAAATATACAATCTTTACCTTTAGTAGAAACAAGCTAGGAAATGAAGCTTTGGAAATGAAGCAAACCTAAGTCACATTAGTCATCTTTCAAAGTGTCTAGTGGCTATCTTACTGTATGATACAGTCCAGCTACAGAACATGTCCATCACTGAAGAAGATGCTATTGAACAGCACTGATTTAGACTAAAGTAGTAGATGCTACTAACAATTCCAACTCTGCCTGAGTGTTCTGAGTGTTGTTTCTCTCTAGAAGAGCACACTCAGCCTAAGTGCAGGGTATTCCAGCAAACAAATTCTAGCCAACAAGAAGCAGTTCTCAACAAGTGACAGATGAGAATCAGTGGGCAAACACCCCATCTTCCTCACTTCCTAGGTTGGGCAACTCTGAGGAATGCTCCTGGTGACAAGGGAGTCCCATATGCCCACAGTGATCACCTGCCGTGAACACTCCCATCACTGGCTTGACCGGGCTGGCTTCCAGAGGAACCCAACCAAGACAATTAACTACAATAGTTCACAAATCATAAGACAATCACATTTCCCTTGTCCTACAATGTTGGTGTTTGAAAACCTGTTAATTTCACTGGTGAAAAAGATGGTCATTGATAGAGTCAATAAATGGGAGCTCCCAAAAGAAAATGTCATCTTACTTTATAGCATTCTTTATTATTTTTATTTTTACTGTGTTGATATTTCTCTCAGCTTCATCATTTGCTTAATTACTAAACCTACCTTTGAGTCATTTTAGCTGTTTCCAAAAACCAAACCATCCTCCAAAGACATTTGACCCCACTGAGAATACAGAAGGCAGTATGTCCCTGGTTTGAAAGCTTTCCCACCATCCAGCTTAAGGACCTTTGGGCCCACATCAAATCATTAAGATTAGTTGTCCAAGTCCCATGGAGATGATGAGTACTCATTTGTAAATTCTGTTTCCTGTACGGCTTTTTAAAATTTGATTTCTTCATAGTGAAACCTGTCTGCCTGTCTACTTCTCTTTGGCTATTTTTTCTAACAGCTGCAATTCAGATATAATTCACATATCATACAATTCACCCATTTAAAATGTGTAGTTCAACATGTTTTAGTATATTCACAGGGTTGTACAACTATCTCTCTTGTCTTCTTTCTCCAAAATGGTAATAGGCAGTCAGCTCTCTCACATACATTATTCCTGCTTGACAACCTGATGGCTACATCCGAAAATCAAAGTCACATTCACTGAAGGATCGCTTACTATCACTGAGCATAGAGAAAATAAGCACTAGTTATACTAGTATTGCTTTCTTCCTTTCCATTTTTCAAAAAATTACCATGTTCAATTATTGATTTATCTATTTATACTGCAAAAAAAAAAATCACGAAGACTGGACTCAGGAACATTTTGTTTGCTCAAAATGCAAATTGACACACAAAAATGTATTCTTTTTAAAAATTCCATTCCTCCCTAGTTCTCTGATTCTTACTGATGCCACAAACCACTTTGGTAAAATACTTCCCTCCTCTTCCCACACTGCTCTTTGCAGTAGTCTCCCACCTTCCTCCAGTCACTTAGAATCTGGGGCTATTTAAGCCCCCACCAGAATCTGCTTCCCAGACCCTAATTGGAGCTCCCGGTATAGTGGAAGAGTGCCATAGAGCAGCCAAACACATCCAGAGGGAAGATAAAAGGGCACCCCTCTGCATAGCCATCACAAAATCTACCAGAACTGTTGACATCACAGGTAAATGTTCTTCTAGGGACATCCACTGTCCCACCGTGCATCCGCCCAAACCCTAGACACACACACATGCACACACACACACAGCCTGAAGTTTGGGGTCTTATGAGGGTCTTAAAAAGAGTCTGCCCAATCTTTAAAGAATCAATCATTGCACTGAAGGGCCCTTTCCCTAAGCCTCATGATTCTGCTTTCTGGCAGGATGGCGCCTCAACAAAACATCCACCTAAGAGCTACAAGAACCCCATCCCTGGGCCCCTTCAGTCTGCTAAAGAAAAACCACAGTTCACTGGATACCAGGAAGGGAAACAGGGCTATTCTGTGTCCTCTCTGGACTACAGAATTCCAAACTCCAGAAATGGTGGCTGGTGGCAGATGGCAGAAGCAGTGGTGGGAATCCATGAGCAAGAAAACTACAGTCTTTATTTCTTTTACAATATTCCAGGTAGCGCCACAGTGGTCACGGGGCTGATGTCCCCTTGACACCTCCTCCTATTTCTGGGGCTCTGGTGAGACCCCCAAATACTTCTCTGGAACCTCATAGTGGTTTTCTCCCCGTGGAATGGGGCCTCCTTAGTCATGTTCTGGGTTTCTATTTATTATTCCCCAACACTCAGGCCTGAAAGTAGCTCAAGAGCAAAAAAAAAAAAAAAAAAAATGAAGAGAGATACATTTTTGTCATTCTTGGCATGTGTCAAAATAATGTTGGAAAAAGAAATCTGGTCAATTTTTAGAGTTGCTGAGAAGCACTGAGTGCACTAAAGATCTGTTTTGGTATTAAAGACAAAAAAGAGACAGTGTGCTCCTACAGACACCCTGGAGTCCCATAGATGTTCACAGCAGTGGGGGCCAGAGAGGGCACTGCCTCTCTGGGTCCCTCGTGGAGGCTTCCTCCCCAATCAGCATCCCCCTACAAGTAATACTCCATGAGGTAACCAGAGTGATCTTTGCAAACATGAATTCATTAATGTCACTTCCATTCTTTCAACCAACCATTGGACCCCCCTCCTATTTAGAATCAAATCCGAGCTCCCTACTACGGCCAACAAGGCCCTAGATGGTCCTGCCCTGCCCCAGGTTCCAAATCCTTGTCCCTGTCCCTAACCTCTGGTCACAATGTCCTTTTCTGTTCCTCAAGCATGCCATCTCCCTCCTGCCAATGGACCTCTGCAGTGGCTGGTCCTTCAGCCTGGAAAGTTCTTCCCTGGGCAGATATAGGACTGACTCCTTCCCGCAATCAAGTTACCATTCCCCCCATGGCCCTTGATATAAATAGGACCCCTCCCATTGACCCCCATCACCACCTTATGACCCGGTTTCCCTTCTCTGAACATCGATTACCATCTGACTCCTTCTTGTGTATCTTTGTGTATTCCTCTATTCTGTCATCTCCCCCTAGAGCAGAAGCTTCCTGAGAACCAGGGGTTTGTCTGCATGCCTCACTGCCTGGGAAACCCATGCTCAATGAATTCTGCATGAATGGGTGGATCAATCAAGCCTTCAACAAAGGATCTTTAACTTTTCTTTGGAAGCAATTTCAAACTTACATAAGTCAAGATCTGTGCTTACCTGTACTGTCTTCCCAGTCTCCTCTACTCTGGGGCAGCTCGTCAACCTTCCTGTTGCTCATGACATCAGCATTTTTGATGCTGATTTCTGATGCAATTCCTTGTTTGGGGTTTTCTGGTACTTCCTTATAATTAGATTTGGGTTGTGTCCTCCTGGTGAGAACACCATGGAGGCAAAAGCGCCTTCTGGAGTATCACTTCTGCAGGGTACTGTGACCACCTGGTCTCATCGGTGATGTTCACTTTGATCAAGGTGATTTCAGTAAATATGTTGTTGGATTTATCCACTTAGTTACTTTTGTTTCTCTTGCTACTTAGAAGCAATTTATGGGGAGATAGTTTAAGAGCAGACAAATATCCTCTTCCTCATCAAATCTATCCCTGGATTTTGCACCTACTGGTAACTTTCACCTGATTCAATCCTTACTGTGATGACTGCAAAATTATGGTTTTTCCTAATCCAGCACCTTTTCTACAATAACCAATCAGTACTCAGCATTGAAATGTAAGCAAGAGCCTTCCCTCCTCCCAGATTTGTTTTTTACTGGTTTATCTATTTATTATAAACTGGTTTATCTATTTATTATAAGCATGGGATCATGGATTCTTACTTTTTATACTTCATTCCTATCCTCATATGTTTTGGTACTCAAACTGTCCCAGATTTGTCCCAGTAGAGCCCCTTCAAGCTGGGTCCTATGTTAAGGTAGCTAATTTTTAAATATATTCATTAGACCCTGGCTGGTTGAAAGGTGCCTTCTTTCCCTAAAGTTTGACTTAATGGAGACATAAGCATTCCTCCTTGTAGTGATTTCAGGCTGCTGTAACAAAATACATAGACTCAACAGCTTAAAGAACAAATATTTATTTCTCACAGTTCTGGAGGCTAGAGATCCAAGGTCAAGGTGCCATCAGATTCAGTGTCTGTCTGGAGAGCCCTATTCCTGGCCACCGTCTCACTGTGGGGGAGGGCTCTGAGCTCTTCCTTTTATTATAAGGGCGCTAAATCTATCATGGAGGCTTTAACCCCATCACCTCATCTAAACCTAATTAGTGCTTCAACATATGAATTTGGGGAGACACAAACATGCAGTCTGTAGCATCCCACATGGAGGCTCTGGACAGTTGGGGCATCATCTCATTGGCTAAGCCACAACTCTGTAAAGTCCCTGTCCACCTCCTCAGGAACCATGAAACCAGACCCATGGGGTCTGACAATGTTCACACCCAGAGCCTGACAGACCCTCCTCAGCCAGCCCTGCCCAGGGAAACCTTTGGACGAGAGATACTGACACCTCGTCCCCCAAAACAGCTAAAACAATTCCTCATTAAGGCCTAATTGTATTTCAGAATAAAGTGTGTGATGTGGTTATCCCAGGAATCACACTACAATGAATGTGTGTAAGATGGTCTATGATGCATATTAGAGTCCTTTTCAATAAAAATCATGCTTAGGGACTCTAGATTATCGAAACACTGATTCAACCAGCTCAAGGGGTGTCCAGTATGTGACAGAGCTCCAAGCTGGAACAAGGAATATCTCACATATGTCAGATCACGGAGAGTCCATGTGTGCTGCCAAGGTCAAACTCCTGACCTTGAAACAGCACAGGTGAAAGGATAGCACTCACTATGTATTAAGTAGACAGGATGAGCCAAACAGCAAACTCAGGACTCATGAACATGTTTCTGACTACAAATTAATTGACCTCAGTCATTTAGCTCTGAAGGGGAAGACTTATTTCTGGAGTAGAAAATCTAGGAGAGGTCTTATTTGTTCCCCAAGGAACGATTCTACACCTCCCACTGTCTTGTAAATTGAATAACAAATTCAATAACAGTAAACTCAAAATAGCCTTCATAGCTACCCAGTGGAATACAACAATCAAATATTATGAGGAACAAAGTAAGAGAACAGGCTTATCTGTTGAGCACTGCCATATGTTTACACACACCCAACGAACAGAACAAAACTGGAGCTCAAGGATGTCTACCTGTGTGTCTCCTAGAGGAATAAGGACTCTTTCGATCTACTGATGAGAAGGGAAGACACATCTGTGGAATGAAGTAGAACAAATGTATTAAGTAAAAAAGAAAGAGACCCTGAGAAGTCAATACGTTCAGCTGAACAGAGATGGAAATTCCATTATTATACAAATATATTCTTGGGTTTTTTTTTTTCCCAACCAGCAAAAATTCTTCTTATTCCCACTTTTCCTATGATGTACTATACTATTTCTCTTCACCCTTTTGTAACAAAACTTCTCAAAAGTGTTGCCTATATGATCTGCCTCAAATTCTTGCCCTCCCTTCTTCCTTGAACCCATTCCAATCAGAATTTTGACGCCGCCAGCACTGAGACTGCCCCTGTACATGTCACCAAAGACACCGGATGTGTGGGCAGCATTCAGTCTCCTTGTTCACTCCCTTCTCTCTGGGTGCTGGGCTTCTGTGTCCGACCACACCATCTGGCTCACCTCCCCTGTGGCTAGCTGCTCCCCTCAGTCTCCTTTTCTGGCTCCCAGTAGGGCCCCTCTCTGTCCATGCTCACTCTATAGGGGATCTCCTCCATCTCATGGCTATAAATATAAGCCTCTATATGCTGAATTCCCAGTTCAGATCTCAAGCCTTAACCTGTCAACTGAACTTCAAGTGCACACTTCAGCCTCCTACTCATTAATTCTACTTGGATGCCTAGTATGCATCTCCAAATCGATATTTTCAAGAGAGAACACCGTATCATCTCCCCAACAAAGCCTCCTATACCAGCTGCCTCACCCACTCTTGCTCACGTCAAGAATCCTCGATTCTTCTATTTCTATCTCATCCATATCTATTCCTTCAGGAAACCCTGTTGTTGTTGTCTTCAAAATGTAGCCAGGACCATTTTAATAGTCTCCTAAGACTTTACTTTCCACCCTTGCTCCCTTCATTGTATTATCAACCTGACATTCCAGTTGATTCTTTGAAAACATAACCCTGGCAACATAACTTCTCAGAGCAAGAAATGGCTCCCCAACTACAGGAAAAGCCAAAGACCTCCACTGGTCTCCAAGGCCCTAAGTGATCTGGTTCTGCCTCCCCCCTCTGACCTCCCTCCTGCTCCTCTCCTCCTCCCTCAGTCTGCTCTAGCCACCTTGACTCTGCACCGTCCCGTGCACACATCCAGCATGCTTCCACCTCAGGGTCTTTGTGTTTGCTGTCCCTCTGCCTGCACTGCTCACCCTTAGATATCTCCATGGCTCCCACCTGCACTTTCTTCAGAGGTGATTAAAATACCACCTTCTCAAAGATTTCTACCTTGACTTAAATTTGCAAACCACCCTGGTCCCTCTTTATCTTGTTGACTTTTTTCACACCATCTATCACTTTCTAGCAAACTTGACATTTACTTGTATTTATCTGCTGTTTGTCTTGACCACACCCTCCCCCAGCCTGGATGCAAGCTCCATGAGGATAGGAATTTTGGCTTTTTCGTTCCTTGTCCTCATGTCCCAGAACACATAGTGGGTGACGCAGAGTGGGTGCCCAATAAATATATACTGAATGAACAGGTCTCTACAGAATCTTGTAGAAAAGTGGACAAAATAAGGAATACACATTTAAACCATTAAAGTATGGTGAGCCAAGAATGCAGAGGGTCCTGAGGCCAGGGAGCCGACAAGTTCAAATCAGTACAATCCTAATGCTATTATGACCACAAAGATCATATATAAGTGGAGTAAAATAGTTAGCAAGGACAGAACAGCATGTCTTGAAGCAAGCTCCGCTTGGGAGCACAGTGTGGAAGGCTCCACTGAAGTCTGAGTTTGGAGGACATCAGGTTTCACACTGAGACTCTGAGCAGCATCTGGGTATGGCACACACAGGTTTCTCTTCTTCATTCTGCAGAAGTCTGTGCAGGTAACAAATCTCGTGACTGCACACCCATGTCATCTCATACGTTCCATTCACTGGCAGCTCTAGCCGGGGGGTTTGTGCATGGTAAATGAAAGAAGGTCTTTCTCTTGGTGACCAATGTGCTGTGCCTTTCAGCAACAAAGCAACTGTAGTTATGTGCTGCTCTGTCCCTCTCCAGCCCAGCCATGAAATGGGAAGATGCAGGGAGTCAACAATGACCTTCTCAAAAGCTAAAAAAAACTCAAGGTATTTCCCTTAATCTACCACTCCAGCAATCATGAGAGGAAAAGCCTTTAGAAATTCTTTTCCCAGGACACCTGGGTGACTCAGTCAGTTCAGTGTCTGACTCTTGATTTCGGCTCAGGTCATGATCTCAGGGTCATGAGATCAAGCCCCGCGTCAGGCTCCATGCTGGGCATGTGTGGAACCTGCTTAAGATTCTCTCTCTCCTTCTCCTTCTGGCCCTCCCCCCTCCCCACTCCCCTTCTCTCTCTAAAAAAGAAAAGAAATTCTCTTCCCATTGTGTGAATCATAACAGAACAAAATGATCCAATACTGGGTATAGTTAAATATTAATAGGATATTTTAAAAATAAAATTAAAGAAATAAAGAAATGTTAATCAAAATAAATGTTGGGAACAGTAAATGGTCAGGCCACATCTCTCTCCTGGTGCAAAATCTGGTTCTAATGAGTCTCTAAACAGTACCTAATTATTGGCAGCATTTATTTTTCCTGGGCTTCCAAAGTATCCATTTCTGTAAAACAAAGGAAACAAGCTTTGTTCTGTGTTAAAAAAAGGAAAACTGAATGTGCTGGCAATTCTCCCTCCGTTCCTCCTGACCCACAACCCACAGGCACCCCACTCTTGCTATGTGCCCTAAAAGGCCAGATCCAGCTCCCTTGGTCTTTGGCTTCCTGGTGGATTTGGCCAATGGCAGGAGATTAAAGGTTGAGAGACCATGACACTTATTTCCCCCTCATTCTCTCCTGGCCCAGAGCTTCCACCAAGTCCCCCCTCCATAGCCCACAGCTCAGTGTTGGGGTGTCCCTGCCCCTCCTTGCTCTCTTAGGCAGAGGGGTGGTGATGGCCCCTTGCCACGGCTACTCTCTGAAAGCTTTAGCATCTCTTCTTGGTTCCCCATCCTGCCCACTTCTTGGTAAAAATACATCCCTTTTGAAACTACCCCCCAGTCACCTCTTTGGAGCATACCATATATTGTTTCCCAGACTCTGGCTGAAGGAATAATGCACGTTCCAAGAGGAATACCACATTCTAAGGGAAATACAGCCCTACAGCCCTGGCAACCATGCCTTTTCTCCCATGCAGTGGTGAGGAAGGAGCAGGGCTCGTGGACTGGCCACCAACTCTGCAAATGGGCAGGGGCCATCCACCCAGGTCAGTGCTCAGGGCTCGGTCTGGGCTCCTTCTCTCTTTTCTGGGGGTGGGGGGATGGGGGGGTGGGAATGCCACTTTGACCTAAAGGCCGCCTAAGCTATTTCAGGAATGCAAGAGAATAATGAGTAGGAGTAAGAATGAGAAGGTGTCATCTCAAGGGGAAAAAAAAAGCCCCACCTTCCATTCACCTCCAGGAGCTGTCACAACAGAGAAAAGCTGTGCTTCTGGAATGTCAGCTGCCTGGGTGAAGATTGAAAAGTGAACACACCGGGAGGATTAAGTCACCAAACAAAAGACTGAGATGTTCCCCAGGACAGCATGTGTCACAATATTAATGCAAATATCAGATTGCATTAAAGTCTTGGGGAAAAATAAGATAATTGACCTTCCCCCCCCCATTTCCAGCTGCATAATTGGCATTCTATAGACGCAGCCTAAAGGCATCTCATTAAGAGCCAACAACTTGATTTTCTCTGATTATACGGATGAGTAAAGATGTCAAACCATCCTGGTGTGCAGTCAGGAAAGGGTGACGACCAGCATAGCTGTCACCACAGAGCTCTGTGAGCGGGAGGACTGGCGGACTCGGGGATTTGTGGGATTGTAACACCTCTCGGTGTGAATCAGAGAGAGCCACGTTCTTAAAACCAGAACTTCCTACTCCTCAATTAGAGCAGTGAAAATGCTCCCCGGTCACCGTCAAAGGGTTTACAACTGATAATATGTTTGCAGCCCAATCTCGCTGCAGATACGATCAGTACGCAAGAAAAACATTAAAACTAGAAACGGTTTCGAATTGATCCGAGTGCGGCTTTCACAGCAAGGAAAGCAGCATTCTGGCGAACTTGCCCTCCTCTATGAGGAGAAAGGCCAGTCCCATGTGCCCTCTGACACCCACTTGTAATTTATCCATTATAGCAGACAGCCAGGAGATTTCCAATGACTGAAGTAAGTGGAATTATTCTGAAGTGTTCCAAGGCCAGATCATCAGAGCTACCAAATATGTTCCGTAATCAAAACCGATGTTTTCTGAGCTCTTATCCTGTACCAGGTGTTGTTGCACTAGGAACTTTCTGGGCCTGATCTCACCTGCCTCTCAGCCACCTTGTGAGGCAGATATTCATCTTGTCTGTGACATACTAGAAAGCAAATATTCTTAATTCAGTTAGACTGGTTTGAAATGCTCGTGATGGTGTTAATAACAGTAACATCAATTAAATGGTCTGCAAAGCGATTAAAAAATAGTGCTTCACTACTGGGTATTTACCCCAAAGATACAAATGTAGGGATCCGAAGGGGTACGTGCACCCCGATGTTTATAGCAGCAATGTCCACAATAGCCAAACTGTGGAAAGAGCCAAGATGTCCATCAACAGATGAATGGATAAAGAGGATGTGGTCTATATATGCAATGGAATATTATGCAGCCATCAAAAGGAATGAAATCTTGCCATTTGCAACGACGTGGTTGGAACTGGAGGGTATTATGCTGAGCGAAATAAGTCAATCAGAGGAAGACATGTATCATATGACCTCACTGATATGAGGAATTCTTAATCTCAGGAAACAAACTGAGGGTTGCTGGAGTGGAGGGAGGTGGGAGGGATGGGGTGGCTGGGTGATGGACATTGGGGAGGGTATGTGCTATGGTGAGCGCTGTGAATTGTGTAAGACTGTTGAATCACAGACCTGTACCTCTGAAACAAATAATACATTATATGTTAAAAAAAAAAAAAAAAGAAGAAGAAGATAGCAGGAAGGGAAAAATGAAGGGGGGGAAATCAGAGGGGGAGACGAACCATGAGAGACTATGGACTCTGAGAAACAAACTGAGGGTTCTAGAGGGGAGGGGGGAGGGGGGATGTGTTAGCCTGGTGATGGGTATTAAAGAGGACACGTACTGAGTGGAGCACTGCGTGTTATATGCAAACAATGAATCATGGAACACTACATCAGAAACTAATGATGTAATGCATGGTGATTAACATAATATAATAAAAGGGAAAAAAAGAAAAAAAAATAGTGCTTCAAACTGAGCAGGGAAAAGAAACAATTTTCTAGCTAAAGCCAATCCTTCTGCCATCTTGGCAAATGAGGCACAAGCTTTTAGTTTCTCACGCAGGTAAGTGTGGTTTCCAGCACCTTTCTGGCAGAAGGGTGCAGAAAATGTGTAAATGGTAGCAAAAGCCCCCCTTAAGGCCTCAACCTCCATATTAACCTCCTGTGAACCCACTGGATGTGGGTGGGATTCACAGTGAAGGAGCAGACGGAGAAGGCATTCCAAAGGGCAGGCTGACAACGCTGCTGGCCTCGTGGTGTGTGGTCACCTCAATGCGCAGGTCTGGTCCTATGGACGCCACAGGGCCTGATCCCATTCCTTCTGGAGGTGCACTGACCAAAGAAAGTCTCAAATGTAAAAGAAGTGATCAACTTTGCCAGAAACAACTACCCTAGATGAAACCTTCCAGTCCTAGGAGAAGTTTAGAACATTTTCAGGCTGGGCCATCTAAAAGCTTAGGTCATAGACCTGCTTACACTCCGACCACCAGTTAGCACATCTGCAGTCACATTTTGGTCTAGGTCATTCTGTTTACAATGCCTTTCTCAAACTTTTATAAACCTGAAGAATAAAGATTATATTTCTCCCCAAAGGAAAATGTCATTCACCCAAAATAGGTTCCTTTATGTCCCCATGTTTTGTGTCTCACTGTCAATTCATCAGCTCTAGCTGACAATGTGAATTAACCCGGACAAGCTCAGAGAAGAGCTCCGCGTGGGTCTGCTGACTTCCAGGAGCTCATGGCTGCCGGGCCCAGGTCCGGCAGGGGGATGGCGCCTCCTGTGTGTGCTGCGTGGACACAAAGGAGCACCAGATTTTTAAGATCAATGCTCCATAGTCGCCAGAAAACTGTGATAGTCTAACTGGATTTCACAGAAGAACTAGGTGCAGGCTAGAGAGAGAGAAACCCCCAGGTGTTTGAAAGTCTGAAATACCCTGCAGGGAAGAACAAGGCAAGCTGAGTCCGGCAAGTCATTAGGGAGCATGTCGGCGTGAATGGGCTTTCATGGCCAAAATTAGGACAATTTGAGCATTAAAAAAAATGATGATGAATAGACAAAAAAAGAATCCCTAGTGATACTAAATGGGGCAGAAGCACTCTTTTTTTAGAGAGGAATGCCAGCTAATGTAAAAGAGATTAAATAGGAAAATCACCATTTTGCAAATGGATCTAGGGAAGGATGATCTCCAGGCGCTAAAGCCACACAGGGCAAAAGCCTGTTGGGAAGCAGGATAGTCACACAGATACAAAGCATCAGTCCGGTGGCTATACCGTAACCAACAGGTCAAAGGAATTATAGAACACACTGGCACTCACGTGCCTCCCGACGTGATACACTGAGAAGGACACCATATCCCATATGCAGAGAATTCTTACCAAAAATGTTCATCCTGCATCTAACCAGGGCTAGACAATGGGACAAAGTCAGAGTGCGGGGCGCTCTACAAGCTGACAGGCCTGAGTTCATCAAAATGTCAATGGCAGGAAAAGAAAAAAAAAAAGCAAAAGAGATGTTCCATATACAAAAGTATACATACACTTTTAGTTATTTTAAACACATTTAAATGTAGCACATGTCTTAGAGACCCATGGAATAAGACCATCTCACTCTTTAAGATGATCTGTCTTTGGGGTGCCTGGGTGGCTCAGTCGTTAAGCGTCTGCCTTCAGCTCAGGTCATGATCCCAGGGTCCTGGGATCAAACCCCGCATCGGGTTCCCTGCTTGGCGGGAAGCCCACTTCTCCCTCTCCCACTCCACTGCTTGTGTTCCTGCTCTTTCTGTCTCTCTCTGTCAAATAAATAAATAAAATTAAAAAAAAAAAAAAAAGATGATCTGTCTTGATGACCTGGGAAGTAGAAGCAGCTTTACCTTTTCTAAGACTGAAGTCCTTTAGCATGAGCTTCTTCAAATTTCTTTTTTTGCCCTTTTCACATATTTCCAGTATATTCACCAATTCAGTCTTTCTTTTGCCCTTGGCTTCCTTGGTCCCACGCCTAGCGATCAGGGCATACCAGTGACTTGGTAAATGCGTGTTCAATACATTACTAATAATTTTGCATGCTTCTGATACTCATGTCTTAGTTCGATCAAAACTTCATTTGTACTGTTTTCCAAAAGTTTCCGACGTGACTGTTCCATTTCTTAAGTGGTACTGTGTTCATGGGTGGGAATGCAGTGCCCTTACTCTTAGGAGATCGGTCCCAAGTATTTAGAGACACAGGGTTTTGATGTCTGCCTGCAACTTAACTTCCAAGTGATTTTGCCAAAACAAGAAACAAGTTTCACACGTGTGTGTGTGTGTGTGTGTGTGTATAAGTAATAATATGTCCAATGTTATATATTTAGTCTTTGTCCCTGGTTCCTGGCATAAAACTCCTAAAACTCTTGGACTTTCCTGAATGACAGCAATGTCTTTTGTCACTCTTAAGAAGCCCCTTTTGAACACACGGGAGTATATGCTAATGAGATAGCTCAAGGTGGGGCCCCTAGAGAGCCTTGGGATGGGGGTGGTCACCAGAAAGACCAAGTGATTAGTGTTCACCTGTTTAACCCCACCCACAAACCTCTGGGAAAGGGAAGGCAGGGGCTGCAGAGGGATTCCTAACAAAAGTCTTGAACAGCAACAGTTGGTGAGCTCCCAGGTTGGTGGACACAGTCATGTTCTGGGAGGGTGGCACATCCCATTTCCATGGGGACAGAAGCTCCTGCACACAAGACCCTTCTGGCCCTTGCCCTACATACCTCCTCACCTGTCTGTAGCTTTACTCTTTCTAATACCTTTTTTTAATTTTTGCACTAAGATATAATTGCCATACAGAATGTCCTTTATAATAAACCAGTAAACGTAAGTAAACGTTTCTCCGAGTTCTATTAAATTCTAGTTGAAATTTATTAATTAAATTAATCAAATCCAGGAAGAGGGTTGTGGGAACCTCTGATTTACAGCCAGTCGGTCAGAAGCCCAGTGACAACCTGGACCTGCAACAAGCATCTAAAGTGGGGACAGCCTTGTGGGGCTGAGCCCTCAGCCTGGAGGATCCAACACTATGCCCGGACCGTGTCAGAATCAAATGAAATACGTAGGACACACAAGTGTCCACTCAGACTTGGAGAGTGGGTTGGTGATGCAGGAAAACACACACAGGAAACGCACATGCCTGGGGATGTGCATATAAGGACAGAGAGAGCACGCACATGTGATGCTCCCTCCATAGGATGTTGACACAGAGCCAGAAGTGCACAGCGTCAGCAGGATCAGCTCACTCGAGGCAGAATGACCACAGCATGAACCCAACAAGGGACAACATCCCTCCCAGAGACATGAGCAGATGTCCAAACCCAATTGCTCCAGAACAGCAATTCGGCAACAATCTCTTAAATGAGGTGGAAATCATCTTTTAAAGTTCCACTCGGGCATCCTCTCATGTTAATTTCATAGCGCAACATTTATAATGTTAGTAAATCACCATATTTTGATTGAAACAAAAAAGACCCACACATGCGCTGCCTCTCCAAACGACAAGCCTGAGCATTCGGTGCCCGACAGCAAACAAAGCCAAGGGACGGCTGAGCACAGAACACAGGCATTGGTGCTTCTCTGGCCCAGCTTTTACTTAAACACATTTGGCTCCAGGTGCAGCCTGGACATGCCAGCAGATTTAAGCAAATGAAATTATAGGTGAGCAAGCTGGGTGGACCTGGCTTTCCAATCCATGCCTCCAGCTGCCCAGACACAAGGCAGGCCCAGGACAACTCCCCCTGGGAGTCTGCAGGAGGGAGCTCTGGGAATCCCTCCCCACCCAAAGCCCCAGAGTTCAGGAGGTGCTGCTATCTTGGCAGGCCCCGTGCACCAACTTCCTTAGGTGTGAGTGGCGCCCAGCCCCATCGTCAAACAGGCATGGGCCAGCTGGTGTACACCAGTATGGGTGGACGTACCAGTTGTTAAAATATCACCTGGAAAAGCACACCCCGTGTCTCCCACTCTTGATTTCATGTCTCGTACTAACAGTAGCTAAGCTCAAGAAATGGGCTCGCGGGAGCTAACTTGGTTTCCCGGAAAAGTCATGCACATCGATACCAGGGGTGAAGAAACAACATGGCCTCCCCAGGCAGAGGCGCCAGTGGGGTCCTCCCCCCTGCTACCCCCTGGCCCAGGCCTTGCTCTGGGCATCTCTGGCGCTCACCACAGCTAATCACTTCTTCCCTGTGTCCATCATCACCTGCCTGCACAAAAGGAGGCCAGCAAATGTCTTGGTTTAAGATTCCACAGAAGAGACACTCAGAAAAAAGATATTTGGTACAAGTAATGAATGGGAAGTTGAGACATAGCGGGAGGGCAGCCAATGGAGCTTGTGTCATCAAGCAGGTGCCCACTATGGGCATCCCACCAGAGGGGCGATGCACCAGCTCCCGACGGTCCCTGGGTGAGGGCTGATTCCAGGGGTCACTGGCTCCTTGACCTCCCAGCCTGCCACTCGGGGAGCAAAATGAACTCTGACACAAGGGATAGCCTCTCAGCAAAGGAATGCAGGAGGCAGCCGGGGAAATTTGGCCAGTGTGCACTGAGTGGAAGAGCAGAAGAGGCGTGAGCGGGGTGCAGGCAACACCTGCTTCTTCAAAGACCCCAAACCATCTGCTACGGCACCACCTTGGGTGCCTGAGGCCTCCCACATGTAAAAGGCTTTGTGCTCCTCAGAAGGGAGGGGCTCCATAACACAAGGCATGACCATTCAGCCAGAAAAGCAATTCTCTTTCCTGGACAAGAAGAGGAGAGCATGTGGAGAACAAAAGGGATCCCCAAAGGAGCCATGTCCCTGTCACAGAAACTCAGTGGGGAAAGGCAGTTCCCCTGGGGCTCCGTCCTATAAGCTTCCTACAGAGAGGTGCTCGAGGGAAGTCTGAGGTGTTGCTGGGGATCCAAATCAATTTTACCATTTGACGCCACAAGAGTGAGGGGCAGTGGCCCACAGGCCTTGCGTGGCTTCTCCGCCCTGAAGTGCTTTTTTCCCTTTTGCCTCTTTTCTGTAAATACAGCAGGTCACAGAAGAATCATCGTGGGAAGCAGAGTAGACATGAAAGCATCACTTGGTGACTGAGGAGAAACAGAAACAAGATGATCCCAGTACCCATGAAGGGGGGGCAGCCACACTCACTCATCACTTGGAAATGAAGGGATCTCCACATTTTAAAATTCTGCTAAGAGAGGTGGGAGCACCTAACGTCCCCCTCCTCGGCAAAGACCTTGAGGTGGTTCCCATTGCCTCCTCTGTGAGGCCCACCTCAGGTCAGGTGACCTCCCCACCATATCACCTCCCCACCTCCCAGCCAACCTGGCCTCAACCCTCCTCTGCTGCTGTCCAGAGGAATCAGAATGACTTAGCTTCCGGCTGATTTATGGCTCCGATTGGCATAACTTAATTCCACAGTTTTTGAACAGCTAGACATTTTCAAGATTGAATTTTTTTATTTGACTGATTTATGAACCATAGCTCAGATTAAACAGGGAAACCCTGTCTTGTCAAATGGACCACCACACTTGCTTGCATGAGGCACAAACAGGCCAACTCCCTTCCTTGGCTGTTTGTATAAACCCTGAGGACCAGCTTACCTCCTCTGGTTGTGTCTGCGGCTTCGTCTCATCCCTCTTTCGCTTGCATTCTCTGCCTCTCTTCTTCTCTCTCTCTCCAGCCTCACAGCAAGTACATGGAGGCTGGACCTGGGGCCTCATCTTTGCGAATGCCCCTTATGCTAGCACTTCCCAAGCATTTACATGCATGACTGAATAAAAGAACTGTGAATTCTGATTATGGTGTTATAACTCTCAGAGTTGTAACACAGTAGAGACCCTCCAACCTGCAGAGCCACTGGATCCACACAGGTCATAAAAATCACCAGCATGTGTGTTCTTGGTAGAATCTCCAGCATGGTACACCATCCCACAAAATCGCCATGACAGGAGGAAGGAGAGGCCTCAGCCCTGCAAGGTAGAGGATCTGCCCCCAGCCACTCAACCTACTTAAGGTGGGACCATGACTCCACCACTTTCCAGAACATTCCATTTCATTCCCATCTGGTGCCTAATGGAAAAATCCCTCAATGAACCCTTCCTACTTTGCACCTGAGTGGGAGTCTCTGACGCCCAGCCTGATGACTGCTCTTAGAAGTATCTTGCTCTTGGAAAACCCGCACTGGGGACACTGCCAGGCTTCCGCCAGAGCTTCCTTTCCATTCCTCATTTAAAACATTCCTAGTCTGGTAGGAAACAGGGAAAAACAGGTCTACTTGGCACACAGGAAGCTGACCTATCATGCGTGAAAGTGCTAGAAACAGATATGGGTGTGAGGGTGAGCGGGTGAGTACAGCAACACAAAGGACCTGTTCTTTTCAGGAAGATGAAAACAAAATAGATGATCTCCTTGAGCTGGGACAGAATGTGGGTGCTCCAGAAAGCAAGCGACTTAATTGCAAGCACACCAGCCCCATGACCCATAAAATCAAAGCAAATTTCTCCTTCAGTACTTTTTATGTGTAGCCTTCGACCAAACACCCAAACACGCCATGAGTGTTTTCAGACAACAGGGTGATACTGCTAATTCTGGGTAATTCTGTGCACAGCAGACACCCCGTGTAAATCACACATTTGAAACATCAGGCCTCCTGCCCACAACCAGACACAACGGCAGGCCACGGCCTGGCAAATGCCAAGGTGTGTTATTTTAAGCCTTAGCTGACTCTTTTTCTGGAAGACCGTGAGGATGGGCGGCATGCCGGTGTGGCTGCCTGCACAGCCAAGACCCTTTCATTGCAGCTCCCTGCACCCTGCAGATAAGAAAAACCCTCACTCTTGAGTGAGAACACACAAGTGTCCAGAACACCAGGAAAGATGGTTTAGAACAGGACTGGGAAACAGCTTTACTCCAACCTTCCTTGGGAAATTCTGCCCCTGGAAGGATCCTGTCTACAGCCCTCTGACCCTGCAATAAAAGCAGAGAAAAACTTGGGGGCAGAGAATCTTCAAGTCAAAAGCTTTCACCATCCATCCACAGTCCCTAGATCCACAAATGTGAGCTGGATCAATTATCAGAATGGTTAGACCATAAGCTATTTCAGGAAATGCTCACAGAAGAATCTCCTTTCTGCACCCCCATATTTGAAATTCTACAAGTCATCCCAGGTGTCCAGCATTGCCCTGTCCCTCTGCCTACCCTTTAAAATGTATAATCTCCTACTGAGGGGTGGGGGTTGGGCAGGCTGTGCAAGTTTCTAAAGCCCCAAGGGGATTAAACTAGTGTTCAAGACACTTCCCTGTCACCAGCTTCAAAAAGGTGGAAGAAGACAGGGTTCGAGCACAAGAGAACCTTGCCTGATATCACAGGAATCCTCAGGGCCTACTCTGAAAACAGAAGCTGCTATGTGTCCACCTAGAATGAGCAACCACAGTAGACTTAAAGCCTCAGATTCTTAGTTAAAATCTGACTTGCCAGGTCAACTAAGGAAAGAAAGGCCTCAGAGAGGCAAGTGGGGGCGCTGGAGTTGAACATGGCCCAGAACAGGGCTGGGTTCCAGACTGGCTCAGGTTGCTGGGCCCATGCAGCGTCAGGCAGGTGCAGAGCGCAGGGCACCCGGCAAAGAACCAGCCGCTCCCTGCTCTTCCTTGGGAGGCTCTGACTTCGTTCCACCTCCGAGTGGAGGACTAGCATCTGAAACACCCTCTGTTTCACTTTGTCTCCTGCCAGGGGACTACGGAGCAGGAATAAAGAAAGCAAAGAGGAAGGGAGAGCTAAGTGAAAACACCAGAGAATATAGCTGCCTGCCCTCAGTGTGTCTGTCCTGACGCTGCAGTTCTATAAAGTCCTGGGGAAACCTGGCAGGTGGCTGCCAGGTGTCCGAGGGAAACCTGCATGGCCAGGCTGTGCCAACTCATGGGGACGCCGGGCAGTCACCCCGAGCGCCAACACCCCCACTGCTACGGCATAACCGCAACTGGCCAATGGAGCTCCAAGACCCTGGGTGACACCATGAGCACGCAGCAACTCCCTCGCTCACTCAAGTGCTGAAATAAAACTTGTCTTCCCCATCACACGTGTCCACATAACATCCAGACAAAAAGAGGTGCCTGGGGGACTCAGTCAGTTAAGCGTCCAACTCTTGATTTCAGCTCAGGTCACCACCTCAGGGTCTGGGATCGAGCCCCACATCAGAGTCCATGCTGGATGTGGAGTCTGCTGGAGGATTCTCCCTCTCCCTCTCTCTCTGCCCCTCCGCCCCCTCCCCCCAAAAAATCTAGACAAAAAGATGTGCACAAAACAAAACAAAAACATCACGGGCAATAGTTTAGCAAGTAGCAAAATAAGGTGTAAATAGCAAAATAAGGTGTAAGATGTATCTTTGTGTGTGGTTTTTTTAATTTTAAACCAAAGTATAATTAACACATTGTTATATTAGTTTCAGGTGTACAATATAATGATTCAACAATTCTATATATTTCTCAGTGCTCATCAAGGTGTGTTCCTGATCCCCTTCATCGATTTCACCCACCCCCCCACCCACCTCCCCTCTGACAACCACCCAAAGTGAGTTTGTTCTCTGTATTTAAGAGTCTGTTTCTTGGTTTGTCTTTTTTCTTTCTTTCTCTTTTTTCTTTTCTTTTCTTTCTTCCTTTTTCTTTCTTTCTTTTCTTTCTTTCGTTTCTTAAATTCCACAAATGAGGGAAATCACATGGTATTTGTCTTTCTCTTGACTTATTTTACTTAGCGTTATCCATCCTTCTAAATTCATCCATGTTGGTGCAAACAGCAAGATTTCATTCTTCTTTATGGCTGAATAATATTCCATTATATCTATACCTATATCTATCTATAGATCTATCTATCTATCCATCAAAATCTCTCTTTCAGCCATTAATCTATTCATCTTTAGAGGGGCACTTGGGTTGCTTCCATATCTTGGCTAGTGTAAATACTACAGCAGTAAACATAAGGGTACATGTATCTTTCTGAATCAGTGCTTTCATTTTCTTCAGGTAAATACCCAGGAGTACTGGATCACAGTGTAGCTCTACTTTCAATTTTTTGAGGAACCTCCATACTGTTTTCCACAGGGGCTGCACCAGTCTGCATCCCCACCAACAGTGCATGAGGGCTCCCCTTTCTCCGCATCCTCACCAACACTTCTTATTGCTTGTGGTTTTCCAGTCTTATTTCCAGTCCACTGAGCATTTTTACAATCATTACTTTAAATTCTTTATTGGGCATATTGTTTATGTCCATTTTATTTAGTTCTTTTTCTGAGTGTTCTTCTTGTTCTTTCTCTTGGAGCATACTCCTCTGTCTCCCCATTTTGCTTGGCTTTCTGTGTCTGTTTCTATGGTTTAGGTGGACCAGCTACTTCTAAACTTAAAGGAATGGTCTTGTGTATGGTCAACCGCTATGCACACGGTGTGTGCCTGCTGACTTCTGCTGGCTGGCTGGCGCTGTAAGCTGGCGTGGGCTGGGGGTCCTGGGGCTTTCCATGTAGCAGGCATCCAGGTCTGCTGTCTCTCTTGCTCTTCTCTTTTGCTGTTCTCTGTCATTTGTTGTGCAGACACTGTTGATTTGGCCCTCAGTTCTACTTTAGAAGGGACTGTCCTACAGCTAGGCTTAATTTGGTGTGTTCCATGGAGGCAGTGAGTTCAGGGTCCTCCCACATCACCAATTTGGACCAGAACCTATTTGTTGTGTTTTTGGTTTTAACCATTCTGACAGGTGTGAAGTGATATCTCATTGTGGTTTTGATTTGCATCTCCCTGATGATTAATGATGTTGAGCATCTTTCCACATGTCTGTTGGCCATCTGTATGTGTTCTTTGGAAAAATGTCTACTGAGGTCCTCTGCTCGTTTTTAATTAGATTATCTGTGGGTTTTGTTTTTTGGTGCTGAGTTCTTTATATATTTTGGATATTAACCACTTATGTTATAATAATCTATATATGCACACTTGTGAGTGAATAAATGGAGGTCATGAGGAATCCTGCCCTCCCAACCACCCTGTTTGCAATGGCTATCTTTCCAGAACACAGATTTGGGAGAGGCAAGGTGTGGGTAAAGAAGGATTTTAACTTTTTCTCTATATAGTTCAGTATACACGATTTGGATTATCTAAGCTAAGTATGTATTCTTAGATGACTTGTAATTTTAAAAAGTCAAAGACATCAATATAAAAGCTATATACACTTTAGCTGTTCTAAGCTTCTATATTACTGGAGCTTTGGGCAGATTCACAGAATGTCTTCCCCTATTCCTGTCCACACGTTGGGCAGCCTGCTGACATTACAGACACATTTCTTAGAAGCAAGAAGGAAGCCCTTCACTGAGGGGAAAACAGAGCCCCGTGTCTTCCACTCCTAAAGAACTCTTCCAATACTCTGACCTGAGGGACATCCACTGACACTTAAAAATAAACTCGTCACCTTCATAAATTAATCAAATGCCATTTTGGTTCACATGGCAATTTTCACATCCAATTTTCCTTCCAGCTACCCCTGACTTTATTGTTCTTATATTATAAGCTCCCTTCCATTTGCTATTCTAGTGTTTGGAACATGAATTAGCATGAGAGCAGGAAATGGGTGCAAAATTACTCATTGCTCAGAGCAGATGAAAGGGAGAGAATTCATAGGGAAAAGTCCCCATGTAACAAACAGAGCACAGGCGGCAATGTTCTCAGATGGGCCAAGGATTATATCAGGCAACTGCAGCCGTATTTCTTTTGTGCAATCCTTTCGAGAGATGTATTCTAATGAGCGTGGGAAGTGAGTGCGGCAAAATGAATTCTGTGCTGACCACAGTGGAAAGAAAGGCGTTGTGTGTTGCTGCTAACGTACAATAGGCTGTCCTGGTCTCGTCGGTCCCCTTCCCAAACGAGTACCATCATCCTCCTGGAGACGGGGTCGGGGGGGACGCAACCCAATCATTTTCCTTTGGAGGTACTTGTCAACTCAAACACTGCCTCCTCTTGGAAGGCTTTCCTTACCAGCACCCTCCTATCCATCTCACCCACCCTCTTCTGGGCCCCCACCCAGCCCAACGTGCACACCTTTAGTGCAATGTTTATCACTCTGTATGGAAGTAGCTGGATTTCTCTCCCCCTACCTTCAGCATGGGATTCCTGAGGGCTGAAACCATGTCTTGTCTATCTCCAAGCCTCCCAGCCACCAGGGGAGTGCCTGGACCAGCAAGAAAGCTCAGAGAGGGTGGGTCTGTCTTTGTTATCACCTCATCCTGATTTCCTGTGTGCGGCCCCAGAATGATTCATCACATGGTGACAAACTACCACTGGACCCCGCTGTCCCAAAACAGCCCACTGAAAGTCTGGGGTTCTCTCCCAGCCCTAGGCCCCTGAACGTGGGTTTAGGTTCATGCCCACACACACGGGAGCAATGGAAAGCAAGGCTCCAATGGCCCCAAACTGTGCTTCTTCAGGAAGGAAGGAAAGAAAGAAGGAAGGAAAGAAGGGAGGGAGGAAGGGAGAGAGGAAGGGAGGGAGGAAGGAAGGAAGATTACAGAGAGAGAAAAAAATTTTTTTTCAGAGAGACTCCAGGAAAGCAAATAAACACAACCTAGAATGAGCTCAAAAAATGCATTTTCCCAGAAGATTTAAAGCACCGGGCTGTCCTAGGAGCTTGTCTTTGACCTTTCCCCAGAAAAGCTGAACATGGCTAAAGACACAGGTAGTGCAAGAAGCGGGGAGCATGTCGATACACAACATCTGGAAAATATGACTCCCAGGCGAAGTCACGTAACAAAGCTGAATGCAGCATCACCCTCTGTTTATATTCTTGCCGCCCGAATGATTGCAACACAGAGCATGGCTGTCTGCCGCCCAGGCTGCAGACACCCACAAGGAAGAACACTGCCGGGAGCATTAAGGTCCCTCCCCAGGTAGCCACAAGGCAGTCGTGGAGCGGCCCCAGCCTTCCAGAGAACTGGCCTGCACTGGAGAAGGAAGAGACAGTTTCCATAAAATTTCTGCTCTGACATCTTGCTCCTCATTTCTCAAGCTCTCATGGGGAGACTTACTGATTTTTATTTTATACACAATGTTTAACAAAGGAAGAGAGAATTAGTATTTACTGAGCATACACTAGCCTGGCACTTGTCAAACTCTACTATGCACATGAATCCTCTGGGAATGTTTGAAATTCACATTCAGATTCAGTGGGTCTAGCTGGACCTGAGCTTCTGGGTGGCCAACAAGCTCCCAGGCACGCCGATGCCTCTCTATTGTTGGACCACACTCTGAGAAGCAAGAGTTTAGAACACAGTGAAAGACGTTAGAAGGGGCAATATGAAAACAAGGGTCCATCCGTTCAAGAAACTGCATAATCAGTGGCTGGCTGTCAGGTGTCCAGGTAAAGTCCAGCTCCGTCAGGCACCAGCAAGGTCAGGCCCATCTCCAGGGGCTACCTCTGACATTGAACCCGGCTCTGCTTCAGGCCCTCAGGACCTGCTGGACTCCCTGCTGTGCAGGGTCAGGACTTGCATAGGCTGGATACTGTAGCCCAGACAGTGGTGCTCTACTGCCCCATCACAGCCGGATGACCCAGAATCATTCCCAGGAGCACGCGGTGCATGGGGCACCAGCGGGAGCCCAGCTCTCCTGGGGGAAGGGGGCGCCCCTTGTCTGTACATCCCTCAAAAGATGATTCTACATCTGCTTGTGTATGGCTGAGAAATGAACAGTACATGGCTATCTCACATTAACCCACCTCTGTGGAGAAGAATCAGAAAGAAGTTTCCATGTTCCTTCCTTAGGTTACTCTCATGATGCTGAGGACCCAGCACCCTTCCAGAAAGCCAAAGGCCTTGACTACCTAAAGCTGGTTAATTGCTTTTTCTCCCAAATAGGAGAGAAAAGGGGAGCTCTGGGCCAGTATTTCTCAAACTTCAGTGTGCTGGGGAATCACCTGGGGATCCTGTTAGCAGGCAGCAGCTGAGTCAGTGGTCTGGGTAGGATGTGATTCTGCATTCCCAGCCAGCTCCCAGGAGATGCTGAAGCTGCTGCACTGGTCCCTCGCGATAAGTACCAAAAGGCTAGAGAATGTGCTGACCACCTAGTTAGGCCCTTAATTTACATTAATTAATTTAATGTACTAGCCATGCCATCAGCTCAGGCACCACCCTCCATCTGACAGATGAAGAAGCCAACCATCGAGATAAGAAAATCTGATCAAGTTCTGCAACTAGAAAACGGGAGCCTTCGGATTTCCAGTCTGGTCAGCCTGACACCAAAGCTCATGTTTTTTCCTTAACAAAATGATGGCCTAAATGTATTATGATGAAGTCCAGTCCACACTCAGCGCACTGTGTCCCAGAGGCAAGGATGTATAGAATTTACTTGAGGAAGATATCAATCAAATGCTTACTATTTCTTTTTTTTTGTCTTTTTAAAAAATTTTTTATTGTTATGTTAATCACCATACATTACATCATTAGTTTTTGATGTAGTGTTCCATGATTCATTGTTTGCGTATAACACCCAGTGCTCCATGCAGTATGTGCCCTCTTTAATACCCATCACCAGGCTAACCCATCATCCCACCCCCTCCCCTCTAGAACCCTCAGTTTGTTTTTCAGAGTCCATCGTCTCTCATGGTTCGTCTCCCCCTCCGATTTTCCCTTCATTTGCTTACTACTTCTTTAAATGGATTGGCGTTTGAAAGGATGTTTCATTTAGTTCATTCAACCATATTCAACAAACATTTGTTGAGTTCCTTGACATGCAACACGGTGCTATCATCAGCAGCCACTTAGGTGGAAAGATTTCTCAATGATATAGATAAATGAGGTACTAAGGTTGTAACATGGGCTCCTCAACAATGAACAAAGCCCCCACTGAAGCCCAGTGCAAATGACACAGCTGATTTCAGACATTTTAATTAACTAGTATTATAGCTCAATAAAGGTTCACAGAGTGTATCACGTATCAAATCTATCCTGATAGACCCTCAGCCAATGAGGCAAATGGCCAGGGGACTTGGTGTGATTTGGTTCTCCAACATCTGCTTGAAGATACCACAGATGTCACCTCCCACCAGCTAGTGTCTGGAGGCTGCAAATAAAAGCATCTTCAGTCTTTTGCAATTTCAGAATGAAGCCATTTGCCAGTCTAAGTAGGAGCTTTCTTCTTGCAAGGGCCATCTGAGCAAAACATAACAGCTGCAGACTCGAAGAAACTAAACATCAAGGGGCTGGTAACGTCAAGGTGGGCCAATACACCTTGAAAGAGACCTTCTCCTTTCAAAGCATTTCTTTATTTGCCCATTAGAAAACCTCACAGCATGGAAGTCAAATATGCTGAATATGATCCATCCTTAATGTAAACAGTGGCCAAGCTTGAAGGGAAAAAGGACTAACCTTAGCGCTCATGCACCCGCAGCCCGATCTGTTTCCCAAGGTCCCTTGTTATACTCTTGTGGGGCAACCTCTGTGTTAGGTAGATATTAGATGAAGTATAACGAAGAAAGATGATGATATTTCACTTCTAAAACTTCTTTGTTTCTTCATTAAGATCAGACACAGGAAAAATGCAAATATTCCCATGCTGTGTTCGGTTAAGTAAACCAGCATCTGCTTGGTCACCACAGATGTATGACTAGCCCAGAGGTCCCCAGGGCACCAAAGATGCACCTCTACAATTTTAATTGGTTGCCCAGGATGAGACATGTCAGAGGATCACCACCTGGTTTTGAATATAGTTGGAACTGTATGTCTTGAGTAAAAAGCACGGTTTGCAACATAATTCACATTCACCTGCATGGGCATTTCCCCAGGTGTTTTCTCCCCAATCCTAGATTCCTAGGAAGTTAACAAGAATTACAAGAATGGGGTTCTGTTGCCCAGTTGGTTTGGAAAACATGAGCTAAAACAAATTCAGACAAGTTTTCCTGCAGTTCTCTGAGGCTTTGATGGAAATGTGTCTGAGGTCTCTCCAAGAATATGATGCCATGTTTCCTAAACTTAGGGGATCGTGGAAGCCCCTGCCTCTAGTTTTGTTTTCCCAAGAAGCCAGACTGTTGCAAAATGGGACACATTTTCAGGACGGACCGTGCAAGTGTTAATTTTTTGTTTTATTTAAGTTAAATCAGTGGGTCCTAGAGCAGGAGAAGTGACAACTGAAGCCAGTTCCTCATCAATAGCCCTACCCTCCACTGTCATCATTAGCTATTTCTCCTGCCAGCTCTAAGGACCACCATGATGCTGGGGTCTCATGTGCCACAAAGACAGTCATGCTGTCCATTCACTCATTCACCAAATACCTAACCAGAGCCCATGCTGTGCCAAGGCCTATGGTAGGCCCCAGGAACAGAGCAGAAACTGCTAGAGTAAGACCCGCCCTTGGAGGGTGGGGGATTGTCCTGGGGTGAATAATCTTGTGCAAGTGCCTCACAAACAAGACTTTTTTTTTTTTTTTTTTACTGAGGTGTTTGCTATCTTTCCACATCTCCAGAAGCTCTTCATCTACATGAGGACAGGTTTTATGCCTTCTCGCAATAAAATCATCCCAGTTTAGCGCTAGGAGGAACCTTAAAGATCATCCAGTCTACTCCATGCATCTCATAGACAAAGAAATGGGAGCTCAAAGGGGAGTGACCGCTAACTGAGCGTTGACTGTACACACAATACACCACGTACAGCAGGTGCGATCACAAATCTGATCTCATTCACTCTTTGTAACAACCCAGTGATGTAATTCACATATCCATCTTGAGATGAGGGGACTCAAGTTCCCACCTGTAATTCATGGAAACATGATGACCCAAATCCAGTTTACAGAAATCCCAATTGCTGTTTCTGTACCAAATTGTCTTATGAATCCTTCCCCACATTTTAGCCCAGAACCCCCAGCCCTCTCCCAACCCCACCCAACCAAAGTCCTCACCAGGACAGAAAACAGCCAGAGCCTGAAGAAGGCTCAGGGGACCTCCAGTCCTTGGAAGGTCCAGATACCATCCCCCCTCCAAAAGAAAGCTCAATGAACAGTCAATAGGAAGCACCTCCACTGGCCCAGATGCCCAGCAGCCAAGAGTAGATGTACCAGGGGCAAATAGCCAAGCAGAACCGAGGAGGTAGGTCCAAGTAAGAGCAGCACTGCCATCAAGTCAGGGCTTGGCATCCGCTCTCAGCATGCTGCGTCCTTTTGGACAAATCCTTACCCTCCCTGTGGTTCAGGTGCCTCAATTACAAATGACTCTGGCTACCCAGGAATGCTAAGAAGAAGTTCAAAGAGGTTAGAAACTGGAAGAAGATTCCATAAATGGCTTTCAGAATGATGCCCTAAGAGCAACCATCTTTCACATTTCCTCATGAAAGAGGCAGCACTTCCTAAGAAAAAGGGGTGTAACGAGAAAATGGAGTAACAGAATGCCAAGGAAACTAACCTTGGGGGAAAATACTTATCTACACACACATATATTTATATCACTCCCAAGAAAAGAAAGGTGACATCCACAAGCCACTGACCCCATGGGCCGGTGAGGCCATCCTGCCCAGGCTTCTTTTCCCAGGGATGTGACAGCCCACAGTGGGCTTCATGCCCCAGGGAGAGCTGCTCTCATCCCACACGGGTCTTCTGTGAACAAATACTCCAAGCAGCCAAAACAGGAAGAGTTAAATTTAGAAACACAACTGTCATATTGCATTCAAGAAGGAAAGAACAAAATAACTCATCAGGTCATAAAATTCAGATGGGGCCCAAATATCCTGGTCTAAGTTTTCAGAGTATCAAGATTTAGAAGCCAAGGTTCTGAGAGTGTCTAAGACTAGACTTCCCTGTCCTTCACAATCCCATCCCCTCCGAAGACACGCTTCTTCTCAGCTTCTGTTCAGTGATCAGCATTCTCTTATAAGCATTTTTTCCATGGTAAAATCGTTTGCCACTGGCTTTTAGTTGAGGGACTTTCATATTCATGGTCTTTTGAGAAAAAAAAAAAAAGCATGGGAGAAGATGAGGTCAACGTCTCTGTGCGTCCCTGCCTAGCTGACTGCTCACCTCACCATGGGATGCAGAGGTCAACCAGACCATTGAGGGGAGCCAGATGATGGAGAAGACAAGCAGAAAACTTTTAAGGCCTTAAAGCAATTTTTGTCTGTTGTATTACAGAGAATCTGGGGCTGCAGGCCAGCCGGGGTGGCTATCTCTGGTTCTCCTCACATTATCCTTGAAGATTAAAGACCCTATAAAAACGGAACTGTGTGCCAAATTTGAGAAAAGAATAACCAAGGCTGCTATTAATTGAGCCCCCACTCAGTTCCAAGCATGAGGTTACACTCAAGGCGCATGCTATTAATTAATTATCCTAACAAAGGCTTACAATTACTGTGCCCTAATTATGCGATAAGGCATCCTTGCAACCATCTTATGTTCAAGAAGGTGAATCCAGAGCACATGGGGCTGAAGCACATACAGTTTGGCAGACCCTCTTCCTGAAAAAGCACACCAAATTATGAATAAAAATTAGATAGAGGTCTTGGAAGGGCTCCTGCAAGTGAAGAGCCCTGAGGCTCCCACTTCCCGGCAAATTTGTTCTGGCAATGAGGCGGTTATCAACATCATCTGCTCTGAAAGATGAGGAAACCGAGAAGTTACGCAAATTGCCCCAGAGGCTCTCCTCTCCACTGCAAGTCACAGAGCCAGGTGGCCTAAAGGCCATTATACCATTTCTGGAGAAGGGAAAAGAAGATCTTTATTGTCTCAGAAACTTGAACATCTTTTGCTAAATTTGTAAAATTTGATTAATGTTTTCAAAGCCCTAATTTTTAAAGAGAAACAAGGATAGAAATGATTAGTCTCTTTTTATGTGAAGTGGTTTTTAAACCTGCTCTACAGTAACCCTATATTCACTTGAAATGAAAAGAAAAAAAAGGGGGGGATGCTAACCCCCAGGACAGAAGTGGTCCCATAGTCCAGTACCCTCTGAGCTAGGAGATAAAGTCACCCACGCCCTCTTGCTGCTTTTGTGAATTTCGGGCCAGCTCTGAGGTTCTCAGACTTATCCTGACCTGTCTGTCCAGGGGGCCACCAAGTGCCTGACCACAGACAAAAGAGTCAGCACCAGGGATACCCCTCCTGACACTCAAGTCTTTTCTCTTCCTTGAAACCGGTGGGGTGACCTCCTTTTGCATCAAACGCTTATGCTGGTCTCTAAAAAAGGTCATTTCCCAATCCTGGAGCTTTTAGGAGATAAAGCCCTCCCCCATTTCCTTTGACCTCTCATCTCCTTTCCCAAAGGGAGACAGCTGTGGTGCAGTGAGGAAGACCATGGCCTGAGGTCGGAAAATAGAGGCCCAACCTCTGGTTCTACTACCTGTTAAAACTGTGGCACCTTAGAGGGGTCATTTCACGGCTGGCTCTAAGTCCCTTTGCCTGACAACTCAGGATGATGAGAATATTAACTGCCCACAGCAAGGAACTGAGAACAAGCCACGTATGTATTACTGGGGAATGGATAAATGCCAATAGAATCTTACAATGGAAAAAAAAAAAAGACGGCAGTTAAAATGAATGGACCAGCGCATGCATACACATAGATCTCAAATATACATGAGTGGGAAAAACATCGCAGAATATTAATATAGTCAAATAACACTCATGTGCATTCGAAAGCACACCAAACAATGTTATTGTTTATGCATACAAATATCTACATGAGATAGAAACACTAAACACAGGCCAACCATCCCCAAAATAAGGATGATGGCTGCTTCTGAAGGTAGAAGACCTGACAAAGCAGAAAAAAAGGATGCTAACTTGATCTGCATGTTGTATTTCTTAGACACAGAAAAAGATCAGAAGCAAATAAAAATATTAACACTTATTAATTCTAACAGTAAATACACTGAAGTTTGTTATATTTTCCCTTACAGTTTTCTCTATTAATCTTTTGTTGTTTCAAAATGAAATGTTTGTGGGGGGAACAACTGTCACAGAGAAGTTACAAGCAGAAGGATTCATTCCTTCATTCAATCATTCATTCAACAAAGTTTCAACATCTACAAATATGAGATGCAACCACCATGTTCTGGGTTATTTTGTAGACCCTGGGGATAGAAGAGTGAGCAAAACAGCCGTGGTGCCTGCCCACACAGGGTTTAGCACCCGCAGGCAAACACTAGTACTTGTGGAACCATGTGTCAACTCGACATTCATGCCTGACGTTCAGCGTGGAGGGGTACGCGGTGCTGGGAAGGGGCACCTGGGTGCGGCTGGGCTTTAACTCCAGCTCGGCAGCCGGCCCTGGGTGCTCACGGAATGCCTGACTCGTGTGGTCCGTCGGAGTTAAGGAGACTTGCAGGCAGAGCACTTAGCCCAGCCCTGACTCCAAGTAGACACTCGACCCTGTCTCTGGAAAGAACCTATGGGTTTAAATCCTAGCTTAGCAATTAATGGGTTTGCATCTGAACATGGGTTTGCATTAGGTGAATTCGCATCTGAAATAATTATATCTAACAGCTGAGCAGGGACTGAATCAGGTCCAATTCTTCACGTGTTGTTCAAACACAATGACAGGAGACTGACTTTTTCTTTTTTCTAAAAGATTTTATTTATTTATTAATTTATTTGTGAGCAAGCGTGCATGCACACAAGTTGGGGGGAGGGGGGAAAGAGAGAGGGAGAAACAGACTTCCCACTGAGCAGGGACCCCAATGCAGGGCTTCATCCTAGGACCCCAGAGAGGGAGACAAACCATGAGAGACTCTGGACTCCCAGGGAAACAAACTGAGGGTTACAGAAGGGAGGGGGGTGGGGGGAATGGAGTAACCGGGTGATGGTTATTAAGGAGGGCACATGTGATGGGCACTGGGTGATCAAAAACTAATGATGTACGATATCTTGGCTAATTGAACATAATAAAAAAAATAGTGATTGCTGCCCTTAAGCTAAAATATAAGATGTACACAAATGTATTTAAGTTAGTGACCACTTAGAAATACATTTAATGAAAAGATTTCTTTCCTAATATACAGAGACTGATTTTTTCAGAGTTGGTCCAGAAGGTAACCAGGATGGTGAGAGGCTCTCCAAACCATGCTATATGAAGTAGGGGTGGGGAGGAGGAGCTCAAAAACTGAAAAGACCAAAGCCTGAACAAGGAAGGCCTTGATATCCTACCTCATACGGTTGCCATGCGGAAAAGGAAGATGATTTATTTTGTAGAACCCTAGATGACTAAAAGGAAGATCACTTCGGTTCAGCACAAGAAAGACAATTTTAGTGTTCCCAGTTGCCCAAGGGAATAAAAGGCCTCTAAAAGGAGGCAGGGGGGTGAGCTCCCTGCCACTGAGGATATGCAAGGACATGACGGAGGACCATTTTCAGGCAATGTCGTAAAGAGAACTCGAGCATTATATGGGGTCCTGGGCCACATGATTTTTTTAGTTGAGAGTTTATGATCCTTAACTTACGGTCTTTGGAGAAGATAAAACCGCCACACTGGTGTGCCGCTCCTGCCTGATCCAGTAATTGTTTTCGAATCCCTTACCAGTACCTTCCGGTTTCATAAGACCTTTGCAGATTTCTCAAAGTTCTCTCACATGCATTTTCACATCTCCCCAAGACAGTGAAGAAATGGGGGAGCCACTCCCAGGCTGAAGGAGGAGAAGCTCAGAGGAGAAGTGAGAGGCGAGACCTCCAGCTGGCCACACAGGGACCCACCCTCCCCAGGACTGGAGCACTGGAAGAAACAGTGGGGCCGCACTGCTCTGCACCCTCTGACAGGAGGAGGCCAGACCAGGGAGGTCATGACAATAAAGCAAATTCGGTGTGCAGAGTCAGCCCCAGAAGCCCAGAGCGTCAGGAGGACACGCAGGGCTGCTTCCCACCACTGCTGCCCCCCCAGTGTTCGCAGCCAGACCCAGAACAGGCCCTCAATGCCCAAGCTACTGAGATTCAAACAGCCGGAAACCTCACGCATCTCTAGGCCGCCTAGCTGGCAGCGAGCTGGAGACTCGAGAAACATGCCCACTCTTGTCTCTTCTCCCCAGACACTGATTTCCCAGGGAGCAAGAAGTGAGTCACCGCACCAGATGAAAGCAGTGAGTGAACAGCGGAGATCCTTTACTGGCCCTGGAACTTCTTGGGCAACACGGCCGTGAGTATATGAGCATACCAATCACCATGGCTGCATAACAAACCAGCCCAACCTGGCAGTCCCAAACAGCAACGATAACCGATCATTTTTATCTCTATGGTTCTGGGGGTGACTGGGCTCGGTTAGGCAGTCCTCACCCGGATGGCATGTGGTTGCAGTCCAATGGTGGCTGGGACTGGAGCCATCTAGGTGTCTTCGCGCGCGTGTCTGATTGTGGATGCTGGCTGTCAGCGATCACACAGGACAGTGGCTGGGGCTGTCGCCCGGAGCACTTGCAAGCGGTCTCCATGATGCCCAGGCTTCCTCTTAGTATGGTGGCCCAGTTCCAAGGGCTGTCCCAAGGGAGAGAGCTGAGTGGACGCTGTATTGCCTTTTACGACACAGCCTTGGAAGCCACACAACTTCTGCCACAGTCTGTCTAAGTGAGTCATGAAGGCCAGCCATACTCAAGAGGAAAAGAGTGAGAGCCTATCTCATCCCCAGAGAAATATCAAAGCACCTGGGGTCATGGTTTAAAACACCATAAGGTACAATCCTTCCTCCCGGGCCAAAAACTGCATCCCATAGCCTTTGAGGGATCTAAATGCCTCCAATTCCAGGTGGGAATGACCTCCCCTTGTGCCAGGCTTTGGGCTGAAGAACCTTACTCAGTGGGATGTGTTTTTTCTAGAAGGCTTTGGAAGTCCCACATTTGGGGGGCTCTGGAATATGAAAGCATATAGGCCCTAAAGACCAGGGCTACAGGGTTCTCTACTTTAAACATACTGAGTCAAGATGATGTGGTGTGAAATATGGACTCCATTTGATATAAGATAGAGCCCAGTGATGGATTAAATGATTACCTGAGAATATGGATCCATTTTCTTTTCACTCTGAAGCCAGAAAAGCCAGTGTATTCCCCTAAAATAACACCCATGCTAGAGACTAAAGTATGGGCCACATGTTGGTGGTGACACCACATTTCCCAATTTCTATTCAGGGTTTAAATGAAGTCTTCTCCCTGGATTTACATAAGTTCGAGGCCCCAGGCCCCAGCAACACTTCTAGAAGTAACTCTTTTGCTTTGATTGCAAAATAAAAAGATCTGCCTGGTGAGCAGAGGCTCTGTTTGCTTATGGAAGGAGCTTAGGCAGTATTTTCTTGGTGGGTTCCTCTTTTTTCGATTTTGATATCTTCTGAGCTTCCCCGAGGTCCCCGGAAGTCTAACACATGCATGGAGGCAATCCTAGATGAATGAGGAAGGAAGGCATGTTTCCTAGTTTTCATGAAAGCCCTCTGCTTGCGGACCCTGACCTGCAAAGCTTCCTTGGTTCATGCAGCCTGAGCCTGCTGCCTGTGGCACCAGGGCCTGGCGAGCAGTCAGCACTTGTACGAGCACACATCATGACACATTGAAAACTAGTGGGGTGAGTCTGAGTGCCCGCGCCTAGCGAGACAAACCCGTGCTGACACAGAGGAAGTGCAAAGTGCCGTTATGAGCTCTTCCTGGTTTAGGATGAGCTTTCCAACCTGTTTTACAACACAAAACCGCTTAGTGGGAAAGAAGGAAGTCAGCGTTTAGCAATCACTGTTGGTGCCCCACTCACCTTCCCACTTCTGAGCACTTGGGTGCACAGTGCCCCAACTTCCAGCTGCCCGCACCTGCACTCCTTCACCTGGGGCCAGTCCTTGGTCATGGACACTGCTCTGCCTGGCTGAGAGGCAGGCTGGGTATATGGGAGCTGGCGTATACACAACCCGGCTCCCTCACCCCTGAGTGGGAGATCTCACAGGCATCATCTACACCCTGTTGTCCCCAGTGGTAACTCACTGACATTCGGACATTGGCTATCTTGTCCTCCCACCCTTGGCTCATTTCCCTTACTCCCTACTGGTGTTTCCTGGGATCGCCTCCCAGATAAACTACACGCACCCAAACCCTTGTCTCGGCGTCTGCTTCAAAGGGAACCAGAACTGAGTCAAGGGAGTTGATGGCTACAGCATGAAATTAATGATCACCGAGGGTGTCCCTCATTGTACCAGTGGTTTGTGCCTTTCAATTACCTACTCCAAATCAACTTGTGTGTCAGAAACTGCAGACAAGCAGGCAAGGAATATAAACAAATGAAGACTTATGCCAACAAAATGTTCTGCTGGGACAGAACTTGTTTGGGAAAATGAGGATCTCATCCTTTCTAAAGACACTAACACACACACACAGTTCCCACTTGAATGCAGGGCTGGTCCTGTTCCCTGACTAGGCATCTACCTCCCGAGGAGGCGCTTAGAGAATGTCTTTCTCTGTTGCTGTTTGTGATGAGGAGCATGCCCAGCTCCAGCAGGAAAGAATGCCACACAGGCCTTCTGGAAGCAGCTTCCACAGCAGAATGCACATGGCTGTTTACTCAATGAACCAGACCGTTTTCTCCACCTTCACGGTTCGGCTTCTCCCATTTCTTTTCGTAACTGAGTAACTGAAAGTGCAGGGCTGCATCCAGAGGCCTTAAGGACAAGAGAGATCGCCCCTCCTACCCCCTCCCCCTTCCCTTCCTACAACCAGAAGGCTTCTGGGTCCAGTGCACGGTTCTGTTCTGGAGGGAAGTGAGAGGGTGGGATTAGGGACGACTGGCTTTCATCTATATTTAGACCCTGGTCAACCAAAGCTCTTACTAATTTTCCAGACATCATAAAGGTCTCTTTGGAAGTTGATCTAATATAAGTTTCTAAGAGAAGTGACCAAAATCTACAAAGCATTTCCTAGACAGAAATATACCTAACATATTAACATTTACATGGGAAGTTTGTCACATGTGTAAATGTAATCCATATACATAGATATTTATTGACGTGTGTGTATGTGTGCATGTACAGTAAAGGATATATCTATACACAAAAACACGGATGAATCTCCAAAACAGTGTGCTAACAAAGAAGCCTTATATCAAAGAATATATATTTTATGATTCTTGTATATAAGTTCTAGAATAGGTATAAGCTAATCTATGGTGAGAGAAATCATAAGAGTGGTTATGTGAGGGCATGAAGGAGGTTCCTGGGACAATGTATGTCCCAGATCCTGATAGAGGTTGGAAGCACTGCTGTATGCGTATGTCAGAACTCACTGATGGTGCACTTAAGATTTGTGCACTTCACTGTGTATAAATGTTACCCAAAAAGAAGGGTAAACGAACAATAAACTCTAGTTACTGATATGCATGCTAAACTTATGTAAGAGGGAGTGTGTTTATTTCAGCAAATTACTTTGAAATCCACTCAAATGAAACAGAACAGATTGATGGACGGATACAGGGTTGGCTAGATGAGTAAATGTGTGAGAAAGCCAGCAGAGTAAAATGTAAATTACAGAACCTAGGTGTTGAGTCATGGGTGTTCACTGTAAAATCTCTTCCATTTTTCTGTATGTTTGCCAATTTTTATAATAAAATGCTGGAGTGAAAAAAAAAAAGTACCTGAAGATAAGGTTCTTGAGCCTGGATGGGGAGAGAAGGGATGCAAATTTGTAAATAAACAGCACATGAAATTGTGGCATTGAAAAGACAATCATTCGAGATTCATAATGGTTACTACTAAGAGACTCTGCACCCTTGGGAACCACCAAGCACCAAAGTATTCATGCTCAGCCCCATTTAAGGAAACATCCTTTTGTAAGCCACAAGCACATTCCTGCAAGGAGGCCAATGTTCTACATGACACTAGGGTCAATGGATAAAAACACCTGATTAGATGGATGGGTACAGCTGTGTTATGATTTTCCTTCCTTTAAATTCAGTATTAAATTAGAATTTAACAAATTGGTCTCGTACTTGTGGTTAAAATGGCGCAGGCAGTGGGGGAACTATGTTTCTGGAATACGGAAGGATCGTTGCCCATGGAACACAGGTCACCTCTTTTCACATGATTTGACTTAAAGATATGTCCAAAGGGCAGACTTGCATGGTGAAAGGTGGACAGAACTGAGCACAGAGCACAGGACTTAAAGATATGTCCAAAGGGCAGACTTGCATGGTGAAAGGTGGACAGAACTGAGTCCAGCTTCTTTCCCACCTTCTCACTGCCCTTCACTCCCTCTTCCTTCATCCGCTGATGTCCATTCTGTACAGCCAACCTTGAATCTCGGTCTGCTAAGACCAAAATTCCCATTACTGGTGATTTTCCTGTGGATTTTCCCAGGACAGACCAACATAAATGCAGCTAAGTGGAATTCCCATTCCCCAAAAAAGACCTACTGGGAGGCTGGGGCTGATGTTAACAGGCTGTTCATGAACCAGCACAGAGGATTTGACAATTAAGAATATTTTTACTTTCCACCTAGGTATTAAAGGCGTATCTCAGAGATATTGCAGGTTCAATTCCAGACCATGGCAATAAAGCAAATGTTTCAGTAAAATGAATCACATGAATGTTTTGGTTTCCCAGGGCATACAAAAGTTATGTTTATACTCTACTGTAGTCTATTAAGTGTGCAATAGTATTATACCAAAAAATGTACATAACTTAATTAAAAAATACTTTATTGCTTAAAAAGCTAACCATCATCTGAGCTTTTGGCAAGTTGTAATCACCTACCACCGTAACAAATATAATAATTAAAAAGTTTGAAATATTGTGAGAATTACCAAAACATGACAGAGAGACACGAAGCGAGTAAATGCCGTTGGGAAAATGGTGCCGACAGGCTTGCTCATCATCCGAGCATTGCCACAAACTTTCAATTTGTAAAAAAAAACAAAAAACAAAAAAACACACAGTATCTGCGAAGAGAATAAAGTGAAGTGCAATAAATGAGGTGCACTTGTATGATATTAGTACGTGTCAGGTCCATTCACTCTCCTCCCGCAGTAGAAATCTCTGTGCCCTAATAGATCTGTGAATAATAACCACAATCTCCTATGCATCACTAATTGAGGCCCTGTGTGTGAAACCCCTTAGCACATAATGGGTGCTCAAAATATGGGCATCCATTCATGGGTTGAGCATCTGTTGTATGTCACTCTACATACTGTATTCCACAGACTCTTCACGGCAACCCTTGCTGTTTGAATTTTCCCACTTCACGGGGTAGGAAACCAAGGCTTTGAGGGGTTCCATGACTGGTCCAGGGTCCCTTAGCCCACGGGCATCAAAGCAGGACTCTTCTCCATGTCTGTGGAACCCTAGTCTACATCCCTACTCCACCCAGAAGTACTTTTTAATTATAAACCATGGGTACCCCTTATCTCCTCTTTGTCTCAATGATCCCAAGGCAGGGTGGAAACTCTGGGCACTTTTTTAGTGACTGAGATGATGGAAGCTTAACTGAGTCCAGCCTGACTCCTCGGACCCCAGTCCTATGCTCCTTCTAGAGTGGCCTGTCCCCAGTCCCCTGCAGCCTGTCCTCTTCCCTTTCTCAGCCCAGTGCCCCTGATCCCAATGGCATGGACATTGGGTGAGCCCTGCAGGCTCAGGGCTGGGAAGCCAGGCTCAGCTCTGTGCACAAAGGCCTTGGCAGGGATGGACAAGCCACTGGGCCGGGCTCATGTCTATTTCGTTCAGAGTCCGCTTCTAAAAAAGGCTGCTAATGTTTAATTCAGGGATTTTATTGTTCTATTATAGAAATTTCAGCCAAACTAATGGTTTAAACTATATCAGGAACCTCGGAAGCGCCAATATAAAATCCCAGACATGTACTTATTTAACCTTACTCTCCAAGGTGGAATGTGAACCTTGTCATGGGCGTAGATGGGACCTATCCCAGTGAATGCAGACTGGAGGGGTGGCCATTGGCCCACAGGCCATGGGGAGCCCCAGGTAGGAGGAAGCAATAAGCTGGGTGCCTGTTGCCCAAGTGTGCGGTCTGTGGAAGGCACACTCAGTTCACTAACTCAGATATGCCCTCCCCACAGCCTTCAGCCACACTGCCTGCTTCCTCCACAGAGCCTGTTTTAAGAAGTCTGAAGCCCAGAGGAGCTGCTGTGAGCCTCTGGGGAGAGAGACTCTGCCTGGCCTCATCCTACCCTGAATCTCCCAGAGTCTACCCCAGGCCTGAGAGTGTCCCAGTCAGGTCAGGATTGGAGTGCCCAGGAAGAGGCAGTCAGCACCCCCAAGGCCCTGGCCTCAGGCCCACAGTTAGCCCTGGGTGGGCCCAGGGGTCCCAGACAGCCCAGGGGTCTGAGAAGGAGGGAGAGAGGGAGTGGGAGAGGTGAGCACTCAGCAACCAACCAAGATCTAGAACACAAGATGAGATCCCCCGAAAGGTGAGGCAGGTACGTTCCCATCCGACCCGCACAAACATACATTTTATTTTATTTTTTTAGATATGGGGAAAGAGAGGGTGGGGAGGGGCAGAGAGAGAGAGGGAGAGAGAGAATCTTGTGCAGGTTCCACACCCAGCACGGAGCCCGATGTGCAGCTTGATCTCATGTCTCTGAGATCACGACCTGAGCTGAAATCTGGAGTCGGACATTTAACCGACGAGCCACCCAGGCACCCCAGATGGACATTTTAAAATACAGCTAGGTGAAACTCCATCCTGGTGTTTCTTGGGGGAAGAAATCTTAGAAACAAAACCCAGGGATCCCCAAAATGGAATCTAAAAATGAACACTTGTCTGTGTGGCTCACAAGGAATGAATGAATGAATGCAGGAGGAATGAGGAACCTAGAGCAAGACAGGTCTGGTGTCTTATATTTGGCTGACACCCTCCCTCTGGTTGGTTGGTTGGCTGTTGGTTGGGCTCACCCGCCCAGTTCTCTTCCTCTTGACCAGATTCCCACAGCCAGGTTTTCAGAGCCAGCCAGTACATGGAGGTGGGTGGCCTCAGGCCATGGTCTCAGCCCTGACTGCATCCTGGCCTCACCAGGGAGCTTTCAAACCACTGAAGCCTGGTTGGTTTCCAGTCCCAGAGACTCAAGTTGGTCTGGGGTGGGGCCTGGATTGAAAATCTCCCCAGGGGACTCCAGTGAGCTAAGCCAGGGCTCCTCACACTCAAGTGCACCTAATAAGCCCCTGGAGAGCTTGTAAAAATCCAGATGGCTGGGCCTACTTCCCAGCGGCTCTAGCCCAGGAAGTCTCAGCTGGAGCCCAGGAATGTGCATTTCTGACAAGTTCCCAGGGCTGGTGCCGCTGCTGCTGGTCTGCCTCACTTTGAGAACTGCCACCCTAAGGTACCTGAGAGCACTTGTATGAGAGCAGAGTGGTATCCTCCTGGTGACCCCGATTTGCGGATGTGATTTCAGGCCGAATGTACACATACACAAGGTGAGGGGACACAGCCCAGCCCCGTGGCCAGAGACAGGAAAGGTTGGGAAGTGCAAGTGCGGGTCCTCACTCGACTGCCAACCAGAGGTGGACCCTGGAGATGCCCCTTCGTGCCCCTCGACCTCAGCCCTGGCTTCATCCGTGAAATGGGTTTATCTGTGGTACAAGATCATTTTAGAACATGTAATTCAAGAAAAAAAGTCCCCCAGTCACCTCAGGTGTGCTGCAGCGCCACCAAGGAGTCCGGGGCAGGCAAGAATAAACTCCCACAGGGCTGGAGACGGAGCCGGGGCCTCAGGAAGAAGCGGCTGTTGTTGCCACTGTCAAAAGGCCATACAGGTACAGTGAGGGGTGCACCAGGGCCAGGAGGTGACTGACCCTTGAGCTGACCCCACAGCAGCTGTTCCCAGCCACCTCACCCAATGCCCGTGGCCTCCTCACACAGGGGAGTTCACTGCTCACTGCTCTGGGGGTACCTGGGCGAACTCTCTGCGTGTGGTGGGGGCTGACCATGCTCATCAGCGGCCAGCCCCTCATGGACGCTTCACTCTCTGACCCCAAAGGGAAGCAATTCCAGGCGTAAGAAAGACTGGGCAGGTGGGTCCAGATACCCGGATGCTTTGGAACAAGGAGTTAGTCCAGACCAGTGGGTTTCCAGCACCTTTATGGGGATGAACGTTACCTCTTCTACTTTACACAGATCCCTAACATGTGGACAGACAATGCTGAAGGTTTTTGATTGTGTGTCTATGGGTGAGAGAGAAAACAGAAAGAGGGGAGTATCTGAGTCACAGGCCCCCAGCCCAAGAGTGATGTTAAAAATATTTAATGGGACACTAGTTTTAATATGGCACAGGCACCATCTGGGGAAAGGGTCAGGGAGAGCAGAGAGAGAGGTGGGGATATCATTCTTGCCTTAACCTCTCCTCCAGGCCACCTGAGGCACCAGTCCCAGGGTCTAGGGCTGGAGGTGGTTACAAACATTCCTGTACAGGGCCACTGAGTAAATACTTTAGGCTTTGCAGGACCTGAGGTCTGTGCTGCAACTACTCAGCTCTGCCTTCAGACATTACACAGATGGACATATATGGCTGTGTTCCAATAAAACTTTATTTACAAAAACAGTCACCAGGCCAGATTTGGTCAAGGGCCATAGTTAGCTGGGCCCTGGCTTGAGGAAAGGGGTTTGGAATCAAGAATCCCTAAGTTTCTTTCCACATCTAGGACTATGAATCAATTCTTTAACCCAACTGGCCTTGGTCTAGGTCTAATTTATCTATCAACAATACAGTCATTCCTGGCCGTCAGGTATTTTTGTTCCAAGAGCCAAACATGCTCCGATGAGCTAGTGAATGTAAAAATGCTTTGAGAGTCTAAAGTCCTGAGCAAATAGGCAGGCCCACAAAAGCATCTAAGAGCAGAGCTTATCATCCTTCACCTGGGTTTCGGGAAGATTCTACGCACCGTTCACTGGATTAGTCTGCCTGGGCTACTTTTAAAGAACAGGGCTTTTAAGAATGTCTCAATGTCTCAAGAAATAAGTCCTAAAGGGATGCTGAACCTAGAAGAAATGAATAGCAGGGCCGCCTGGGTGGCTCAGTCAGTTAAGCATCTACCTTTGGCTCAGGTCATGATCTTGGGATCCTGAGATCGAGCCCCTCAGGCTCCCTGCTTCGTGGGGAGCCTACTTCTCCCCTCTGCCTCTGCCTCTCTCTCTGTCTCTCATGAATAAATAAATAAAATCTTAAAAAAAAAAAAAAAAAAAGAAAGAAATGAATAGCGTCTGGCCTTTCCTCCCAGAACTGGAAACTTTTAAACCCTTCATTAGTGTGCAGTAGAAAATCCTGTACTCCTTATTTCATCCTATGTGTCTATATAGTGGCCTCTGAGGCCAGGAAATAGCATTAGTCAGAAGCCTCCTGGTTAATCTCTTGACATGTCTCATTCACACAGCTGTGAGAATGCTGTGCTGGGGCCGAACTGCACTCGATAAGCGATCCGTCCTTAAAACAATCTTCATAATCCCACCATGTTCTAATGTGCCTCAGAGTGGCAAAGTCCCTATAAATGACCTCTGTGGGTCTGCTCTCCATTATATTTCTGGTAACAGAGATAACACAGCTACCATTTAATAAGCACGTACTATGACTGAGGTTCCAGCTATTTATGAAGCTTACTTGGCTTCAGGACTACCACACCTCTGTGAAGTAGGCATCTTGACTGGCATTTTACAGACGGTGGAAATGAGGTTCAAAGAATTTAAGACACTCACCTGGCATACATAGGTCGAAAGTGATAGAAGTGAGATTTAGGATCTCCTCTGGAACCTAAGCTCTTACATTATTGCCAATGACTTCATGCATCATACTTTCATTATTTTTCCTAGGGTTCTTATATTTACAAAGAAGAGATGCAATGTGCAAATAGGCACAACTGGGACAATTCCCACCTCACCTGTGACCCTCCCAAGGTGAGAAGAGAGTCGATTTGTGCTACCTTGACCAAGTGAGAATCATGAAGGTCAAACCAAGAGCTAAGTCCACCTCAGAAGATGTTAGTCTGGGTTATGACTTTTCTGTAGAGGGTAGAATATGGCTTTTGAAATAAGATAAGCATTAAGGAAAACTGAGAAGTTTGTTTTTTCAAAAAGAAACAAGTCGGTGGGGGGGGGGGGGGTAAGGTAGCAGAGATTAGCTAGCTGTTCACCAGATCTGCTCCCTCTTCTTTGAGGGCACTCTGCTAATATATACAAATCCCAGCCTCCTTGAAAGTGAGGAGTTGTCATGTGACTGAGCCCTGGCCAGTAGCATGCGAGCAGGAGTGAGGATCTAGTCCCTCAAACTCAGCTATGCACAATCCTCCATGCCTTTGCCTCTGAAAGCAGAGAAGCACAACACCCTTGGGAACCAAGTGTAAGGATGGGCCACTCGAAATGGAAGGCTTCAGAGTCCATGGACCGCCTCTTGCAATAGGGCCACCCAAAGGCCAGAACCTTCCACAAGAAAATGAACTTCTGTGTTAAACTCCCAAATCTGCAGGACTTATTTTTACAGCAGCTACTCTTACCCTATCTAACTAATTCAGTAACGACTTTGATACAAATTAAAGAGGAGACCAAAATAAGTTCCTAACTTGTTGCACTTAAGAGTGTCAACAGCTATTATGTGAATCATTATGAAATTCATAACTGCAGAGAGAAGTTAGTAAAAGTTATGTAAGCTAATACAATAAAGAACAGATTTTAAGACTTTTTTAAAAAAAAACCCAAAACCGTTTGCTCTTTCCTGGGTTCAAACCCAGGGATAAAACACTGAGGCAATTTGAGATTTGTCATTCTTAATATTTTGTATATATTTCATTAAATTAAAATATATATATATATTTTTTCTTAAGTAGGGTCCACACCCAGCATGGAGCCCAACGCTGAGCTTGAACTCACAACCCTGAGATCAAAACCTGAGCCAAGATCAAGAATCCAACACTTAACCCACTGAGCCACCCAGGAGCCCCTAAAATGTATAACTAAAGTTAAATTTCACCTGCTTCTTTTTACTTTATTAATGTAGCTATTAGAAAATTTAAAACTATATCTGTAGCTTGTATTCTAATTCTACAGGACAGTGCCTACTCTAAATCACGCAAACGTCAGGCTTTGTATCTAATTATCAATATGTATTGAGTATCTACATATGACAGTTTGGTGGGGCGGGGGGGCTCTACTCAGCTTCTGACAAGTGCTGTGACCTTAGGCAAGTCATTCATCCCCTCTGGATCTTTTTTTTTTTTATGTAAATGATGAGAGATTGGATTTTTCATGCTTTGTAGACCGGTCATGCTCAGCCCTGTGATTATAGACCTACTGGCCACTTTTTTTTTAAGTTTTTATTTAAATTCCAGTTAGTGAACACACCGTGTAATATTAGTTTCAGGTGTACCTATATTGATTCAACATTTCCATACATCGCCCAGTGCTCATCACAACAAGTACACTCCTTAATCCCCATCACCTATTTCACTCATCCCCCCACTCACCTCCTCAGACCAACTGGCCTTGATGTTATGGTTTAAAGTCAAAAACCAGTAGGACCCCAACACTTAACTTTGTTCATGACCTGCAACCTGAATCAGTCTGTGCTGCTTGCTGATCTGTGGACATACTCACCCCTTGAACTTACCCGTATTGCTTCTCTTATATGGACCTCTGGCTTCCCTCTTCTACCACAATTCCTATTTGACTCTCAGATCACGTGCTTTCAGGATATTCCAGTAGACACCTGATCCAGCAAACATTCCTGGCATGCCCCATAGGTGCCTACAGCACAGGCCCAAGGATCTTAGACCCAATTAAGCCAGGCAGAAAGAGGAAGATGAGCCCTTTCTCAAAAGAACACCCAGTGATCTCAGAGTGAAGCCCACACCAAAGGCTGTCATTTTAAATAGCTCTTTCTTCCAAAGTTTATTTGAAGGCGGCACTCTGAGGAAAAGCTCATTTCCTTAAAACATCAAAGAACTAAAAACCAAAAGATGATAGATTTTTCTGGAGACAGACTGCGAAGTGTATAAATAAAATTCTGCAAAGTGTACAAATAAATACTACAAAGAGTTCATTTCTGCTACAGTTGTCCACCACTCTCAATATTACATTTAGCTAACTTAATTTTCCATGGATAAAATTTATTCAAAGTTAAATTTCACTTAATAGGTCATCTGAGTAAACAGTTTCAAGTCTTATTTGCCAAAAAACAATAGGTTTTCAGGCTCTAGATGAAATCGGCAGTGTCAGGCTAAGAAAACAACCTTAAAAATTCACAGAGGCCTGGAACAATTGCAGAAAAATTGGAGCCCAGAGCTTAGTCTTTTTCATGCAGTTATGGAGGCACAAAAAATTACCAATTTCCACCAAAACCATGTCTTGGAGGGGCAAGGGAAGAATGCCATTTCAAAAAAAAATCCGAAATACTGCGAAACAACATGTCTTTAAAGCAGCAGCTGTCATATGAAGAACGTGTCATCTTCATGTTACCACACCAACCAAAGACAGCACTGACACTGTACTGGGCACCCTGCATCCTGATCATCGCCTGGGTGGGTGCTCTGGGCACCTGGTTTTCAGAGGAAGGCGAAGAGAGAGATGGGGGATGGGGCAGGGGAAGGAAAGAGGAAAGGGGAAAGGGAAAAGGGGGTCCAAGGAGGGGGTGAGGTATGACATGGAATTTTGCAACTGCCAAGAAGTTATTTGGGAAAGCGGAGCAGGGCATCTTGGGGTGGAGGTTTTCATGAATCTCTCTTCTTGAAATGTTGTGGAATTACTGGATTTGTACAGAGGAAGGAGTAGAAAGGATAAATTAGTTGCAGGTCTATTTCAGAGGTGTTAAAGGTGAGCTAAGAGGAAATTGACATCTGAGAAGCAAACCAGCCCCCTATCCTGAACAGGGAATACAACCAGAATGGAGGTCATTCCATCTCCTGGCTCGGAATCTACTTACTCTAACGGAACCTAAAGCCAGGGGTTCCAAGAACACAGTCTGAGAAGCCCAGCGACATGACGAGTAGCACTAGGTGTACCTTATGACAAGAGCCAAATTAAGTCCTGCCGACGACCCTGGCGCCATTATTCACATGGCCACAGCACACACTGGCACCCCAAATGCTCAGGTCCCTGAGTAAATAATCACCCTCTGAGCACAGAGGGAAGCCTAATGCATCATCTTTGGAAGTACACTCTTGTTCTCCTGACATCATCACAAAGCGGAAGGGAGGTGGTCCAGAAACCACATGGCTCCCTTCCTAGCCCCTACATTGAAGACTTTCGAGAGCAAACACTACTGCATTCAACCAGTACAAGCAATATTCACTGCCTACAGGGCTGCTCTGACCTCTTAAGGAAACCTGGGCAACTGGGCCTTGGCTCCGTCCAGCTCAGTCCTGCCCTCCCACAGTAAGTTAGAGATAGGGAAGATGAATACTACTAAATTTAAATTCCAAATCCAGACCTTGTAAGTGCTGTAGCTCTCAACACTTTTGTGTAAAATATCTGTTCCATTCAGACTGAGAAGACTTTCAGTAGCATTCTGGAAAGGGCACCAAAGCTACTGGGGGGTCATGTGTGTCTGTGGTCATGTTTTGACCACATTCTTGTAGAAAGAGCATTCCTCAGAGGTGCCGTGCTCATTACCGTGGCGAGATCTGTCAAGCTTGCCTGTATTAGAAAATAGTGCTTGAACCTTTCGGCACAGCTTCCTGACTGCTCAGACCTGGGCCACCTGAGGACGTGGCCTATTGACAGAACCAGATGGGCCAAACGTGCCCATTTCTGTGAGAAGGGACTGGAGAAAGTAGTTCCATGACCCACCTGTAATGGACAGATGGCTGCCCCCAGCAGACAGAACTTCATGAGTGAGCTCTTACTACAGAACTACCACACACAGTCTTACTTCATGACTTCATTTTACCAATTCGCACATCAGTCATGAAAGGTCGGAATGATTACCTCAGTTTCTCACAGAAGCAGACAGAGGCTCAGAAAGCCTATTTGGCCCAAAGCCCAGAGCTTCTAAGCTTGGATTCAAATCCAGGGGATGGTGACCCCCAAACCCAGGAAGAGATGGGGCTCTCAAATCTACATGTCCACTTTATATCCTTGAGGTGCTTGCAACTAAGCTGGAAAGACGGGATATATGTCCAAAGACAAATGGAAGTTCTAGACCTGCCTGTCCAATAGAACTTTCTGTGATGATAGACAGAAATGGGCTATGATCTGTGCTCTCTAATATGGTAGCCACGAGCCACACACAGCTATTAGGTATTTCACATGTAGCTAGTGCAGTTGAGAATCTGAATTTTTAATGTATTTAACTTGAATTAATTTGAATTTAAGTCACCACTGAGTGTCCATATTGGACAGCACAGTTAGAGACATTTTGTACAAAAAAACATTCAGCAAACAGAATGGTCACTGCAGCTTGAGGTGGTCAAAGCAGGGTTGGTAAAGAACAGAGACTCCAGGTATGCCCTTGATGTGCCAGGACTTGAAAAAGACTCCTCCTATTTCAGGCATGATCACCTTCCTTGTAGCCTTTGGCTCAGAGTCAAGGGCCCAGAAATCTAGCCCAGTTCCCATAGCCCCCAAACAAAGACATCGAGAATGTTCCTTCTGGGTCTTTATTCTTTCTGGACTGCTCTAAGCAGCATTATGACCTCTTGTTCACTCCTCCCGCTGCCCTCTAGAAGCCCTTCCTCCTCTCTCCCCCTGTGTCCTCCCTGTCAACACCAGCAGGGGCTGGACTGGTGCTCTTTTTAAAAACCTGGACATCTTCCTTTCTACCTGGGAGCTGAGTCATTTCCTCTCTTGCAATGGCTTTTAATGTGCTTTATTCTTCTACACCTGTCACTCTGAGAAAGACACTTCTAGATACAATGAGCAATGCCACTCACAGAGACACCACCACCTCCCCCAAAACACATCCCTCAACAGGGAACAGAAGCCCCTTCCATCACCATTGGCCCTGAGCGTGGTAGCTGACCTCAACATGGAGCCAGTCACTGTACTGCATGTGACTCCATTCTTTCCCATACCAAAGGTATACCAAAGGTGCAGACTGGCCTCCCTAATGCTGTATTTCCAGTCTTCTGACATCTCGCTCACCACCTGCCTCTTAGTTATAGGAAGATCCTGAAAAATATTTGGCTACATGACCATATCAGCAACCAGGGTTCTTGGCATATCTCTCTACAAAGGGCTCTGTTGGCTCAGTGTGGCACTCAAACCCATCACACCCGTTTCTGCTTCTAGCTCATGGAGCAGCCATGTGCTTCACTAATCTTCAAGCGTGTTCCTTCAAAGCATTTAATAATAGCCAGAGTAACTCCTGAATTCTCCGGCTTGAGAAATACAGATTATGTAGCATTGTGGGTTGTTGTGGGTTTGGGGTGGGGGGGTTGCTGGTAATCTATTAATTCTTTCCAGCTCTGCTTGGGAACGGACTATTAAAATTCTCAGTATGGTGGTGGAGGACACCTCTACTCACCTTTCCCCCAAAAAAGGTAGAAGTACAGCTTCACAGAGCACCCCCTGTTCTCAAAGGTCTAAGGTTCTTTGGGCTGCAATGAAGACTTTATATCTTTCCAGCATGACACTAAAAATGAGACTGGCCTTTGGATGTGGGATCAACACATGGTTGAGCTTCTGACCCCTCAGAGGGGGCATGCATGGGATCCAAGTTCCCATCACACAGGGAAGGGAGGTCCCAGAGAGCCAAACAGCCCAAGTAGGGGTTGGCAAAGTAGAGCCGCAGGCCTAATACCTCCCAGTGCCGGTTCTGTATGGTCTGTGAGCTAAGAATGGTTTTTAAATGAGTAAAGGGTTATAAAACGATGTTTTAAAAAAACAAAAACTATAGATATGGCATATGTCCTGCAAAGGCTAAAATATTTCCTGTCTGGCCATTTGTGAGACAAGCTTGCTGACCCCTGGTCTAAACTAGCAAGGCCCTCATCCATCCAGAGGGTGCTCGCCTTTCCTGAGATCTGGTGAGCTGAGTTCTGACAATTCCAAGTCCCCTTCATTCCCTTTGTGTTTGCTTTCCTTTCAAGTTCAATACATTGGAGATAAAACGTTCCAGGTCTTTCTGAGGAAAGACACAACAGATATCAAATATGACAGCTGATAAATGAATATTCATTTCTTTCAAGAAGACCAACAACACAGCTAAGGATATGGTTCAACCCCTGTGTCTTTACTATGACAGAAACAAGGCTCCTGCTTAAAAACCAGCCAGAGAGGATTCCAGGGATTAAAGCAAAGATGGCCAGAGAACATCCTCACCCATCCTGCTCCCAACTCAGTTTCCCACTTGAGAGCACCAGCCTCCACATTTGATATCAGCACGGAATCAGGAGGATCACTGACTGACTTACCTTTTCACCCATGCCCTAGAAAAAGAATACAGAGGTAGAATCCCCTGGGAATGTCACCTTTCAGTTTCTTAGACACCTGCCCTAAATGTCCCTGAGAGCTCTCTGGGTTAGAACTCAAAGGGAAAGCATGGCGTCCAGCTCTTCCTCAGCCATAACCCGACAAAATGGCAGCCACTGCCCACAGCGCAGCTGTGACTGTTACCTGGTTCAGTGCAGTTCTTACTGCTTCGGAGTCCTGCATCTTCTGAAGTCAGAGTGTCATTCACCTGCATTAACTTCCTCCCCACCGTCCACTGTCGGTCTTCCCCTAGGAGGTCCATGAAGTCGAGGTCTGGGGAGAAAAAGATCATAGCCACACATCACTAATAGCTGGGTTTTGCCCTATCCCAATGCTGGATGTCCAGTGCCTTCATCAGCCACTATTTGCTCAATGATGAGCCTATCCCTCCCACCTTGGGCCTTATCATTATACTCCATCCACGCTGCCCCTGACTGCCTGAGGGCTTCCTCTGGCTGCTGGATCCTGCTGGGCCCAACAGAGACCACCCTCAGCCACTGACTAGTAGGGACTGGTGTATTACTACCTTACCCACTCCAGCAGGATGACTGTGAGGTGTGTATTCTAAACTGGATTACAGAATTTTCTCCCCTGGGATTATGCTCTAGCTATCTACAGTGTAACTCTCCTGATAAAGAACAATTTATGAACTGCTGTCCTTCCCTGCCTTAATTCCTCACTCCCAGTAACATGCTGATAAATGTTTAACAACCAACTCTCTGGGGGGAAAAGTCCTGGTTTGGAGCCACTGGCCAATTTCCATAGAGTAAATATTCTCATCATGGCCAATTTCAGCATGACCCACGTGACCTCACTAAACATGGATTTGGGAAGAGATGGGCACAATTAGGTCCATGAAATCAGCATGACTGTCTCTAGCCCACCAGCATCTACTCCTCCCAAATAAAGCTCCCGCAACTGAACACTTTCTCAGGAGCTGCTTCTGGAGGGTTGTCCAAGCTAGGACACCACGTCAACATCCCTAGAGTCTGGGCCAGTGAATGCCACATAACAAGACTTCCATAAACAAGAGATGAAAGCACAAATGTGAAAACACTGAACCACTTGAATGCATTACGGGATGAGCAGGTTAACAGTGCTGAGGTCTCCAGCTGAGATGACTGTAGGGACCAACGTGCAAGGAGAAAAAAACAAAGATGAGGGCACGTTGGAGGGGAGAATGGAGCACGTTCCATTAAGGACTTGTTGAGCTTGAAGTGTCTGTGGAGCACAGAAAGGGAGGTAAGCCACCTGTGCGCATGTGGGTGGAGACACCTCAGGGGAGTGAGGTAAGCTACAGAGAGCATCAGGAGGGTCATAAGCAAATAGGGAAGAGTATGAGACATGATGCATGGGGTCTTCCAGAAGGGTGGAGGGGACTAAAGAGAAGAGAAGACATCGTGGGGAACTCAACATTCCTTCAGAGAGCAAGTAGACTAAAAGAATTCAGCAGTGGATCATGAAAGGAAGGGAAAGAGGATAGGAAATGGTATAAGGCAAGGTCAGCAAAAGGGAATTTCAGGAGCAGCCAATGTCCTTGACCACTATAGACAAATCAAGTAAGACAAAGGCCAAGAAACAACAGAGCTGGACATCAGAGGGCCACTGGGAGGTGGAAACAGCAAGCAAAGATGGTCTTTCTGGTAGCTTAGCACTAAAGAAAGATGTGGCATGAGGCAAGGGACACTTCTTGAGTGTCCAGACTTGCTGTGGGCAGAAAATGGATCTAAGTACAAGATAAGGGTCTAATTCATGGGCTGAGTGGCCTTCACAAAAGGCCAGAGGGTGCACCCCATCCAGCCACATCAGTGTGGTGTTCTGAAATGGGCAATGAAGAGCTGAAGGTCATCATACCCATTCCTCTATTTCCATGGTGATTTTAGTTTCCCAAATGATTCCACCTTTATTGTTGAATTTGAACCTCACAACACTGTTTGGGAAAGAAAGAGGGAGCAGGGATGTTGTCCACTTTGTCCACTATTCTCTCTCTAACACCGAATCACTCCTGGCTCAGAGGAGGTGCTCAGTAAGTAAGTATTGAAATAACTATTCCCACTTTGGGTATGGACAACATAAGACTCATGGAAGTTTCTCGAAATCACAGTGCTTGTGGGAATCTCACCTAAGCCACAGGACACATGTAACTGCAGCAGCTCATGCACTGAGGTCTTCCTCAAACAGAATCTGCCATCAGATATAAAATTATCAAGGTATCTCATTACAACTAACACCTATCAGCCAGAAGAGCTATTTTAGGCATATCTCTCTCTCTCTCTCTCTCACACACACACACACAAATGTAGAAATTGGAGCCTAACTAGGATAAACAATCAGTTTAGATTCTGAAATGCAAAAGCCTACATGGTGGCCACATACATCAGTTTAGTCATAACTAAGAGAACAGTACCAGAGATAATTCAAGGTGAAAGCAAGGCATTTGTGTCGTCTGGTTAACCTCAACGGTTAATTCTTAGGATTAAGAACGGTGACAAGCGGAGAAAAAAAATCTCAAAAACTCATGAAGAAACAATAAGGTCAGTGGCCTGAAAATCCAACAAGCAGCCCTGAAATGTGAGTATAGCACCGCATTGTCACAAACGATCTACAAAAGTGTGGAGAAAGACAACCCATTTGTCTCAGGCTGGGTTTCCACAGCAGCCCCGGAAATGAGGATTTGAACACAGGTGTTTCCTATGGGGGGTGGGGGTGATCCCAGGAAGCACCTGTAGGGGAACAGGAACATGGGATGGGGAAGGCGAACCAGCCAAGAGATGGTACACTTCAAGCCAGTCACCAAAATGAGTCAACTAGAGCTTGGCCTCCCTGGAAAGCTCTGGGGGTCAGGGTGGACAGGTATCTCAGACACTCAGGAGTAAGCAAGCTTAAGTATGTATCCACCTATTCCTGGTCTGCCACTGGTTGAAGGCTATTCCCAGGGGCCATGAATTCCCTGGCACCTCTCACCTGGCATATGGGTGTCCTAGGTGGGCTCTAGCGCCCAGGAAAAGGCCTTAGACAATAAGATGCAGGTGCTAAAATTTAAATGGCGCCAGAGGCAAGAACGAAGAGATACAGGCAGGGCACCAAAGGCATCTCCCAGCCTGCATAAGATCCAAAGGTAGAGTCGCGCTATGGACCAACAGATTGGCCACTCTGCTGTTCTCACAATCGGGGTCAGAGAAAAGTGCTTTGTGGTACTGCAATCTGAATGTTTAGGAAGACTCCAAAGATTTGCAAAGAAGCAAGTGTCCCTTCCAATGACTTCCAAAGTTCTTTCTCAGGCCAAGTTTCCATGGTTCTGTAATTCTGAAAGAAAAGCTGATACCAATTAGGAGATGTAAAAATAAAGCCAGCTATTGTAGCAGAAAATTAGAGGATTTTTTTTTTTACATAATGATTCAATATCTTCAGGCATTACAGACTATTAAGGCAGCACCTCTGGATTCCAAAACCTACAAATTTTTATCTCAACAAAAATATAGTTGACCACTAACCACTGAACTACTAATGCAGAGACCAGAGTCTGAGAAAATCAGAGTGATGACAGCAAGTACTGCATTCACTTCCTTCCCCATTGAGAACCAAGTGTAACAATATTATACCCCATTCAATTCGTCCTCACAAAATCCTGGTGAGATAGGCAGGGGCAGTTGGTGCTGGATCGACCTACCTCTGGAGTAAATAAATCAGGGTAGAAGAGATATGCCTAAAATCAGAGCCAATCCATAGCCAACCACACCAACTACCATTTAATAGCTATATGGCTCCCATTCATTGAGTGTCTATTACGTGCAAAGAACTTTCGATTCCATCCATGTTTCATTTTAACAGCAGTCTTATTTTGAACTATTAGCTCCATTTGCAAATAAGGAAACCAAAGCATGAAGAGGTTCAAAGACTCACCCGAGGTCACACGGCAAGCAATGAGAGGGGCAGAACGGGGATCTGAACCCAGGTCTGGTGACCCAATGGCCACATTCATGGTAGATCACTGGGGAGGATGCAGTCCATCTGGTTGCATTATTCAGCTACAGTGAGGCAGATCAACAATGCAGCCGAACCTTTTAACAGTTTAGGGGCGAAGACAGTCTTCCCTAAACCTACTTCCAAGAAGTTCGTTTCCTCAGAAACAATCAGGAACTGTGGTGAGGCATATACCACATGAAGCCATCACAAACAGAAGAGAAAACGGTTCCAAAAACCTCACTGAACGCATGGCGCTCCGCTCAGCGTGGCCTTCTTACAGACTAAGCCGGTCCCATGGGTTACGACTTGGAGGGCTCTCTTGTTGGATTTAGGAGGAGGGGCAAAGGGTGGGCCGTGGGGAAGGCAGAGGGGATTGGAAGAGGCACCCACTTGGGTTTCTCCCTGCTCTCCCTTCACTCATCTCAGACTTCCTTGGACTTCTCTGCTCCAGCAGAGGCTGCTCCACAAAGCTGCACTTGAGCAATGTCAACAAAAACACTTGGCACCTGTCCACCGCATTCTTGGCTCCTCATCTGCCAGGCCCTGGAAGTTGCATGTTGGCCTAATTAGTCCAGGGGGAGGGGGTGCATGAGGAGGGAGGCAGGAGGCTCACATGTCATGTGTCACCAGCGGAGGCAGGGTGCATAACTGCAGGCTCTGAAAAGTGGGGGACAGGAGTGGGCCATGGAGATCATGCGGGGCGCCTGCTGAAAGGGGAAGACGTTCTCAACCCGAGACTCAAACCACATGCACTAAGGAAGGAAAGAAGTAGAGGCTGCGTGCCAAGTTTCCATTACAGAGCTGTGTGCTCACCCTCTCCTGCTCTTACCAGCCCCCCCCCCCCCCGCCTTTCTCTCTCTCTCACTCCCTCGCTCTCTCTTCCCCCACCCCTTCTTCCTCCCTGGGACTGGGGCTTGGAGAATCCAAAGTTTTCTGACACCAAGAATGGATTTCCTTGGGTGCCTCGGATCCCAGCCTTTTCCCGAAAATTAACATGCTTTCTCCTATGTGTACCCTTGTCCCACAGGGCTTCCGTCCTTCCCAAATCCTGGCCCCAGGGCCCTCGGGGAGGTGAGGCTTTCTGCTCTCTGAGGAGGGGACTCCAGCAAACACACAGGCAGGCAGCAGATGGGGAGGGGGGTGCTGCAGCAGCATCACGACCGGCCTGCGCGCCCCCTGCCTATGCACCACGCCTCCCCATGCTCCCCACGGCGTTTCCAGCACCTCACTGCTGCTGCTGATGGGGCTAAGCGGCCAACCCGGGACTCAAGCCCAGATCTGACTCCAAAGCCCACCTTGTCCCAAAGCTCCAGGAGCCCAGGGGACACGGTCTCAAGGGGTCAGCAACGCTCACTTCGAGAGGTCGTGTTAACTCTCCCCTCCCTGAAAACTGGAATACTGCATTTCTTCTTGAACACTGGATGGAGAGAGCCACCACTCTGAAATGCCCAGGGGATCAGGGCAACAGCCCCCCATTTGCAGATGAGGAAACTGAGTCTGGGATGCCTAATGCAACACTGAAGAAACAATGTCCAGAAAACTCAGTTAACAGAGAACAAGAGACGGAGCCAGTGGCCGCAGTGACTGGCTCCGGCTCTCTAGGCTGGCTCAGCGCTCCTCACCATGGCTATAAATACCCCACCCGGCAGTTTACACAGCTGTCTCCACTCTCTGCGCCCCGGGTCTTCACCCCGGGGTTGGAGGTCAGGTTTGCATAAGCCCGCAGCCAGCAGACCGCCTTCTGCAGACTCGATGAGCAGGGGCGAGATCTGCCGGCCCCCAGTGGCACCCTCCACATGGCCCCCTTCCTGACCCCACTCCTAGAGTCCCTCGAGGGTGAGCCCCATGGTTCTCACCCTCCGGGGGTGAAGAGGGAGCAATGGGGGCGCTGGCTTTCTGCATGTGGATTTTCACATGGACTTCCCAGCTGAAAGAAGAGTGTGTCTCTGCACTGTTCTTGGTCCTTGGAAAAGAACACAAACTGTGGAGAAGTTGCGAGCTCTCCAAAACCACCAGGAGAGGAAGAAGCCAGAGGCTGAACGGGCTGTGCACTGGTTCTTCTCCATTGCCTCAGAGCTTCCAGAAAGACAGAAAAAGGCAGATCCAGAGACCTTGTTGCGACGGGAAGGCCACACACTCTGTTCAAATTTCTCCTCTCTCTAGCTGCTTACACCCACAGTCCGGTGGGTGGGGGACCCTGAGAACCCAGTGTGCTGGGTCAAGTTCTCCCCTCTCCTGCACTCCAACCACGCATGGCATTCACAGGCTGCAGCTTTCACACTGAATTTAAACCTCCCAGCACCGAGGCAAAATACCTCTCCTGGAGGAAAACCCCGTGGAAAGCTGAAGTCTTTTGGTCCCTCCACAAGGCCTCAGTGGGGAGGAGTAACCGCGAACCACCTGCCCCAGAGGCGGGCACTGCCGCTGATGCCCTGTCCTCTGGAGATCTCCTACAGAGTGGTCGGTTAGCTACAGCATGGGCACCTCCTGGGGCCTGGATAGAAATGCAGATCTCAAGCCAGGGAGACCCCGAAGCCGCATGGGGCACACTGGAGCCTGAGCCGCTGCCCCACGGCCCAAGGGGGAGTCATCCCAGCATCACACACACAGGGAACCTGCAGAGCAGAGGGAACTGGTCCCTGCCTGCCACTGCTGGACTGAGGGGGTGCAGGAAAGCCGGGGCTTCTGATGGAGAAAGGGAGGGCAGGGAGCACACAGCAGCCTGCTCGGGCTTCAGGCCATGCTGTGGTGTTCAGTCGTGTTCTTCATCAGAAAGACCAGTTCCGTTACCAGTCCCTGGGCAAACCAACCCATAGGAGGGGCAAAGGAAGGCCCAGCTATGTCTCTATTCCCCTGCAAAGTCCCCACCCCTGCTTGCACCTTCCCTTCCCTCCTCACCCCGATCCCAGCTCACATACCCACCCCAGGCCCACAGAGGGTGGCAGAGCTCCTACAAGAGTGGCCTTGGGGACAAGGGCCTGCCCAAGGCACCCACCCAAAGGCATAAGCCAGAAGTCCAAACAGGCCCCAGATACAGACTGTGCCATGGCCAAATAAGGCAGGCCTGGTTGTGAGACTCTGAGTCCCTCGCTGCTTCCAGAGGGAAGCCCTTCCTCCAGGCAGCCCTCCCGGACCTTCCAGGACCTCTCTCACCACAAGCTCCCAGAAAGGGAGCTACTCCTCCTTCAGATCATATATCACAGACAGAATCATAATCTGTCCTTATTGCTCCTCCCCATCCTCCAACCCACATGTAATCTCCAGGGGTACCCAGCCTGCTTGGTTTTCCTCCTCCCTGTGTCTGCCCAGCCTGGAACTCAGGCGATGCTGGAGAGCCACAGTGTGGCTGAGTTTCACTCAAGCCACCATCTGGGTGGGACTGGGAGTAATCCAGGAATCCCCAGGAAAGATCGGGGTCGGGCGGGGGGGGGGGAATTCTGTATCATCCCTCAGGGGTCATGCCCTTTGACCGGGGGGATTATGTTTCAATGACAGGCCGAGAATTTTAGTGGGAAACCTGCACCAGAAATTCAGGATTTCCAGGTTCCTGGACAAAACCGTTCCCATTACATCCTTGCTCCTCAAAGTGGTCCTGGAACCAGCCATGTGAGCATCGCCTGGGAGCTTGCTAGAAATGCAGAATCCGGGGCCCACCTCAGACTGCATGAGATGCTGCGATTAAACAGCTGACTCATGTGCACTATTTTACTCCTAACTTGTTCACAGATGTCACTGCGTGCCTGCCCAGTTCCCAGTACGGTTCCTAGCTTGGTCTCTCCACCTCTGAAGTCGGAAATGCAGGGACCCCTCAACATCCCCAGAGACCAGAAGGCGCCTCACTGAGCACCACATAAGCCGCGGCCAGCGATGGTGCTTTGGCCCCCACAATGCTGTGTGGGCTCCTGGAGCACACTTCCTGCCATGTCTGCTTCCCCAGATCTGTCTTCAGAGTTCTCTGAAAGGCTTGAAAGATCTGGCCCCAGCAGCCTGGTTTCAGAGTTTTCTCTTTTCAAAATCGCTTCATCTTCTTTTATTGGCCCACTAAATAAAGCAAGTGGGTCTGTTCCAAGGACCCAAGGGCTTGTGGTCATAGGAATTCACCATGTTGGGCATTTGGTGAGTTGAGATTCTATGCCAGTACTGTAACTAGCTCCGGGCTGTTGGAGAAGCTAAGTCACTTTATCTCAGTTGCTGCATCTGAAAATTCAAGGGCATGAATGATCCGACCTCTAAAGTCCCTTGAGCTTGGATTGTTTTAAATCCAGGGTAGAGTCATCTGACCAAAGGTTGACAGAGTCCCATGGTACCTCTGTCCCGATCCTTCAGAGTCACGCACTCCAAGATGGGCTGTATGACTCACTGAAGGGTAGGAAGAAAATATTAGAACTTCCACATCTGTATCACACACCAGTCCCCAAAACTTCCCTGGCCTTCATCCTTACTGTGTCCATGGGGTGCACTCTCAGAGAGCTCTTTCTTTTCTCTTCATAAATGTCTTTCATCCTACCATGAACACAGGGCCTCCTGATGGTTTCTATGAACCAAACTAATAAAGATATGAGAGCACCAGGAAATTGTATGGGGATTGAGATGGCTTTGGGGGATAAGGGGTTCAAGTACAGGCTGCAAGGGATGAAGGCTGGCCACTGATGGTAGAGAGAGAAGAGTCTGCACAACCCACCCCCCCAAAATACCCTGTCAGCCAGGGCCAGATAATGGCCAGAGGTTGGCCCAGGCAAACAAACAAAAGCTTCAAATGTTGCTGAGACACTACAGTAATGCTTTAGATGGCAGTGCAGTATCTACCATGTTGGGAGGTGTCCCGGTTTGGGTTCTCCAAATGCTAAGTCTGAGATAAAGACTTCGGTGCAAGTAGTCTCCTCTGAAGGGGATCCCATGTAGGAGGAGGGAGGGAGAGTGGAAAGCAAGATAAGGAAATGGAAACAGATATATAATGACACACTATGGAGGTTGCTTCTGCTGGAAACTAGGGCACAAATCCACTAGAAGCCCAGAGATGCATCCAGGATGCCTACCTGAAGGAAGAGGGTTTTGGTTCCCATGGCCTGTTAGCTGAAGGTTGTCCCAGAAGCATGAACCCCTGCAAATTCTGGGCTGCACTTTTGAGTGGGCCAAGCCAGCTCCCACCTACTAGGAAAGACCCTGAGCCATGCTTGAGGGCCGCTGCAACAAGAGTCTGAATTCACACCGAACTACCCACCGCAGCTGCGGCTAGAACCCGAGAAAGGCTGAGACACCAAATGATGTCAGCTACGAAAGGTAACCTTGGCTTCATCTTGGAAAGAATGCCTCTTGAAGCAACTGGGAAGATGTGATTGGTCCAGAGCCATGGACATGTAGATTTTCCAATAATGTTTTCCTTTCCTTCTCTCTTCTCTCACCAGGGAACTTGAGGCCAGAACAAAAATATTCTCTTGATGCCTCACAATGAGAAGGACAGGACCAAAGAGAGGATGGCCAGTGCGGTTTTCATTTAAGCACAAAGCCACTTGGTTCTTCTTTTTCCTACTCATTGACCCACTGCTTGCCCCTTTCCAAGTTGGAAACCAAAGCCAGCCATCGGAGAGAAACAAGGTTGAGTGGAAAGAAAGATAGGATCCGTTCGTTCCATCTCGGGTTTCAGTCCCAAGTCCGAGATCCAGCATCAGGACAGGGGAGATGGGGAGAAAATATGTGAATGGCCAGACTAGGACAGGATGCACGCAGGACCTTCCAGGCCACCACCTACTACCTGAGCAATGGGCAGGTTTGCTTCTCACCTTCCAGCCAGAGAGCAACACCTCCCTCGCCCTGATCCCCAGTGAAGCCTGCCAAGGGTACTTCTATGGATTTGCGGTTTGCCTAAAGAATCAGGCTTTGTTAATTTTCTAGAGTCCTGACAAAAGCAGACTGCCAGTAACTCCCCCCTGAAAACACTCACTGAAAACAACATTCAAGGTTCAGTATTTAGGACCTGCCACGTGGCTCCTGGTCACACTTGGTGCAGTTTGCTCCACGCACACCTGTCTGAGCTCTTCCCTCCAGCCCAGGCACTCTCCCAATGTGAGGCCCTGACATTTCAAATGCTGAGAGAAACCCCGTCCATCACAGCCACCACCAGCCAAGGTCAGGAAGCCCTTTGACAGGGTGCCAGAAAGAAAAAAGAAAAGGCCTCTTCCAGTGTTTCTAAAAGTGAAGGAAGTAGGAAACAAGAGACCGGAGGTCAACAAAAGGACACACATATGCAGACAAGCTGAGAAGCAGTGATGGAGTGAGGGACTCTGGGAACAGAGGAGCACGCCCATCACTCCTGGAATCATGTCCTAGTTGCTTCATGGCAGAAGGATGAGTGGGCACTGGAAGGGCAGAGGGGTCACAGACACAGTGGGTGGGGTTAGTAAATGCCCCTCATGGACACTGTGGTCCTTTTCTCAAGACCTCTTCCACTCTTTGCCCACTGGGTAGCAGTAGCAAGTTATGGAGAAGGGGTAGCTTGACCTCACCTCATCTCCAGGGATGGGCCCACAATCAAAAAGATTGGTTCAGGAGTGGCAAGTGGCCCTATTTAGGTCAATGAGACATTGAGGGGAGGTATGCTGGCAGCTTTCTGGGAATGAAGGTCTCGCACTCCCCAGACAGAGCTCTCTCTCCTTCTGCATGAAGAAGCGACTCCTAGAACCTCTACCACCATTTTGCCACCAGGAGAGAAACTGGTCTTGGGATGAAGCTCACATAAGGAAGGGAAGAAATGGGAGAGGGAAAAGGTGGGTCCCTAAAGACATCACTGGTCCACTGATAGGCCTACCTACAGATACACCCTCCGAAAAAAATCCCCCAGTGTGTTAGGCATTTTGAATTTTTTATTTCTGATAGCATGAAGTGCCATGACTGATATATCATATTAAGCCTTTTGTTAAGAAGATAATGAGTACCGTCATGAGAAATATCACACTCTGGTCTGAAACATAGCTGTGCAACTTTCTACGTGATCTTACCACAGCACAAACTTCTTTCTGGAAGCTGCCCTACATACGTGAACTGTTCCAGAGCTGAGCCTCCCTAGACACAAAGCTTCCTAATATAAAGCAGTGAAATCTCATCGCAAAGTACTGCCCCCCTTCTCAGGGCTCCATTACCCATCAGGTCAAACCATCATGGAATAAGTGGTGGCACCTGGCACGCTCCCACTTCTTCCCCCTCATCGTCCATCATGACAGCCTCACAGTCGGCAATAATGCCTCTCAGCCCCAAACAGCAGCAGACAGGAGGCTAGATAAGGATGAGGAGTCCCAGAATAAATTTCCACCTCTCCGAGGGGATTCCTCGCCTCAGAAGAGTTCTGTGAAGCAATGAAAAGCGCATCTAATTTCCAAGGAGCCAGCAGCACGTGATGAGCCTCAGGAGCGGTTGGAGGCTCCGGAAGTGCTACAGAGAGCCTTTCCCCACCATCTCCTGCTTCCAGGGGCACCCTGACTTGGTGTTTAGTTAGGAACACCCTGCATCTGTGACTCGAGTTGACCCCATCCCCTCCAATGACAAGCGTGAGCTTTTGCTACTGCCAGATGATAAGCAGGAAGTCACTGAGTGAGGGGAGTGTGTCCATCCATGGCAGAGGCATCGCCCCACAGGATGGCAGAGCTCCAATAATTGTGTCCTATACAGCGATGATGCCCCCAGGCCTTCTCCAAAGGGCCGCAGGGGACAGTGCTCTCGTCGCTTCAATCTTTTATGAGAAGCAATAAACCAGAAAATTCTCATCCACAGAGGCGAACGTAACAGCTCTTTCCACAGATGCATGCAGGGGATGTTCAGGGTGTGAACTGAGAAATTTTTTTCTCTTGGTTCTTTTTGTCTTTGGTTCAGGTTTACTTAACTCTACAAGAACTACTGCTCTTGTTACTACTACTGTTTCTAAATAGAATTCAGATGTACCTTCAGCAATACAATAAGTGGACCCTCTGTGAGCACCATGTGTTGGACACCATACAAAGGTAAATGTGTATCTGTATTCATAATAGGGGCGACCCTGGCCAGACATCATTTGGGGGCATTTTTGTAGCATCTCAATACCTCACTTCATCTTACAACAGCTTTGTGAAGTGGGTGTTGTTATCTCCACTTCCCAAATGAGAAACCAACAGCTCAGAATCTAGGCCATTAATCTGCCAAAGGTCCCAAGTTATATGTCCAGTCCCTGCCTTGAACTAGACTACAGGGAGCACTTAGTCCAAGGTCAGCACGAGGACTGTCCTGTCAGGATGAAGGTGATCCCCTTAGGGATGCAGGCTTTTTAGCGGCAGAGCCTGGCCTGGTACTCCCACCTTCTAGCTCCCACTCTAGGAACCCTGCCTTTCCCTTGACCTGCCCTCAATTTGGAACACCTGGATTGTTGCCTCAGTTTCACTAAGATGCCCTTTTGCATTATATTCCCATCCATGTTTCCATCTGAGACATGGGAGGGATAGGGCTATTTTGTTTTGTTTTGTTTTAAGGAACACATGATGGGAAAATCATGAAGAGATTTCGCCATGGCAAAAAAATAAAATAAAAATGTTGTGACTACGCTAAAAAGTTAATGGTGGAGTCTAGGTGGTGAGGATCTGAGTGTTCTTTCCATGTTGCTCAGTGGTTGAATATTTTCATATAAAATGTTGGAGGGGAAATAATGTTAAAGAAAGTACCAGAGGTACATGAATATCAGTACCATCCCCCTTACAGTATCTGGGAGTGAGAAAAAGAAAGATAATGTCAATGTGGTCAGGACCCATGTAGATGAGGAACGCCTCCAGACGGGGTAGGGCTCTGGCCACTGGGTGATCACAGCACCTTGGCTGGTACCGACATGGCGGCCAAGTGCACTGCAAACACCCATCACGGAGAAGAGAATGTTCTGGCGGTGTCCCGCGGGTGGAAGCCGTCTGTTCCAGAACCAACCCCAGAGCCGGTGCTCCTGAGACATCCAGGCGTTGGAGGCAGGACATCCCAGGGCTTTGCTGCCTGGCTGACTACACACTTGTTTCCCTCCACTGGAGCCACTGTCTGACGTATCCTCTCATCCAAAGGCTGGGGAGGCCTTCCCTCAGCAGCGAAGCCACATCCGCAGAGTGTTCTCTCCTGGGAGATCCAAAGGCAGATTATCTTTGAGCAGCTCCATTTTCAATCCCTCCTCTGGATATCACTGTTACAAGAAAATGTACCTGACTCTAATTTAATCATGATGCGGGCCCTATCGCTGCGCTAATATTAAAATGGAAATTGTTGACATGGCGCGCTCTTTTGTTGCATTATTGCCAGGATGAGATAGAGACTCGACATGATTTGCCTGGTGTCCTGTGGAAATCCACTCTGTGGATTTCTGCAGACAGTGGCCTTGGTCGAATTTTCTGTCTCTTGCGTTTTATTCCCCTGTGTAAGCTCTGTGTCTGCTTATTCTTCTGTGGGGATCTCTGGAAAACTCACACTCAGTGGAAAAGCTATAGGAAAAGTGTTCGCTCTTCTATCTTCCTCATCATTACTGTTTCTATGACTATGTCTCTGTGACCACAGTTATTTCAAAAGAAGCCCAGGAACTAAAGAAGGTTTGCTTTTGCCTTGCTCCCTGGAGAAATGGCAAAACAGGTTTTTACAGAAAGCCCTCGCTTCCGCATGCCCTTGCCCAAATGCCAAAATGGGCAAGAGCTCATGGTGCAGAAAGCAGCTCATCCGGAGCCGTGGGATGACAGGGGCGGGAGCAGGTGGGACAGGGGTACCAGCCTCCAGCAGCTGGGCCTCCCCAAGACAATGAACATTTTCACTGACCGTTTAAATGAAAAAAGATTGAAAGAGAGGTAAAGGAGTTAAGGGATAACATTCCCAACAGGGACCTATGCAAGAGCAGGTGCTGAAGAATGCAGAAGGTGACAAGGGCTCAGAGATCCTGCCAGCCTTCCAGGGGTTGGCTGAAGGAGCAAAAGGAAAAGACCCCCCTCACAGGGGAAATACAAGCCACGCCCAGGGGCTTTTTTTTTTTTTTAATGCATGCCGATACTTCCCTGTTCTTGCAGGAGTCAGGTATCCCCACAAAGCTTGGGAGTCTGCATTTCCCTACAGCACCCAGCAAAAGGCAGCAGAGTGGCCTCTGTTGGGCCCAGCAGGATCCAGCAGCCAGAGGAAGCCCTCAGGCAGACAGAGGCAGTGTGGACGGAGTACAAAAAAAAAGGCCTAGGGGAGGGGTATAGGCTCATCATTGAGTAAGTGATGGCCCATTAAGGTAATGGACAACCAGCATCTGGTGAATAATAGCTACTGGGGGGACTAAAGCCAAAAGACACTTCCAGAGACCATCTTCAGCCCTCCTTGTAGATAAGACTGGGGGCCAATGTTTGTGTTTTGACACTGAGCCTTTGGGGGAATGAAAGACACTCCCATGGTCTCCGGCTGGGCCATAAGGACATAAGGAAGCCAGGCACCGCCTCCTGTGAAGCCATATTGCCAACCAGGGATTTACTGCCTGTTCCTCTGGGCAGCGATGGCCCCGGAGTCAACTTTCCAAGAGGAGGATCGATTGAGGAAACTGTTGTTCAGGCTGAGACTGTAAATTTTTTTAAAACAGCCCTGTCCACAGTTACAGATGGCTCTGGTGGCTGATGGGGACAGGAGAAAGTGACGGTCTCAGTGCTCAGGCTCACCTTATGTGACTCTGTGCCTCCTTCCAGGATTTTTCTCCAAAAACCTATTCTTGCAAATGGTTTTAAAAAAAGGCCCAAATGAACTTTTTTTCAAGTTGGGTTTTAGCCATGGTACCAGATGAGTCATCAGAAGTCCAAACCTGGGGATCGTTTTGTGGAAGAATATAATTTTGGAACCAGGAAGTTCCTTCGAGAATGTGCAGTGCAGTGTGGTCCAACAGAAATATACCATGAGCCACGTAGGCAATTTCGCATTTTCTCCCAGACACATTTAAAAAGTATAGCGCAACTGGTGACATTAATTTTAATGTATTTTATTTAACCTGATACATCGAAAATATTATCATTTCACCATGTAGTAAGTATAAAAACTATTTTACCACCTTTTTTTGAGACATACCTTACCTGCCATAAAATTCACCCATGTAAAGTGTACAATTAAATGGTTTCTAGTATGTTTACAGAGTTGTGCAACCATCACCGTGATGTAATTTCAGAATACTTTCAGCACCCCGGAAAGACATCCTTCACCCATCAGTGGTCACTCTCCATTACCCCCAGGCCTAACCCGAGGCCATCATCACATACGAATGTGATGTGTCTGTGGATCTCCCTATTCTGGACGTTCCATATAAATGGAATTATACAGTATGTGGTCTTTGGTGACCGGCTTCTTTGACTTCACATAAATGTGTTCAAGGCTTTGTGTGGCCATGGCATAACATGCCGCATCAGGCCTTCCTTGCTTTTAATTGCTGAATAATATTCCATTGTGTGGATAAAAATTATTAGTGAACTATTTTACACTCTTTTTTCTGTACTAAGCCTTCAGAGGCCATTGTATATTTTACGCACACAGCGTGTCTCAGTCAGACAAGCCACATTTTAAGTGCTCGGTGAATCCAGTATTAGTGCAGATCCGGACTCTGCTTTCTTTGGGGGGTGACTGTGGCTGGGTGCCCTGCTGTCGTCCCACTGGGCCTGTACCCTGGCTGAAAACAGAACTATGGCCAGCCAGGTTTGGACTGTTGTTGTGAGAGAAGAGTGTCTAGCCTGCTGGGTTTTCTTCTCTGTCCTCCCTATGTGGCCCAAAGTGTCGGTGAGAAGGAAGCATGGTGCCCTTGGATGGGCCTGGGAATACATGGGTTCAAGATATCTAGAGCTCAAACCCACCTTCTCCCTACAGAAAGCACCTCTCCACCCTCCTGACTCCCCCACCCAGGGAGTCAAAGCATTTACTACTTACGGGCAAGGGCAGGTGCATCTTTCTTCCGTATGTGGTATAGGTATAGTAACAAAAGTAATAATAGCAAACACTTCTTGCAAACCCCCAGAGTCTTCTGAGTGGTTCACATACAGCAGCTTTAATTCTCACAACCGTGTATGGGAGGTAGCAGCATCATCACTGTTATTATTACTATTATTATTTGCATCTAAAGATGAATACACTATGGCACAAAGAGTTTAAGTAACTTACTCAAGGTCACAGAGCTAGGAGGCAGGACAGCAGTCATCTGAACCCAGGCAGTCTGGCTCCAGAATCCAGGCTCCTGACCACCACATGCCCTCGAGAAGCCTGGGACATCTAAGGAGCCCAGGGCGCTCCCCATGGAGCCTCCTCCTCCTAGATGGACCCCCTCGGACCTCCCAGCTCATGCAGTACCACCCCTGGGTTCATGCCTTCCAGTTCCAGAGAACATCTGTGGCCACCCTTGCCTGGATTTCCCATGCTAGAGGCATGAATCAGGAATGACCAAAAAAAAAAAAGAAGAAGAAAGAAAATCTTCCTTTTTCTTATGAGCTATTATTACTTGTCATCACACTTGTTGTACGAGCCACAAAGGTCTAGATTTATTAAACTGGGAGGCAAGCTGCTGAGTTTGTTGCTAAGGAATGACAGACCACAACACTTGGATTCACTGCTTTTGTCCCCAAAACCATGCCCACCCCACCCCACTGCCGGCTTCCTGAGATCCCTGTCCAACAAGAGAGCAAGCAGTCCATTGAGTATGGGAAAGGCAGCTTCCCCACAGGGGAGCCCTCTTTCCCCTTGCACTGAGGATGAAGTCAGGATGCCATGACCTGTTTGGGAACCCTCGGAGCACCAGGGGTGGCCACACAAAGGCAAATGGACTCTGGTTCCAGTTGGAAATGGGGGGATACCAGACTCCCAGGCTCCGTCACCCTGCAGAAGGAGCACACTGTGATGGCAGAGGCCAGAGCTCCAGTCTAGCTGGAGAGCAGCACAGATGCGTTGAGTTTAGCTCGGACAGTGTTATAAAAGTTCCCCAATGTCACAGAGAAAGCCAGATTTCCAGCTTCTATTAAAAACCTGGAAGACCTGGCAGAATGGGCCTGAGTTCCTGCCATGTGGATACCTAGGAGAGCATCTACTCCCCTTTGGACAAGGTAAGCTCCCTGGCCCGCACCACAGTCCCCACCCTCCCTACTGTCTCTCACCGGGCCTTCTGGCAGACACAGAGCATGCACACCGGACCTGGCCGTGAGCAGAGGACGGTGAGGCCCCTGGCTTATCAAGCAGCATGTTCTTACCCGTCATCCACATCTGCACCACACTCGGAGCGGTGGTCAGCCTGCACCCCTCCTTGTCTGTGACACCTTCCCTCTCTGGCCCCAAGCCCCGTTTCTTTGCCCTCCCACTTCCAGGCTGCTCTTGCCCACATTTAATTCTAGAGTGTCAGATCTTCTGTTTTTCTCACATGTGAATGCCTCGTTTCTCCATCCGCTCCAGAAGCTCTTTGAGGAAAGGAACATTTCATATACTTCTCTTGGCTCCTTTTGCTGCCAAACTGGGTTGGGCCCATGGTAGGTACCCGACAAGGGTGATGTGGCATAAGGAGGAGAGCCTGGAAGGACAAAGGGTGGAGAGGCACAACTCCACACAGCTCCCCAGAAGACCATGAAGGATGTATAGACATGGCTCCTACAAGGAAAGATGCTGATGACTCAAAATGCACAACCATGAAACAATCAGAGAAGTGAATGCCAGACTCTGTGGCTTAAGGATCTGGGAAGTTCAGAGGATTCCAACTTGACTGCTCAGAAGAGCTCAGGTCTTGGGGGTAACAGTGGGGCTGGGCCAGGGTGACGCCTGGCAAGGGATTCATTAGTATGTGCCACATATTCCATCATCAGACCCTGGAGTCCGAAATAATTTCATACCTCTCCCATAGTGGAAACGCCTTAAAAATGACAAACTCCGAACACCAACAGTGGCAGGTCATTTACACTCAACATGTTGGGTCACAGACTGAGATTTCCAGGACATGATCTGGGCCCTGGGACCTCCAGATGGACCCCCAGGGGATGTGAAGCTTCAGGTCTGTCCTTTGCCTCCACCCATTCCTACAGGAAAAGGCACATGAGCCCACAGGCCGCCAGGCAAATGCCAGGATGCCGTCTATAAATGATACCATTCTGTCCACTGCCTGGGGGCATATTAGGACCAGCACTATTGCCTAATCCCGTGGGAAGACCAAGCATCCAGGAATTGCTCCAGATGTTTCCACATGACCTTGCTTCACTCCAAGAGGCAAAGCACCCATTGCATAATTCTATAAATCTAATGTACATACAGCTCCTACCATGAGACTGTGAAATCGAGTACCACCTCTTCATGGATCTCGTCAGAATTTAACACAGAGCTACCAATACATTAGTTCTAAGTATATGCTGACCCTTCCCCCATATTGGAGGCTCTACTGGAGGATCCAAAGAAGTTTATCCTGGGAGCTCCATTAAAAAAAAAAAAAAAATTGTCAAACAGGAAATGTGGAATTATCTCTCCCTGGTTCATGTGATCCAGTGAGATAAACCCACACACAAAAGAAGGTACCAAGTCAACTCAAGGGAAACTGTAAGGGGGTTCTTGAAAATGTACTCTCCATTCTCATTTTAGGCTGGTTTTTCTTAAGCTAAAATAGGAGAGTGAGAAGGGGGAAAGAATAGTTTTTGCGTATCCGCCTACTGGAAAAGATGAAACTGAACCACTCTGTCAGCTTGCTGATTTCAGCAGATGACAGCAATGATTAAAATCAGCCGTCCGGGTTAATTAGCACCTATTACCACAAATACATCATTACCCTGTCACCACCATGGCTTCTTCTTCTTACTCCAAGCTTTGGGCGCAGAGATTTTTGCTACCTGCGACTTCGAGGGCCTCCCAAAGCTAAGGGTCTCATCGGTGCCAAGGTCATCTGAGATCGCCCTGCCTTGGATCTGCCCCTTCCCTGCTGAAAGACGGTTTGGCTCCATTTCAAAGCTAGTTATTTTGGCCCCAACACTCTTTGGTCTTCAATTCATGGTTGTCTGGGATGACATTCTCTCCGGCTGACATGGCCCCACTGTGTCAAGAGGAACAATGCTTGCTGGAGATGGTTGTAAAAGATAACAAGGAATTTATTAGGAGCTACACACAGCACTCTGCATTGTCTTTGATGGAATCAACCACCACCATAAATTTCAAATCCGCACGGCTGGGCTGTAACCACTAAGAATGCAGCCTGGCCACAGAGATAGGCCATTTGGGGTCCATCCATCCCATGACATTAGGCGTTCAGAATATAAAGAATCTGGGGGACTCTCTAAGGGAGAGGAGTGGGATCAGCTTAACTTTCAGCCCAGCATGTGGGAAAATCACCCACCAGATGTCAGCTGGAGGGGGCACTGGAGATACCCCTGCTCCAGGCCTCCATGGCACCCATGTGAGTATCCCTGGTGAGGGAGGGGTCCACTCAAAACTTGCCTGCTGCAGCGCTCACCTGCCTGCTTCTCGGCCTGAGGGTTTTCCTTAGCACCAAGGGAGGCTGATCAGTACAGAGGCAACTGAGCTGTGTAGAAGATTTCATTCTGGGGGAGGGAGGGGCGTGTGTGAGCAGCTGTCCACCAGTAGGGGAGTGGATATGGTGGATAAATAGCCCAGCTTCCTGCCTCTGAGGCATGTCCCACACGGCCTCCCAGAGATCTAGGGTGGACGCCAGTTGCCCACAGCAGTATTCTGCTGAAGAAGGCACCTTGTGTTGGCCCTTGCTCCACGTGGCCTCCCTTTCCTCATGCACTCTCTTGGAAGAAGTCCCAAATCATCTCCTTTTGCCCAAGTCCTTGGTGTGAGGGTCTGCTTTTAGGAAAACCCAAACCAAGACAGGATTTAAATTCATAATTGTTTTTCTTCCTGTCTGTGCCTATTCCACAGGGAATACTTTAGCTCTCTCTTAGAATCCCAAATATAGAAACAGTGAGCACAGGGAAAATGCTAGAAGGCGGGGGGACACCTCTGGCCCTCAGTAGTGAGTGGCTAAACTGGCCTGAAAGCTGCCCACCAGCAGCTGTATGAGTGTCTCCCTAAGTCCAGACATTCTCAAACATTTAAGGGGTGATAAGGGCTTTCCATTCTGAGCATCACTCATTATCTTTATGGGCAGCAGCATAGAGTAAGGCAGGGAGAATAAATGGGTTATCAATTGGTGATGTCTGTAATGGGATCAGGATACGTGAGCAGTGGTCAGTATGCCAGGCATTTACAATCATTTCTATACAGAAAACTATAAGCACTCTGGAATCAGACAAGCTCAAAACTCAAAATTCAACCCTAACACTTAACAGATGTTAAGTCTTGGGCATCTTAATTTCCTGCCGAGGCCTCAGGTCCTTCAACTGAATAAATGCAGATAAATGGTTCCTATCCTATAAGGCTATTATGAGGATTAAGTATGATGATATGGAAAAGCTCCTGGCACACTTTGAGCTCAATAAGCGTTTGGTTCCCATCACCACTAGGAGTCAGAGAGCTGTTTTATAAAAAAAAAAAAAAAAAAAAAGAGTGCTCTGGATTTCTTAAGCAAATACATTATTTGCCAAAACTATTTAATGTATTTAATGGCAAAGAATCTCAAAAGGATTTTTTAAAAAATTTCAAAGCTCTAAAATCATGAACCTCTCCCTCTGGCCACACCTCTCTTACGGTTGAAGCAGTTTTTCAGTGGAATTTAATGCTTCAGGCAGAGACATTTGATTCTAAATAAACCCTAACACACTCTTTAGAGTAGCCATAATCCCCAGGTGAATTAAAAACACTGAAGAAAGAAGATGCTGAGAAATGAGACTGGCTTTGATGAAACATGCTTTGAATAATTAACCAGCAACTATGCAAGTTTAGACTGTGTCCATTAGTTGATTGTTGTATTTAGAAAAGGGACTGTCCCATCTGACATGCCAAGATGCAGACCATATCCCAATCTCAGGAACCTGATGCTCTGACAGCATGTGTTTTAAAGTGACTTCAAGACAGTAAAAACTTGTGCGAGGAAGAAGTCACTTTAAAACCTTGTGAAAATGGTGTAAGTGGTGGTTTGGAAAATATGCTGGGAAGTCAGCTGCCAAAAACCAAAAATGAGAACAATTTAAGGCACTTTCAGTTGCCAGCAAACATGCCAGAGCCTAGCACGGTGCCCAGCACAGACGGATACGGAGCACATAGTTGTCGGATGACTTAATGAACACTGAGCCCTGCACAGTCCCCTCTGCACACTTGGCATGCCCTCAAGGTAACACCTGGGAACTACAAATAGGAAAGGTGGCCTTTTGGATCAGACAAGGGACAAGAGACAAAAGTTGAGGGGTTGGTGTGTCTCTGCCCCAAGGAATAACTTCTGAGCATGCCAAGAATAGGAGTCCTCATTTCGCACAATTATGAGAGGCACTAATTTCAGGTGCCACAGTTGAGCTGAAGAACAGCAGTGCCCCAAAAACACGGTTCAAGTTTCTGTTACCACGACATATTACTGTGAAGAACTACTCCAAGTACGAACTTCACCGCTAGCTCCCCTGTCCATGACCACCATGTAAATATCACGCACACCATGATCAGTGCCCAGCACGTCAATGTTTCCAAAACCCGTCATGATGGGTCACTGCATTGCTGACTCAGTCCTCCAAGAGACTGCAAATCGTGTGGTTGTGTTGCCCCCTTGTCTCCCCGTGATAAACCCATGTGACATTCTGTAAGATGAACAACTGAAAGAAGAAACTGGCCAACAAGATGAAAATGCAGCAAGGAAATGAGAAGTGGTAGCGCCAGGAGGGAAACGTGGCCAGGACATAGCATGGTAGAAGGAAGAGCTGACTGCAGAGTTGCTCAGCACTAGTGTGGTCCAGAGACTCGAGATGTGCAGCCAGAGGAGCTCAGCGCTAACAAACTTATCAGCACAAATGAAAAAGCGGTGGTGACCCAAAGGATGAAGATGTCTCTAAGGAAGTGACGCTGGCAAAGCCTTCACATTGAAGGAGGTCTTGGAGATACTTTTCGATGGTGGAAGCTCAAGAGATAAAATGTTGTCCCTCTTAATCCCCTCCATCTATCTTCCAGTTATAAAATACGTAAGTCAGGGAGATGAAAAGTACTGCATGGGAAAGTCAGTAATAAATAATGTTGTATGGGGACAGATGGTGACGACGCTCATGGTGGCAAGCACTGAGTGATGTACCAATGTGTCTGATCACGATGCTGTGCACCTGAAACTAATGTAACACTGTGTGTCAACTATACTTCAATTTAAAAACAAAAGATAAAGGGGCGCCTGGGTGGCTCAGTCAGTTAAGTGTCCGACTCTTGATTTTGGCTCAGGTCATGATCTCAGGGTTGTGAGATTGAGCCCCACATCAGGCTCCACACTGGGCCTGGAGCCTGCTTAAGATTCTCTCTCTCCCTCTCCCTCTGCCCCTCCCCCAACCTGCTCTGTCTCTCTCCCCCTCTCTATAGGAAGGAAAGGGGGGGGAGGGAGGAAGGGAGGGAGGAAGGGAACAGCATGTGTTTTAAAGTGACTTCAAGACAGTAAAAACTTGTGCGAGGAAGAAGTCACTTTAAAAGGAAGGAAGGAAGGAGCGAAGGAAGGAAGGAAGGAGAGAGATAAAATGTTGGAAGCTGATCCAAACTCAGGAAGTAGTAAGACAACCTTCCGTGGTCTAGAAAAGATGCTCAGTCTATATCCTAAGCACTATTTAAACTACTCTTGATAAGTTGTTTTTACAAAAAAAAAAGCACTTTAATTATCAATATTTCTAAAAACAAATTAAGTGTACTACATAAACATTATTTTTACTATTTTCATTTCACCTTACACGTATAACTGATAGTAAGACACATCTTAATGATGTAACCAAAAAATTTCAAAGTTTACAAAACCATCATAATTTTTCTTATTGAGTATTGAGATTACTCTGCACAGTTCCCATGTGCATGGTCATTTTTACCATTCTGTACAACCATGGCAGGCTTAAAAGGATGTCAGGCACACAGAAGTCTCTCTAAAAGCAGAAGCCCATAAAGAAGACAAATAGCAAAGCTTTGCCTAGAGGTTGGTCCTGATCCCTGGGGATCCAATAAGTCCACAAGGTGCCAGCAATGTGGTGAATTTTCTCCAAGTCCTTTTTTGTTCTATTTCTGGAACTGTGCTATGCTCTAGAACAAAGATAGACTAACAAACAAGAAATAAAATCATCCAATATAGCGATAGAGCTTTGCCATTTATCAAGTACTTCTTTGGGGAATGGGTTTCTCCACTGAATGTTCTCAACTACTCAAGGTACATGAGGACTTATCCCCTTATTTACAAAGACAATGACTGAGCCTCAGAGAAAATGAAGCACTCATCCCAAACCACACCATTAGGAATGAGAAACCTAGAACCATGCTCAATAGCAGAAAGAAAATCTCACAAACACAAGCCGTATATGTGCCAAATTTTCTAGTATTCACATGAAGAAAATTTTAAAAAGTGAAATTAATTTTAATAATTCATTTTAATTAACCCAATATATCAAAAGTATTACCGTTACAACACATATTCAATATAAAATTATGATGAGACATTCACATCCCTTTGAACTGTCTTCACAATCTGGTAGGTGCTTTACACTTAGAACCCATCACAATTCCACATTTAAGCGCTCAACTGACTGCATGGGGCCCTTGGCTACCACGTGGGTTGGGGCTGAAAACTGCCTTCTGTCTCCAGGAATGAAAATTCCAGTAGCTGTGGGCCTCATATTCTCATCCATAAAATTATTACCTCGGCAATTATACCCTTCCCTGCAAAGAATGTCCTGAGAAAGTTATAGATCTGTGTAAAGAGCTGAAGACAGTTCAGAAATTAGATTTAATTTTTTTTTTAGGTTTTTTATTTTTTAGTCAGAAAACTATTACGCTAAGCAACTGAGGAAGTACCTCTGGTAAGGATGGGTAGGAGGTCGGGCATACTGATGTACAAGGAATTGCTTCTGTACCTGAGCAGGAAGATTTCCTGATGGTACCTGAGAGAGAAGGTACCTGAGTCATCACTGGTTTTGCTTTCTAAGCAGTATATATTATTCTACTTATCCATGACCAATGTATAGATATGGAATTAACTTTTGTATATTAATCCTACATCCAGCAATCTGGAAGAACTTCCTTATTAATTCTAATAATCTATAATAATCTGTTTTTTTAATTAGAAAATCACAATCTTTGTAAATATATTTTTTGCATTGGACTGCCTTTACTACTTTCAATCTGTTTTTTGACTTACTACAATTAGCTACAACCTCAGATAAGATGTTGATCACAAAAGATAAAGAGACCTCTTGCTTATTCCTGATTTTAAAGAAAAGGCTTTTAAGTTTCTTAACTAATGACCATATATTTATTGTTAGGTTTTGATACTCTTTACCTGCGTATTAGTTCTGGTTTGCAGAGTTCGAGAGAGAAATTGAAAGAGAGGGAGATAGTAGGTGAGAGTTTTTTAATATTTTTCTGCATCTGTTGAGATGATCACATTTTTTGGCCTTTTTTAATATGTTCATAAGGAAAATTACATTAATGCATCTAAAGAGATGAATAAACATCTTACATTGATTAAATAATATTAAAATTTTTTATTTTAATATAACAAATCTCTTCAGGTTCTGAATTTCTTCCTTAGTCATGTTAAGTACTTTCCTGAAAAATGTCAATTTCATCTGCATTTCCTACTACACTGAGAGTTACTCTTTTTAATTTCTGCCATAGCTATACCTATGTCCTCCTTTCCATGCATACTACTATTAATTTGTGCTGGCCAGAGTTTTCAATGAGTCTGTGTATGTTATTGTTCTTTATAAAGAACCGAAGTTTGGTTTTGGTAATTCTATCGATTATAACTCGGCTTCTTATTTCATTCATTCTACTCTGATTTTTTACTATTTCTTTCCTTCTGATTTGAGTATATTTACTGTTCTTTCCTCCTACTTCTTAAACTGAATGGTTAACATATTTAATTTTAATATTCCTTTATTCTGATATAACATAATAAAATGCAATGTATGATGATATAATGTAACATACTGTATATTTAACAAGGTTATAAATGTCTCTGTGATCAAAGAATTTAATCTGTGTGATATCAGTCCTGTGACATTTTTTGAGACTTGTATTATGGCCTAGTACAAGGTGAATTTTTATATATGTTCCCTTTTATAAATGTTGAAAATAGTATGTATTACATATTGTTGAGAGTAATAGTCCATCAGATCAAAACTTTGTTCAAATCCTCTATATCTTTTATGAAATTTTTTATTATTTGATCTGTGAGTTACCCAGGAAATTGCATTATTAGCTCTCCATATGATTATAAATTTGTCCTTTTTGTTAGTTTCTTCTTAAAAACCCATCATTTTTGCTTTATGTTATTAAGTGCTTAGAAGTTTAGAATTATTCTATCTTCCCAGTTAACTGTATCACTTACCATTAAATATTATCTCTTTATCCCAAGTCATAATTTCTGCCTTTAAATCTACTTTATTGGATAATAATATCCAACCTTATCCAATCTTTTGTGTCTTTTAGGTGGTATTTGCCTTCATATTTTCCCATCCTTTTGATTTCAACCATCTGCGCTTTTATCTTGTAGATGTGTCCCCTAGGGAAAACAGCATAAAGATGAAATTTTTTTAACCCAATCTAGCAATCTGTCATGAATTTGGTCCATCTTCATTTATTATTGTTCATATATTTGAATTTATTTATACCATCTCATTTGGTATCTTTTTTATTCTTCTTCTCTCCTTCTATCTGTTCTTTTCTCCCTTCTTTGGACTGATTGGGTTTTATATATCAATTTTATCCTCTACTGGTTAGGAAATCATATACTCTATTCATAGTATTTTTGTAATTCCCCATAACTTTTAACATACACATTTAACTTAATAAAATTAGGTTGTAATTAACACATCACTCTCTTCAGCAAAAGTACAAAAAGTTAAAATGCTTTACTGATCACCTGCTCAAACTGATCATGTACTTACACAGTCAATATTGCTTTATACAATCTAAAATATGTTCAAATTTCATATGTATGTGAATACATATTTAATATATGCATGTGTGTGTATATCCACATATGTATCCATATAGGTGTACATAGATCCATACATATGAAAGAATACAATCATATGAAAACCTTCAGGGTTTAATTCTACTTACAATATCAGAGAAAACTGAGATGCATCCCAGGGTGATTGCCAGAGTAGGACTCATTATTATGTTAATTTCTTGGCATGGGGTTCCAGGACCACGAAATTGAAATCCACCTACTTGGGGCACCGTCCATAGTAAGAGATCTTTGCAGAAGACTTGTCCCAGCCCCAACCAGAGCCCAGCTCAAAAGAGACAAACTTTCTAGCATTTTCTTTTGTGGGGAGCAGATTTAATGGATGGTCCCCCTTTTACTGATCAAAGGGTTCCTCTTTCATGTCAGGTCTCAGATCACTTTCCCAATCCATTTACACCCCTTGCTTTGTCTATTGGCCCCGTGTAGTCACTGAAGTCACATCTTTTGCTTACTGAAATGGGCAAATGCCACCAGGGAGATGAAGCAGGCAGGGCCAGCATGCTCCTTGGGTATGCAGCTTTCCCTTTATTCACAGCTCCAGCAATGTCTCTTACTTCCTAGTAAGTGCAGCTCCACTACGATATTATCCAGCACTTCCTGTTGTTTCGGATCAAGAGGATTTTCAGGTTATCTTGTCTTCCGGACATCTCTGAATATCACACAGCAGTCATAATGATCTTCTGAAAAGGCTTATCTGGGCGTGTCATTCCCTTCCTGGTTAAAACCCTTCAAAGACTCCCCTTGGCTCTGAAGATAGACACCTGATTTCCCCCACCCCCCAGCTTTACCGAGATATAACTGACTTATAACATTGTGGAAATTTAAAGATTAAATGTAATGACCTGCTGCTAGTATGTATTACAAAATGCTTCCCACACAATAACATTAGTTAATACCTCCATCAACTCACATAATTACTTTATATACCTAGGTGATGAGAACATTTCAGATCTACTCTCATAACAACTTTTAAGTACATAATACAAGATTGTAAAGTATAGTCACCATGCTGTATATCAGATCCCCAGATCTTACACATAACTGGAAGTCTGTACCCTGTGACCAACATCTCCCACTGCCCCCTCCCACAGCCTATCGACCACCGTTCTGTTCTCCATTTCTCCGAGCTTTTTTAAATTCCACGTATAAGTGAGATCATACAGTATTTGTCTTTCTCTTATTTCACGTAGCCTAGGCCCTCAAGGTCCATCCATGCTGACACCTGAATTTGTACTGCAACTTACCATCAGCCTGCCCCTGCCTCCTCCCGCCCCCAGCTCATCCCTCATCACTCTGCCCCCACTCACATCACCGCAGCACGTGGGTCTTTCAGGCCCAGTCTCGCTACTGCACCACGCCTCCAACCAACTCCAGGACTTGGGAAACACTAGGTTCCTCCCCTGATAAACTCACGCCCTCCACGTCGCCTTCGCATATTTAGTGCCTGATCATTCCTCAATGCTCTCAGGGATCACTTCCTCCAAGGAGGCTTGTCTGGCCCTGAAGGCTAATTTAGGGTTTCCCATTACATGCTCTTACAGCACTTTCCTCCAGCACTTATCTCAGCTTATAATCATACACTTAGTAGTGTGAGCATTTAATTGACGTCTGTCTTTTCTACAGACTGAGAAGCACTGGACCCCTACCAACTGCGTCAGGGCCTGGCTCATGGTATCCACTTCTCAAGGCACTAGAGAGATACTGACTGAATACAGATAATGTTGAAGCTGTGGCAACAAGTCAGTGATGAAGGGATGAAGACCTGGATTATGGCGCAACAATGGAATGAAAGAAAACGTCCAATAAGAGAGATCCTGAGAAAAACGAATTGATGGTGTTTGATAAATGGCTGGGAGAATAAGTTCAAAAAGGAGCTACATTTCTTTTTTTTTTTTAAAGAGCTACATTTCATTCAAAGGAATTCGATTACTTGCATTTCAAACATACTGAGTGTGATGTGTAAGAATATTCAGGTGGAAACACCCAGGAGCAGGTGGAAATGTTGGTATGGTGTTGTGGAGCAGAATGAAGATCCTGAGCATCTGAACCCAGATGAGAGCTGATTCTCTGCATGAGGATGCAGTGTCTGAGGGGAGGTGGCTGGAGAAGAGGAATATAGTGCCATGGGGGCATCCCAGGAACAAAGGGAAAGGGGGAAGAAGGGGGGCCAGTGAAAGAGAATAACCCCAGCAAAGGAAAACAAGGGACTGTAGAGGGTCCGGAAAAGAAGGAACAGGTATCCAATAGGAGAGGTGGGTCAGCAATGTCAAGGGCTACCAAAGGGTCATGAGGAAATATTTTCACAGTACACCAGAAGAGGCTATGTAAATTAAATCCTGCCATAAATTCCCTAATCCTTCCTTTTTTCATAATAACTACACATCTTTTCAGGATAAACTTCAGGAAGGCAGACAAGACAGAAAATATCTAGGATTTTAGATCCTTTGGAACTGTTAAAAATATCGTCTTCAATTAAATTACATTAAAAGTTTTCAGATCTTAAAAATTAATGCATGAAGAAATTCCCAAGTATTTTTTTCAGGAATTGTGTTCTGGAATTTCTAGATGCTTCTACAAGTGTCTTCTTCCCCGACCTCCCAACCCCCTGATTCTGCAACATCTGTGCTCTGGAATATTCTATGTTGTCTGAGCCAATTCATTTCTTGTTTACAGATTCACTGTTTCCATGTTACTCATATACCCAATATCTTATAAATCATATACATAATTCCTGTAAATCACACTTTCTACTCATTAATAACACTTTCTACCTATATTAATGAGTAGAACCTTACCAGGCTAAGGTAATTATCTTCAAAATAACTGCTGAAGTTGTTTGGAAAGTAGTAAGCTTGGCTTTAGCATAACAAAAACAACCATAATGCATTCAAAAATTAAAAAAAAAAAAAAACTTTTATCATTGCTACTTGTATATTAAAAAAGAGAAAGGCACTTTTGGAGCAAGTTTAATGCTTAGAACACTGGATTTTCTTAATAAGAGTATAGGGAAAAATCTTCACTTCAACAGAAAACCAAGCATTGTCTAGAACACACCTTTCCAAGTTGTCTCTCACTTTTCACGGCCCTCGAACTGTTTTACCATTCCGTAAATTGACAGCGATGCACAACAACTATTATCTATATGTGCAAGTTGACTTCTCTCCCCTACTGTGGAAGAAACCAATTTTGCCTCTATTTGCATATTCATTTCAACATTCCTGATCCATAAAGGTGTCTGTTCTTTGGAGTCCCGTTTGAAATGTTCCTCACATCTTACCAGTTTCCTCCTCCATGAGTTAAATAAAATCTTTAACAAATGTTCATTTTCTATCTGTACGAGAGCTGAGGTTTACCATTTCTGAAAATATTCAACAAGGAGTGAGGGAACTTGCCCCATGAATTTATCAAGAAACCCAAAAACTGACCTTGTCCTTTGAAAACATGGAAATGTGTAGAAAATGTCAGCTGCAATCCCAGCTGCCTGCAGTACAGTCCTGGGAAAAGAGTGAAGAATTGCTCCTTCCCACAGGCCAGACCTCTATTGTCCAAACCTCAATCTATATGGGCCATCTCAAACACAATGCCAGCAAAACTGACCTCATCCCATACCCATCTGTTGACTCAATGGATGAGGAATGAATGAAGTAAGGAATGAATGAAGGTGAAACACCTATAAGAACTGGGGTTTTTATTTACTCCCATCAGGGCCTGGCACCCCTCCCTCCCTCCCCTTGTAAATTAATCTTCCTCTTGGATCTGGGTCTCCGGTATACCCATTCACAACCCCGCAGCCTACCTCCCCTCCTCTGCCTTTTCCAGGAAATCCTTTTGAGTTATTCTCAAACTTACAACTCACTATTGAGATGAAAAGTCCATGGTGGGGAATCTGATAACATCAAGGCACAGAGAGATACGCTTAAGCCAATCACTTTTTCCAAAGCACCAGTCTAGGGACCCTGAAGGTATAACTGGGTCAATCAGAGGGAGCCTTTCAGCCCTTGCCTCCTGATGGGATCAAGTTCACTTATTATTCAGCATTTCTACAGCCCTAAACATTCATTTCTCAACACCCTTTTGCCAGAGAGACAAAGGGCAGCCATTCTGCAGTAAAATGACCCCCACTCTCTCGGGATGTTGATTCACTATTCTTTGCAATTGCCCTGAATGAGAGCTAAGTGTGCCAAAAGCTCTGAACTCAGAGCCACCATTACAAGTCTGGAAGGAGCATCTTGGCCAAGAAGGGACAGAGCTCAAAACGGCACTATGTCTCCACAAACCACCAACACAGACCAATGGAAGCGCTAGTTTTAAGTCACTGTTATCCACTTGTCAATACCAGCCCAGGGACACCACCCCCCACCCCCCAAGCAGGCATGCTCAGTAAATCTACCTAGAAGCACATTTTCGTTTTTTTGGAATTTGGACCTGGCCTGCCTGCCTCTACCCCAGTGAGACCAGGAGATATTTTCCTGATCAACAACTCTGCCTTAAGAATGGAGAAATGGAGTGGCCTGAAGAGCCAGACCATTCTGAGAAATGGTCCCCAGCCTGAGTGGGGACAGCACGGAGGTGGCGGGGACCAACAGCACAGAGCTGTGGGTGTGCTGAGAACAGAAGGAGCTTCCAAGCCCCACTTAGCATCTGCATGGATCTTGGTGCCCCAGAGCACACGGACAAAGCAAGAACGCACGGCTGCGCAAAAATGCCAATAAAAAAATCATCTTTTACCCGTCTCAAACAGGAATGCCTCCCCAAACATCTGGAGCCCCCCCCCAAACCTCTCTGATTCTCACAGCCACATCTCTGAAGCCTAGTTTTGCCCACTTACGTGGTCTTCTTGGATCCAACCATGTAAAACTGTTTGCTTTGCCAAAACCTGCCGCAAGGTCCCGGCAGGGCCACACAGACCTGTCCAACTGGCATAATCCAACCTGGCAGGTCCAGAGGGAGCCTGTTCCCAGGGATGGTGTTGGGAGAGGTGGTGGCCCTGAGACAGGGACCTTGGGAACAAGTCGCCATGCACCTGGGGCATTCCAGTGGCTGTTACCACTTTTCCTGGAAAAGCAGAGCACAGACCAAGGAGCAAGCCCAAATGGGTTCAAACTGAACGGAAACGGGATGGCCGCCAAATGTGACCTTTTACCAACTTCTCCTGTCACTTTAATGCTTAAAAAAAAACACTCAGAGGTGGAGGCTTAACATGCAAATGAAACATACAGTGTATGTCCACTGCGCCTGCGCGCCCACCTTCCTGGGACTCTGCGCCCCTACATGCTTATGCATCATTCCTTTCCCACCTCAGCCCATTTAACACTTTCCTAGGCTATCGTTCAGAGGACCAGTCTGACACTATTGTCCTGTGTCTCCCTTCAGCTGCAGCAGTTGCCCTAATAAAGCCTTGCCTGTGCCTTTACATTTGGGGTCCAGCCTCGTTTCGACCGTCACTGGATCCAAGGACCTGAGTCCAGTAGCAGCCCATCACTGGCCAGGCCCGTGGGCCGTGTGGTGCTTACTTGCTGGCGCCCACCCAGTCCCCTGCACCTCGCAGGCAACCACCCCAGCTACTGTGAGCGCTAGTTGCTAATGGCGCTCACCTGCCCCCTTCTCCAAGGCAGCTGCCTTGCCTGGCAGGTCGCCTCCCCTCCCCCGACAGAGGCAGCCAGTGGCCAGTGAATGGCTGACTCTGCCCCAGAACAGGATCAACTCTGGGATGTAGCTGTGCTCTGGGGCTCCCTGTGGGATCAACTGGCCCCAGCAGAGACTACATCCCAGTTGAGCCTTCACCCCCAGCCTATCCTGCTTTATCCTGCGTCCATCCTGCAATAACTCACTTGCCCAAGAACCAGGCTCTGACGACCAGAGCCAGTGGACACCCTGCAGGAAGAGGTCTGTGACTCCATATTCATTTACTCAGACTGGTCCTCTGAATGACAGCCTAGGAAAGTGTTAAATGGGCTGAGGTGGGAAAGGAATGATGCATAAGTATGTAGGGGCGCAGAGTCCCAGCAAGATGGGTGCACAGGCGCAGTGGACATACACTGTATGTTTCATACAGTAAACATAAATGAGGAGTCACTGCAGGCAGCGCCTACGCTGGCTTCCCTTGCCTGCCCGGGCCTGTCTGCCCATCTGCACGCACATAGTTCAGCCCATCCTGAACAGTGTCACTGCTCCTGGAGCTCCCAGCAACCCAGAATGGGGAAAGGACTGGAAGAGCCTGCTTTCACAATGCAAACTCGCACGGCAAAGCCCGCCCTCGCCTCTCAGTAGGACAAGGTGGTACTGCGGACGTACACGCTGTGTCAGAAGAATGGAACCCTCACATCTACTCCAACGTGATGGCTAATGGAAATGCCACCGGCCTCTGCTCTCAGCTGCAATTATGTAAACTCCGGTGGCAGCCCACGTACTGCAGGGTGACTGAAAGCCCCCAAAAGTAGTCAGTCACATGGGTCCTTGATGATTTGCAGGGGAACAAGAACAGATTGGTGCTTTATTAATATGGCCTTAGGAGTCGACAAATCTTCTAAGACTTAGTATAGAAGAAAATAGTAACAGGAGGTACCGAAACTATGGTCTTCGTACCTCGTTGAAGTGGCTGTCTCTATTAGTCCTCGGGGGACAGACAGAAGATGGAGATGAGGATGGTCCCAAGTCGTTCCTCTCCCACATCAGGGCCCATGGTACCCTACCACACCAAAGAGCAGGCCACAGAACTGAGAGGGGCGGCTGCCCCACCCTGGGCTTTGTGGTGGTCCAGGAGAGAGGTGGTCAAGGAGAGACCCTCTGCGCGGGGTCAGAGGGCAGAGAGGAGCCAGGGATGGTGACATACAACCTTGCCAGGCCCACTCAGTCACCTGCCTCGGCTTAGCATATTCGCTCCCAGCCAGGCTGGCTCCGCTCCCCAGGACACCCCTTTGTGTCTGGACTCGTGCCAAGGATGCCCACAGGTCCCCTGGGTGGTGTCCAGTCGGCTTCCGCACAGACGCATTCACTGCACTGGCTCCCAGGAAGCACTGCCCCCACGACAGAGACACTCGGGGTCCCCAGGCTGGCAGGAGGAGCCTGAGGTCTGGCCGAGAGCTGGATCTCTGCAAAGGTCCCTGGGCACGCCTCCGCTCCACTCCCCCAAACAGGTGCCCTGAGGAGAGCTGGGACGGCAGCCAGGTGGGTGCCCAGATCCTTGGCCCTTCACTCGAAGCCACGGGGTCTGGGGCCAGACCCAAGCTGGAGGAGGGAGCTGGTGGTGCAATCCCCAGTCACAGAAGGCGCTGGCTAGAAAGACAAAGTGCTGTACAGAGAATGCACTGCCTTGTTATTTTCTTTTTTTTTTTTTAAAGATTTTATTTATTTGTTTGAGAGAGAGAGAATGAGAGACAGAGAGCACGAGAGAGAAGAGGGTCAGAGGGAGAAGCAGACCCCCTGCTGAGCAGGGAGCCCGATGTGGGACTCGATCCCGGGACTCCAGGATCATGACCTGAGCCGAAGGCAGTCGCTTAACCAACTGAGCCACCCAGGCGCCCTGCCTTGTTATTTTCATCTGCGGGTCTCTGGGTGGCTTCTGTGGCCGGCCTGCTGCACACGGGCTGACCGTGTCACGAACGTGCGAGAACAGCATGAGAGCAAGAGTGAGGCTGTCTCGTACAGGCCTGGCCTCAGGCACAGTAACTTGGGAAGACTTGTTCTTACTATTTTTTTCTTCTTAAATAAGCTTTTCTCTGAAGAGCTCCAGTTATTGTGATCACACTGTCTCCAGTATAATTAACACTTTTCTCCACATTGTGTTTCCCCTGACTGCATTACTACCTTAGGAACTGGTCCTCCCACATGCAAGGGGTGTGTGTGTGTGAATGTGTGTGTGGTGGGGGTGGGGGAGGGCAGGAATGGGGATACAACTGCTTTTTGAAGATGTTCTGAGAGGAGAGAAGAAGAGAAGTCCATGAAGAAGAGGGGCAGGAACAAGGAGGAGATGCAGAGAAGGGTCAAAATCATAATAATTGTTGTTTCAGCTCAGAGATGACAAGACATGTGACTGTCTGGCCACCTCTTGCCTGCTGCAGAGAACCCAACACCAAACAAGGGTAAAGATGCCATGATGCCAGCAACTTCTCCATCCCAAAGGTTTGGACTCTCTTTGCCCATGAAACCTTTCGATCCAACCACATGTGACCATGAAGCTTAAACTCAATTATCCACTTTGCTTTAAAATAGGTTATACTTTAAATAGGTACACCCACTTCAGAAAACTACTTATTAGGTCCTGCAAAGGCCAAACGTAGACACATCCCAAGACCCAGTGATTCCACGCTAGGGTGTAGACCTTATCGAAGTGTGCACACATGATCACAGAAAGGCAGGTATGAGAATGAACCACATTAGTGAATAATCTACAACCAATTAAAATGACATGGATGGATCTCACAAGCATATATTCAGCAAAAGAATATATACACAGGTTACACTGAAGTAATATACAAAAGCAGGCAAAACTAATCTATGCCGTTAGAAGCTGGGACAGTGGTCAGTCTTGGGGGAGGGCAGGAAGGACCACGAGGGGGCTTCAGGGGTACAGGCCCTGCTCTGCTTCTTGATCTGACAGCTGCTGTTCGTTTGTGAAAATTCATCGAGCTAAACACTTATGAAAGATACACTTTTCTCCATGTGTGTGTGTATATATATACGTGTATACATTAAACTTCCAAATGAGTTTTTAAAAGTAACCACATGAATCCTACTCTCTCTGCACGGAAACATCCTTGTCATTTCCTATTTGGGTTGAACATAGAAAAGTTCACAGGAAAATGTCAGAGGGACTCAGGCTTTGGAAGTCCATCAACGCAGGCAAGACATCAGAAGGCGAGGTGAGGCTGGGAGGGAGAGTCACACGGGTACAAAATTTGGTGAGAAGGGGACGAAATCAGAGTCCTGTGGGACAGCTGTGTGAGTCATATCTCTCCACTCTACCACTTTTCCTCTCACCAGGGACTAATCCCAATCTGCCTGAATCCAGCCACACATGGATGCTCAAGCTGTCAACATCTCAATTCAAATTACGGCACATGTGTACCGACCTGACACAGAACCAGAGGTCAGGGTTCTGCACGAGGAGAGCACTGTGCAGGACCACATCTGCACCCTGAATTCCAGCCTGGCCCAGCTGGTTTTCGGGTGCCTCACAGGGTCTGGAGCCAGGCTGAGCTTGCACGGGACACGAGCAGATGCTGAACCCCAGAGAGCACAGATTCCCGTGCCTTTACAGGGACCCCACGCCAGGCCTCCTTGTAAGGTAATTTCTCATGAAATCCCTTCCAGAATGACTTGCAGACAGCAAAGCAGGCAAAGGCAGGAGAGGGGCAGAGAGTGCTGCTGGCTACCCAAATCCTGACCGCTCCATCCACCCCACCACCTCCCACACCAGGCCGGCAGCAGAGGGCACTTCGGGTCCCAGGGTCATCACGCCATCCCCTTCCACCGCAGAAAGAGCTCTGCTTTGGGAGCAAAAGGAATACAAGTGAGCAGCCGCAGCTTCTGAAACCAGGAGGGTCTCTCAACTCAAAATGTAAAGGCTCCTCCCGAGGAGGCACAATGCGATCACTGCCAAATGTGTTTACGAGGACGGAGCTCATCCTATGTGCGTTGTGTGGCCCTAACTCCTCATTATCATCATTTATAGGCCAAGCACTATAAAGTAGAACTAATCTTACTTTTTCAAGTTAATTGCAGGATTTGGAAGTGTCTGAAGTCTGGGCAGTTCCCTGGGAACAGCAGCCTAGGGAAGAAAAGGGGAAACTCTACCAGCTCAACTGTTAAAAAAAGAAGAAAGGCAGGTTTATAAACCTGGTCCCCAAAGGACCCCCCCCATTCCTTTTCTACATGCACATCCCTGTCTGCCTGTCACATCTGCTGGCCTTTCCATATGGCCCTTGATGCTCATTTTGAGGGTTTTTCTTTTCTTATCTAAAAACATTGTGGGGGTGGAGTAGAGAAGCGTATAAGGAACTACGGCCCAGCCTTTTGCTTCTCTGGGGAGCAAGGTAGACTCCAAGCATCTGCGAGCATGAGCTTCTCGCTTCCCCTGAGTTATTTTGTCCTCTTAACCCCCATTGCTCATTATCAACACCTACACCCACCCTCAAAGTCACAACACTCTCCTGAATCACAGCAGACGCCTGGTTCCCTAAACCCTGCCATAAGGAAACCGAGGAGCTTTTCTGTAGCACTCATTTCACACGAACCACGACACTGCTCCTGGACATCCATGCTGGTCTGGAACCTGGATCAGCTTCTCCAAGGAAGGGAACCCTGAAATAACTTGTACTCTGTTCAAGGTGAACAGGCCATGGAACAGAGGCAATTTCATGTGAGGTCAATGAGGCAATGCTTTCTCCATCTGCATATGGGAATTCATTCATTCATTCATTCATTCACGCACTCATTCACTCAACAGTTAGTAAGCTCCTTTCTGCAGAGCAATTCACTACGTACTGCAGGCACCTGAGATCCAGAACGTACCCAAAGAGACACCAAAAGTGAATGACTGATGTGGTGATCCCACTGCTTGGCATCACCTAGGCATGACATAGGAGCTGTGTGTTAGAATGTTCAACTCCAGCACTTTCTGTGATGGGGAAAAACAATGAAAACACCTCAAATGTCCAACAGAACGGGAAGAGCTAAAAAGCAAAATCATCCGTGATATACCCATGTGAATGAGACAGTGAGGAAAACAAACACAAGAGAAAGTCATACAGGGTAACTCGGACTGTAGAGGCCACAGAGTTAGAGGCTTGAACGTGCTGGTGGGGCAACCAGAGATTACCAATGGCAGGAAGTGGTTAGCATCCCTAGGGTGGGAAGGGCAATGGGGAAACGGGGTGTTACTAGGGCTCGGGAGCCAGGCCATAAAAGGAGGGGCTTCCAGCATGAATGCAGTCATGGAGAGAGGCTGCTGAAGCAGGGTGGGAGGGGAAGAAAGAGAAGGGAAGGAGATGCTCTTCTTTCTCTCCCCATCCTGTACTCCCATTGGCCAAAGTGTCTGAAAGACAGAGGGCCAAGGAGCTGGGGAAAGTAGCTCCCGCTGATAAAAGAAGAGCAGGGAAAGGGTAAGAGATGCACCTGAGGGTGCACTGGATATCCTGCAATACCATTCTGGCACTGAAAAAAGGTGGATCAATCTCTAGCACATATTGTTGAATGAGAACAAGCAGGATAAGCCAAGACAGTAGGCTCCTGGACAGGGCTGTAAATATTGGGGATAGAGGCAGGGTGCTCAAAGACGACATTAGTGTTATCTGTGATGTCTTCAATTTTCATTAGCAGGAAGTAACCCATAAACTACTTTGGTAATAACAACTAATTTAAAAAGGTGAATTCATGAGCCACCTCTGGTGTGTGTTGCCTCCCAACCCTGCCAGCCAGAGCTGCTGTCCCCTTCCTAAAAGTCCTATGGCTCTTTTTAGGGCACTCCACATGTGGAGGTAAGCCTGGGGTACCAAGGACAATGGATGCCACCCCTTAAGGAAAGGGCATCCTCCTTTCTACCCCCAAGAAGTTCTGCATTTCCCTCTCGACATCCTCAGGCCCTCAACAGAGCAGCCCGAGCTTCCCGAACACAGAAACGTCTCTATCTCGGCATTTCAGATAAAGCTTACTAGGTCTGTTGGAAGTAGTCACTCAAGGAGGAGACCATATGCTTGGGGTATGCTCGCATGCGCAGGGCAAAATCACAGCACCTGTCTGCCAGCCTGGCTTATAGATGCTTCTCAATGTTCTTTCACATGCAATTAAGAGACCTTGTTAGCACAAAGTTTCCTGGCTCCATCCCCAAAGATTCTGATTCAGGAGGCTGGGGTGGGGCCTCTGACTCTGCATGTCTATGGAGGAGGGGGGTGCCGGGTGATACTGACGTTACAGATCGGAGGATCTTGCTTGGAACAGCACTGGCTTCTACTACAAGCAAAAATTTATGACATACCGAAGAAATCCATCGAGCTGGGTAATCTCAATGGCTCTGTGAAACCAACAGAAAATCACATTTATAAGAGTAATTCTATGAAATAAAAATGAATAATGATTCAGGGCATGCTCAGAAGCAAAACTATATTGCTCTGGCTGTAAATTAGCCTTAGAAGGAAGCAGATCTCCAACATCTTCCAGGAGGCTAGCGATTTAAAATTAATGATAAAATTGGAGAGTTTTAGTGTTTCCCAATGGAAAGACAACATAGCACAAAGGCGCACATTTCAGATGGGAAATGGAGAACACACGTGCACATGCAGCTGACTTCCAGGAGTGAGACTTGAACTCCTGTCTCCAGACTTACTGTCCAGTACTCCTGTTCCGGACAGGATGAGCCAAGTTTCCCACCCATGAATGTTTTCATGGCAGAAACTACAAAGATGCAGGAGGATCAGGAAGTTTTATCGTCCTTCATGGTGGAACAATACAGATCAGTCCTGTACAATATCAACATAAAAGATTTCATTCCTGGTGTCTCCTAAAATAAACCCTCATTCTGCACTGACACTCAGAATGTTCATCGAAAGACCATGCTCCCAGGCAAGCATTCATTCCTCTTATCTTCCCTTCTTCCTTCTCTCCTCCCTACTCTCCTTCCCAGGGGAATCAGAAAACACTGAAAAAGCAAACACTGAAATGAAAGGGCCATCAAGAGACACGATGGCACCCCGGAAGCCTCTAGGACCATCCCTTCCCAGGCAGAACAAGATATACCCATGTATGGCATTCTTGGCTCGAGACTGAAAGATGATGATCTTGCCATCTTAGGCAAAACAACTGTCCAGATCGGCCTCAGAGTGGACATCCTTCTCCTCCAAAGCTCAGGGCTGTTGTTTGTAATTCAGTTAACACTGCTGGCTTGTACAGCCAAAGGGCGTCTGGAGAGATCCCCTCCCCCACCCCTGGATTTTTCATTGCTCTTGTGAAACTGAGTCAATGGTGAACATTTTTTCCTTTTTATTTTGTTATCAGAGGAGCAATCAGCATGTAGGCAAACCAAAGCAACTATCAAGAAGAGAAAAGAAGAAAAAAACAAAGTGTCTACTTATAAAAGGGAAGGTCATCATGTGATATATTTTAAGGAGATTCCTTCGCCGGAGTCTCATAACCATCTTGATGTGTTTTCCAAACTGGTACCTCTTTGCCATCACTGACCCATTAACACTCTCTTTGCCTCCAGTTGTTGTAGAGGCTCTAGGGCTTTCTGACGAGGAAGAATTTTACACAGAACTGCAATGTGAGGTTGAAGAGACAAGGTGGGACACTCGATACCAGGCAGAGAATGCCTTAGGAGTAAACAGAAATGAAGAAGCTATTCAGATTACTCTAAGACAGGGGCACCTGGGTGGTGCAGTCAGTTAAGTGTCTAACTCTTGGTTTTGGCTCAGGTCATGATCTTGGGGTCCTGGGATCAAGCCCCATGTCGGGCTTCTTGCTCAGCGCAGAGTCTGCTTCAGATTCTCTCTCCCTTTGCCCCTCCCGTTCATGCTCGCTTGCTCTTTCTCGCTAAAATTAATAAATATATCTTAAAAAGAACACTCTAAGACAGGGAACCTAGTGGACAGAGCTCTATACAGAAACATGTGGAAGCCCCATAACTCCACATTGTCAGCAGCTCCAGCAAACCTACTAGATTATTACAAACACAATAATAACTAGAGAGTACAGTGACTTGTAACAGACTCATGGGCTAGGTTGTTTAATTAGTAATAATTAAATACTTTAAGTAACCTATAATATTTTAAATAACCAACAATAAACACTTTAATACATATATTCTATATATTCAATGAAATATCCTATATACTCAATGGAATGCCAACCAGCCCATGAAATGATAATTACAAAAACTGATGGTTATCATTATTAAAATATGTTAAGTCACAAAAATGCAACATGAAGCATCATATTGATAACCACCTATCTTATTTTATGAAAGGATCCCATGAGAGTGTGAGAGGAGTATTTGCTAACTCTAAAAAAAAAATTTATATATATGACTAGACACTAGAAAAAACACTGAAAAGTAATCATTTTAACTCAGTTTCTTCTTTTTATTTTTGTTACTACTTATACAGTTGGCAGTATTCCATCAAAGAAGCAACTGAGACCATTTTGTTGGTACAGTATCATCCAGGCAAAAAGGAATAATCTAACAAATATTTATTGAGCTTTTCCTCCAAACCAGCCACCAGGCATAAGACAGTGAACACAACAGAGGAAGTTCCTGCTCCCGGGAGCTGACATTCTCCTTGGGAGGGTAGCATCAGCACAGTGAGAAAATAAATATACAGTATATCAAATGAGGACACAGTAACTGCCCAGGTAAATGCCTGTTTGATGTGCATACACAGTGGATCACTCCAGGACTTCCTGTTCCTGTTTCTCAGAGTCAGACCACAGGGCACCTGGGAGGCACAGTCGGTTAAGCGTCTGACTCTTGGTTTCAGCTCAGATCATGATCTCAGGGTCGTGGGATCAAACCCTGCCTCGGGCTCCGTGCTCAGCGTGGAGTCTGCTTAGGACTCTCTCCCCCTCTCCCTCTTCCCTTCCCCCCTCCCAAATATATAAATAAAACTTTAAGAAAAAACAAAAGCAAACAAAAAAACAGAGAGTCAGACCACAAAGTCTGATACACGAAGTGTATTAGTTTCCCAGTGTTGTGGCAAGAGATTCCCACCACCTTAGTGTCTTTAAAACAAACCAAAATCTTATAGTTCTAAAAGTGAGAAATCCAACAGGGGTCTCAGACAGCTAAATTCAAAATGTCAGCAGGGCTGTGTTCCTTCTAGAGGCTCCACAGGAGAATCCCATTCCTTACCTTTCCCAGCTCCTAGCAACTACCGAGATTCCTTGGCTCATGGCCCCTTCCATCTTCAAAGCCAATAAGTGGACCACCCCCACCTCTGCTTCTTTCCTCACTTTCCCTGACTCGACCCCTCCTGCCTCCTTCTTTCACTTACAAGGACCCCTGTGATCACAATGGACCCACCGGAATAATCCGGGATACTCTCCCATCTCAAAACCAGCTGATTAGCAAACTTAATTCGCCCTTGCCATGCACCATAGATTCACAGGTTCCCAGGATTAGGACACGGGCATCTTTGACAGGGCGGGGAACATTATTCTGCCTACCACACTGGGTAACTTCTGTTGAACTTCCTGGCAGGAAATGTTCCTCAAAGATGTTCACCACGGTGGAAACTACCATTGTCTACCTGCGTGACGTTGAGCAAGTCAATTTAACCCAAAGAGGATTACAATATCTAATTCATCACTGTGTGTAGATAATTGAGATAAAATATGTGAAAGAGGTGTGACCATGGAAAAAACACTGACCAGTCAGTTAATATTAGATAGATTTAGCTGCTCCTGAATCTCTCTATCCATGAATTAAATTTCTTCTTCTTTGTAACAAACTAAAACTTTAAAGCTGAAATCTGAACAGGCATCCTGGGATAATATGGTCATCAGTCAACAATACGTGATTTGCCCTTTCCTACACTCCTGGAGTGTGGGTGAGCCCCTGAAACAGAAGGATGGGACATGACAGGTGGGCTGTGGGAAGTGATAGGTGGGCTGTGGCACACTGGTCCCCTGGTGTGAACCCCTATCTCAGAACCAGGCTGCTGAAAGGAAATGCTTTCAAGGAGACCCCCACCCCATGAATATGTCTTTCTATATTTATGCATGCAGAGACTCCAATTCCTGGAAATGCAACTCAACCTGGGGAAAGACTGGATGGATGGGGGAATATTACCGTCTGCAGAATAACAAAAAGGAAAAGAGACAGAACCACAGGAAGATACAAACTAGGGTGGTAGACTTTAATGCACTGTCTCAAGATGGAAGAACTATCAACTATTTGAAATTACATGAATAAAGCTCCATCTAGATATTCAAACTACCAGGAGATCTCCTCTCAGGCAAGCTGAGTCACCCTAGAAAAGTCAACATAAACACAAGGAATTTGGTCAAGACCATGAACATATCTTCAGCTGAAAATATGCTAATAGTAACTGGACACAATATGGCAGGGTGAGTGCTTTGGAGAGACAGGAGAGTCCCTTCACAGGCACACATGGGGCCTGGATCTTCCCTTTCAAAGGTGGATAACTCAAAAAAAAAAAAAAAAAAAAACTGAAAATTCACTGCAACCTAAAAAAGAATACTATACTTCCAAAAATAATTTATTAAAAGTAGAAGAAGTAAATTTTAGAAAGAATCGATTTTGTAATCTCAATGGCATGCAAAGAAATATGGGCTATTGAAAGAAAATTAAAAGTGAGCAGAAAGGCTAAGATTACAATGGCAGCTAGTTAATATGGGGATGGACAAGATATGAAATTAAAAAGATGGAAATGCATGAACAAAGCCTAAATGGAATAAAAGGCAATAGAGCAGACCCAAAGTGCTGAAAACAAAACCATTGAGGAAAAAAAATGTAGAAACTCTTGCATAATAAAGAGGAAATGACAAAAAGAGGGAAATGATGAAATGAGAAGATAATAGATACGAAAGACAGACAAATGAGTATCCAATCGCAAACAGTTCGTGTTCCAAAAAAAAACAACCAAAGCAGATGAAAACCACAATCAAAGGTCATATTCTCCCGACAAACTGAAAGACAATTAGAAATCGGCATTTTAAAAATATGCACATAAACTTTGAAATTAGAAGTCACTCTCCTAAATAACTGCAGAAAAAATAAAACTACAATGACAAGACTATTTGAAAAGTATAGTAATGACTACTTGACACTTTGAAACTTATAAGGTGAGTCTAAAGCTGCCCTCAAGGGCAAATGCACCATTAGCAAGAAAGAATAAAAATATATAAATAAAGCACTTAATTCGAGATATTAGAAAACAAAGGAATTAAGAGAAGATTTTTTAAAAACTATTAAAGATGTAATTGATTCAGAAAACGGGGGAAAAGCAAAACTGATAAAGATACACGAGATGTATCTTCCAAAAATAATAAAATAAACCAAATACAATAAGATTTGATCAAGGAAAAAAGAAACACATGAGTTACTAATGAGAAAGTGTTACATAATCACAATTAGAGAACAAGTTGAAATTTTAAAATGCGATGCATAATTTGGTTCATTTTAAAAAGTCTTAATGAAATGGACATTTCTGAGAAAACAAATTAGCTCCATGGAAAAGTAAGCAGTGGCAGAAATTGAAGACTTTCTCCAAAATTATTTTTAAGAAGATTGCTACAGGCCAGGTAAAGGCCAAGCAGTACTATATAAATGTTCTTGCAAATTTTAAAGTTATAGACCATCCCCATGCTTCATAAAATATTCTGGAACATAGGAGAACTCGGAAATCATCGATTAGTTTTGTGAAGTTAGTGCAATACTAACACCAAAACCTGGCAGAGAAGCTGTATGTCAATATCTGTCGAGAATATAACAGCAAAAATCCAAAAGGAGTATGAACAAATCAAACCCAATATCCTATGAAAGGAAAAAAAATAGCATGGCTATCTGGGGTTTACCTCAAGAGCAGCTTCACATGGATATTTATTTATGTTACATTATACTAAACACTTCAACAAATGTTAATAAGGCATTTGACCATGTATAACACCCATAGCTGATTAAAAAAAAGAAAAAAAACTCTTAGAAAATGAGAAATAAAAGGAAACTTCCATAGCATAATGAAAAGCAACTAACATAACCAAGAGCCAACAGTAAAAAACCACCCAACTACAGCATGAACCTAAAAATTCCCTCTGGGGTGCCTGGGTGACTCAGTCCTTTAAGCATCCAACTCTCGGCTCAGGTCATGATGTTGGGGTCATGGGATCGAGCCCTGTGTCGGGCTCCATGCTGGGCATGCAGGCTGCTTAAGATTCTCTCTCTCCCTCTCCCCCTGGCCCCCCACTTGTGTGCGCACACTCTCTCTCTCTAAAAAATGAATTAAAAAAATAAAAATTCCCTCCAAGTGCACCTATTGTGATAAGCACCAGGTGTTGTATGGAAGTGTGAAATCACTATATTGTACACCTGAAACTAATATCACACTGTATGTTAACTTACTAGAATTAAAACAAAAATTTAACAAAAAATAAAAAATAAATAAACCTTTTTGAGCACTTTTATCATCAAAAAATAAATCAAAAAAATAAAAATTCCCTTTAATAGAAAACTATTGGAAAATATAAGGTATTGGTTTGTATAACAATTTGTGTTTATTATTATTACATAGTTTAAAACTTAAGAAGAAAATATAAAGAAGAAAATCAAGAAAAAATTGTAAAGACTAAATATTTTAAGAGAATATATAAAGAATGAAACAACAGTCAGAATAAATAATAACAATAGTTCACACAAATACATGTAAGAAAGAGATAGGGAAATAATTATGAATCTTGACAGATTTGTTTTTTAGCCTTGATCAAATGAAGAAGCACACTAGGAATGAAAAGAATCAATGCTGTAAAATGCCATTTCCCCACAAATTATTTATAGATTTGTCAAAACCCAGAGGCATTTGAGCAAAATTCAACAGAGATTCTAAAGTTCACCTGGAAGGATAAATAAGTGATAATAGCAAATGATTTTTTCTCCCAGAACAAGAGGAGAGGAGTCTTGCCCTATCAGATAATTAATATGCTAATGACCTACAACAATTAATTAATGAGAAAATAGAACAAAACAGACATCATAACATCTGCCTCTGATACCTAAGAAAATAAGCACGGAATAAAGGTCATACCATAAATGTGTGGGTAAAGGAAAGATTATTCAATAAACAATTTAACTGTTAAATCTGCTCATCTGTTCAAGTAAAATCTTCATCTTAGCTCAGATAAGTTCCAAATGAAATAAAGAGGTGTTTTTTTTTTTTTTTAATTAAACCATACAAATAGGAGAAAAAAGACAAAGGATTATGTGGAATAAACACACCCTTGAGATCCTGGGTCTAAGAATAAAACAATGAAAAAATACAAGAGAAAACAGATACAGTTTTGACCAGATAAAAATGAAAATCTTCTGTACACCAAAAAAGGGGGTGGGGGAGGCAAAACTTCTGATACAGGATAAAAGACGAATATGTAGAATATATAAAGAGCTTTACAAGTCATTAAGAAGAACAGTTATCCCCTTAGAAAAACATGGAGAACAGACATGAATAAGTTTTTCTCACAAGGAAATATAAATGGCCAATAAACATTTTTTAAACATTCAGCTTCACTAGTACAAAGACATGCAAAGTAAAGCAATGAGATACCATCTCTCTGCAATCAAATTGAATTTAAAATATGTAAAATAATCATAATATTCAATTCTGACAGAGAACACTGAATTAGGCACTCTCAAACATTGCTATTGGAACTTCTAATTTGTCCAAATTCCTGGAAAATTACATAGAATGTTATTAGCCCTTACAATAGGCATGCACTTTGACACTGACATAGCACTTCTAGGAATCCAGCCTAAAAGAATCATCATCAATTATCAAAGACTTCGGTACTAGAACATTCATCACAGTGAGGACATAGAAAATACCTAAATATCCCAAACGGAGGCCTGAATAAATAACTTATAACCAGAGGATAGAGGATAGAATGTAATAGTTAAGACCATGGGGTCTGGAATCAGACAGCCTGAATTCAACTACTACCCGGCCACATAGGAACTTTAAGCAAGTTACTTACATGCTTCGTCTTATTTTTCTTTGCATGTAAAATGGAGATCATAATGGTACCTACTCCATTGGATATGGTGATTAAAGGAGTCAATACAGGTAAAAGCACTTAAACAGTGCCTCAAGCATGCAAAGTGTTCAATAAATTATCACTTGCTATAAATACTAATAAAAATATTGTGATTTTTAATACTATTATTAGGAAGACATTAAAAATTATTTTTAAAGTTTGGTGCCATGGAGAAATGTTTACAATAAGTTAAAAAGCAGAATCTACCAATTCTATACAATCTCTTCCAGGAAACAGAGAATAAGAGAATACTTCCTAATTCATTTCATGGGGCCAGCAAAACCAGACAAAGATAGTACAAGAAAAGAAAACTATGACCAATACCCTGGGTGATCACAGGTGCAAAAGTCTGCAATAAAATATGACCAATTCAAATCCAGGAAAATAAAATAAAAAACACACCATGATCAAGTGGGGCTTCTCCAGGGTATGCAAGGCTGATTCTGTATTTGAAAATCAATCTATGCAATCCATCGTATTAAATGTCTAAAGAAGAAAAACCATAGGATCATATCAATTAACGCAGGAAAAGCACCTGACAAACTTCAATATCCATTCCTGATAAAAATTCTCAACAAATTATAAGCAGGAGAACTTTTTCAACTTGATAAAGGACATCTATGAAAGTCCTACAGCAAACATCATACTTAAGGATGAAGGACTGAAGGCTTTCTCCCTAAGTAATCAGGGATAAGGCAAGCATGTCCACTCAAACTCAACACTGAACTAGAATTCTCAGCCAGTATAATAAGGTGAGAAAAAGAAATTAAAAAAAAAATACCTGGATTTGAATGTTGATAAGCAGCTCTATTCATAATTAGCAAAACTAAAAACAACCCAAATGTTCTTCAATAGGCAAATGGATAAACAAGCTGTTGTACATCTTGTTTAAAGGAATACTACTCAGCCATAAAAAGGAATGAATTGCCCACACATGCAACAATGTAGACAAATCTGAGAGTCTGAGTGAAAGAAGCCAATGTCAAAAGATTGCAACCTATAGGATTCGATGTGTATGACATTCTCAAAAAGACAAAATCAGGGGCCCCTGGGTGGCTCAGTTGCTAAGCGTCCGCCTTCGGCTCGGGTCATGATCCCAGGGTCCTGGGATCGAGCCCCACATCAGGATCCCTGCTCGTCAGGAAGCCTGCTTCTCCCTCTCCCACTCCCCCTGCTTGTGTTCCCTCTCTCACTATGTCTCTCTCTGTCAAATACATAAATAAAATCTTAAAAAAAAAAAAAGACAAAGACAAAATCATGGTGACAGCAAACAGATCAGGGGTTAGGGATGAGGAAGGGTATAATTACAAAGGGTTAGTATGAGAAAGTTTCTAGGGGGTGATATTTTTGTTCTGCATCCTGTCAGTCAGTTTTCTTGTATATTAATATTTTTAGTTTCAAAACAGTATCCAAGACATTTTATATATTATTCCATCAATTTTACAATATCTAAGGGAAGAAACATACCACAATGCTGGAAAATACTGCAATTGACCTGTCCTCAGGTCCAGATTTATTGAAAATAGGTGCAATGAGCTTTCTTTCTGCACTCACCCCAACAAACACTGGTGATTTCAAATGACCACACTGTGAAATCCCACTCAGAAGGGGATTTTCATTGGGTTTTCAAAACCTAGGGTGTTATGGTCCTAGGAAGCTTTGCTTTGTTTGGAAGTGGTGTTCAGATCACAGACTAGAATTGCAACACCAGGTATAAAAAGTGGTGAAATCTTGTCAACTCAAAGACCCCAATAAGAAAAATTCATGGGCACTCATCTTCAAAATAACCAGTCATTCTCATGGCTGTATGAGGTGACTAGCCAGGTGGAAGGTAAACCAAGGATGTTAACTTTCTCCTGAAGCAAGCCACGTGTGTCCTAAGAGCCAGGATTTCTGAAAAAACAAATCTTTTGTTACAAGAAGCAGCTCCCCCTGAAATTCCCTAATTTTCCCCATTTAGTGACTACACTGCATGCCAAATAACTCCCAGCAAGATTCCAGCACTCCAGAAACATTTCCGAATTTGAAATAATTCCACTGAGTCCATCTGCACTAAATATATTTCTAACCTTCATTTTCTGGGGTGGGGGGGTGGTTATTTACTAAGCAAAGAATCAGAAAACCAGGGTCCGGACCCTGATTGTAATTCTCTTTCACATCAGGTTCCTCAAACATAAAGTCAGATGTTAAGAGACAACAGTCCCAAGATTTCCATCTCTAATACCCTAGGAAACAAATAATGAGGGAAATAGTATTGCAGAAAGCTTGGCTAACCTGCCTGAATGAAAAAGAAGCTTGAGTAAACTTTTCACGGAGCATTCATTCAGAAACGCTGTGCAAATGACAGAAAACATGATCCACCAGAGAAACTGGTCACCAGCCCCACGCGGCCCTTACCTGGCGCTTAGCGCATGCTGCCGTCCCTGGAAGGAGGGAACACAATCACTGAGTGAGGTCTCCATGGCCCAGGCTCATGAACATCGATGGACTTCACGCTCCTCTCCCCACCCTCAACTTACAAGCAGCCTTTCACTGGAGAAGTTATAATGCTTTAACTTTATTCTTGGAGGTGATAGGAGTTACTTACCTTGCCTGTTCCTCCTGTATAAAAAGGTACATAGGCTGTGTGGTTATGAAAAGGGCAACACAAGTTACCCTTGTGACAGCGGATCTGTCCAACACTCTGACTGTGGTGCTTACAGCAACCGACACAGGTGATAAAGCTGTGCAGAACACACACACACGTACACACATGTACACACATACCACACGCATGCATACACACATGTACACACAAACACATGCCACGCATGCCATACACGCACCCACTGCACACACATACATGCACGCACACACGTACACATATACCGCACGCCTACACACTACACGTACATACATACACATGTACACACACTACACACATATACTTAAACACACACACATGCGCACCTGAATACAACTGAAACTCGGGAAATCTGAATAAGGTTGGTGGCTTGAATCAGTCGCACTACTCTGGTTATGATATTATATTAGACTTTTGTAAAATGGCACCATTGAAGGAAACTGGGGAAAACGTACGAGGAGTCTCTCTGCATTATTTCTTACAACGGCCTGTGTATCTACAACTATCTCCATAAAAAGGTCAGTTAAATTTAAGAAGATGGTGAAAACTATGCCTCTCCCTTATCCCTGAGCATAAGCCCTCCCAGGAGGCAACAGTTCTTACCAGTTTCGCGTGTACAAGAGTTAAGGGATAGAAAGGAGGAAGGCAGGAAAGGGGGGAGGAGGGCAGGAGGAAGGGAGCCTGAAATAACTCAGGATGGTTCTGCATTGTATCAAACTAAATTGTGCAGCTCTGTCATAACCACCTCAAGACAACTCACTGAGCCTAGGAGAATGTTTCCGCTGAATGACACCCCCTAAACCCCACTTCCTCTCCCACTAGATTCCCATTGGATCTCCCTCCAGACAGGACACGGGGTGACCCCTCTCTGAGAAATCTGACCACCCACTGATAAAGATTCAGAACTAGAGACATGGGAGCACTGCCCCAGCGCTGTGGCCTGGCTGGATCACCTTATAGAGAAACAGTCAATAGACTCTTCTCCTTGCACATCATTTCAATGGCCTCACGTAAATATGAGCAGACACCAAGGATCACTTGACTTTCGAAGAAAGCACATAACATGAAAAATAAAATAAATAGACAACAGCAACTTGGAGAAACCAAGTTGGTATGTAAGCGATGATACTGTATTGAAGCAGAACAGGATGCTACTAAAAATAACTTTCACAGGGGGGTAAAAAAAAGAGCTCTTAGAAACTAAAAATATGACAGCAGAAATTAAAAGCTCAGTAGAACTAAAAGATATGGTTAGGCAACCTATGGAAATTAAAGCAAAAGGATGAGAAAAAACGTAGGAGAGAAGAGACAAGAAAATCAGAAGATGAATCTCGGGAGTCAAACACCCAAATAACAGACAATTTAGAGAGAAGAGAGAGCTTAGGACGGAGGAAATCACACAAGTTCCCAGATCCAAAGGACGTCAGCTTCCAGATTAAAAGAACCAGGTGAATGCCCAGGAAAATGCATGAAAACAGGACCACATCAGACATTTAACTGTGAAAGACCTGAACTTAGAAGCAAAGAGCACACATGCTTTTAGAGAGAGAGAAAGAAAAAAAAAAAAAAAAAAAAAACAGGTTTCATACTAAAGAATTAATTAAAAGTGGAACAGCATCAGACTTCTCAGGGGCAACCCTACAAGTTATAGGAGCAATGCCTCCAAAACTGTGTGGAAATTGTGTTCCAGCCTGAATTCCCGACCCACTCCCAATCTTCAAAGGGTGGGGCTAGAATTAATGTATTTTCAAACCTACAATGTCTCAAACCTTTGCTTTTGCTATTTCCACACCCCCCGTCTTAGAAAGCACCTGGAGTGTGTGATCCCCAGAAATGTATACCCCAAATGAAGGGATAAACCAAAAAAGACAGGAAACATACATGGGGTCCTTTCAACACAGGGAGAGCTGGGGGAAAGAAACCACAGGCAGGAAGAAGGTGAAGGGAGATCTCAAGATGACAGCTGGGCAGCAGATTTAACAAGCAACCTGTCCAGACTGGAACAAGCCGGAAGAATCCGAGAAAGATTTCTTCAAAAAGAGAACCGGATAGAATATCTAATGGCAGTGTACATAGCAGAGAAGATGAAGGAAACTGGAGGAAAGTTCCAGCTTTAATTAGTGGTGAAGGCTTAAAAAACAAAGCATTCGTGTTTAGGACAGAAAAATTCAGCCCAGCGCCTGTGGTGCCCAGTCTTGGCTGCACACTGGGGCTATCTGTCTCACTTGTAAAAAATCCCAATGCCCAGGCTACCCCCCGAACATCACATCAGAATTTTTGGGAGGCAGGACGCAGACATAAGTAAAGTTTAAAGTTCCCCAGTGATTACAACGTGCAGAGAAGACTGAGACCCACGGAGTTGAGCAAAGATACAATTTTCACCCTCATGCATACTATTCTCAGGTCTTTATCGGTAACAACTGCTTATAACCTCCACTTTTAATGATCAGCTATACTCCACCTAGATGTCCTACCAGTAATCAAAATCAAAATGTCCAAAAGTTATTATCTCATGTTCCTTCTTAAAAATAGGGCTATTGACTTCTTGATGTCAACTGGGGGCACCCCCTTTCTCCTGGTGGCCTACACCCCACCCCTACCCCCTTTGTTCTTTCATCAAAGTCCTATTCAAGAAACCTGCTTGTTACTTCCTTGTTCAGAATTCACAGTATGTCACACAAGTGAAAATGACCTTTGCTGTGGTCAAGCAGCGCAGAAATGCAGCGGGGGAATGAAGAAAGAAACACCAAGTTGCAAATGTGAAATTCCACCAACTAGGTCACAGATGAGCAGACATTAATTATTCTCGCTATCGTAGAAATAGAGTGATTGACAAGCAAGGAACAATGCCTAGATGTCATGATTCAAATAAGCAACTTGTATTGGTTTGAACACCTCCAGATATGACAAAGGCCTTTCCCCCTGTTCACTCGAACTCCCACCTAATGTCTTTAGTCTAGAGTGCAAAGGGTCATGACCAACATGCTTCACGGTCACAGACAGGTCCAGGAAAGTTGGGTTTCCAATCCAAGGTTCAAATGTCTAGGCACAGCCATTCTAATCCCACCACTCCCTTTTCTACACATCTCATTAAAAATTAGCCAAGGCTCCATTTGGGGTCTGTGCCTAAAACCTTATCACCTTAAAATTCCCCACAGTGCTTGGGGAACCAATTTACATCCTCGCCCGCAGTAAATGAGAGAAGCTGTCTCTCCTGCACCTCTGCCAACACCCGACATTATCATACACTTTCATTTTTGCCCATCTCATCTTAAAAAATGGTATTTCATCATTTTTAAAATTAGATTTCCCTGAGGGGCACCTGGGTGGCTCAGCAGATTAAGTGTCCAACTCTTGATTTTGGCTCAGGTCATGATCAGGGTCATGAGATCAAGCCCTGTGTTGGGCTCCATGCTCAGCGGGGAGTCTGCTTGAAGATTCTCTCCCTCTGCCCCTCCCCCCACACTCTTTCTCTCTCTCTCGCCCCCCCTTCACCCTCAAATAAATAAATAAATCTTTAAAATTAGATTTCTCTAATTACTATTAAGGCTGAGGATTTTTACTGGTGTCTACTGGTCATTTGCAATTGCTTTGTGAATTGCCTGTTCATATCATTTGCCCATTTTTTATAAATTAGCTTTTTTGATCCCTATTCATTACCAACCTAATTCCTTTTATTTTCCAGGTTCCAGCTTCTCCTTACCACCAACACCTCCTCCAAGCCATGCTATATTTCTCATTCGTCTCTCTCATAATTCTTGAAAATTAGTTGTTCAACACCTCTCCTCCCACTAAAGTCTAAGCCACCATGAGGACAATATTCTGGGTATCCATCTCAGACACTGCTATCACCCCAACAACTAGGAAAAAGCTGAGTGATGAATGGAAGTCCCTGGGTCTTAAACCAATAGAGTTCAGGCAGGAATTCATTCAAGGGCTGCCACTGAAGATAGTTTCCTAAGGGACCACTTACAAAGGTGGGGGTGGGGGTGGGAAAACCAACGAGGGATGGTGAAGCTCCCAGGACTCCCAGTGATGAACAGCACCACTGCCCCCAGGGATGAGGACAAGGACAGGACAAGTGCACCTTCCAGGAGAGAGTCTGGAAGACACCATCCATGCCTAAGAACTTAGGACTCCATGATTACAACTGGCTGGATGGTGCCCACCACCACTTCACTCAGAGAAAACCTTCTTCCACTGAATCCTTAATTCTCAAACCCTATAGGAGAATACCATGTTTCAAACCATCACAAAGATAAACAAAAGCCAAACAAGCTCTACAGAAACTGAAGGCAGGAAAAGAGCAGAAAAACTTGCATTACCTTCTTGGCAGTACAAGACATTTGCTATGTGACCTCAAGGATGCCTTCTGAACTCTCTGTACCTCAGTCTCCCCAACACAAGAGTCTGTTTACTATCATTCCCCCAAAAAACTTATTTCACTCAAAGAAAAGGAGTCTCCTTAAGGAAAAAGAGAGTTGCCAAAATCCTGTCCTATCAGCCAACTTCCACCAAGCCTTGGAATTCTCAGCAAATGGCTGGTTTTGCAATTCTTTTGGCTTTGCCAACCCTCTGGGGTATTTAAAAAAAAAAAAAAAAAGAAAGGAAAAGAAATCTTCCCACAAGGATTCAAGGCTTGCAAGTAAAGGAAATCTTTGAGAAAAATCTGGGTTGATGAGCAGCTAAGAAAAGCCAGGAGAGACACATCTATATATGTTTAAGCAGAAAATAGAAAAGGTTGAAAAGCAATGTGTTTCTAAAATACTGCTTCTATGAAAGCAACCTTCTGTTACTCCTTTACTCTCCCTAGTCGACTGAAAAAGGCAGCGTGATTCCCATTTTCTATTCATGTCCTCCTAAGCTGAGGCTAGGGAATGCAGTGGCATCCTGCTTGGATGCAAGTGGCCTTGCATTCAAATCCTGCCACTTCATGAAGTGACACTGGGCAAAGCACTCACATTCTGCAGCTCCGTGTTAGCCCATGAAAAATGGGTAACAACACTGAATTTGATGGACGGGAGCAGAATTCTAAATTGTGAGATTACAATGTATGCCAGTAACTGAGCTCCTGAGGCATGGTAACTAGTTTTTAACACAGGTCCTGTAGTTCAGAAATCAAAACAGGTTCTTTACTCAACAAGCATCTTTTGAGCATCTACTGTGGGTGGGTGACACAGATGACAAATGTGAGCAAAGGTCACAGGGTCCCTGACCTCCTGGAGCTTAGAATCTGGTGAACAGGACAGATTACTCAAACCAAAACCAAATAAATACATAATTGCCAACTGTGATAAATGCTATGAAGGGAAAATTGAGGGTGTTCAGAGAGCAAAACAGGGGATCTAGTCAGGTCAGGAAGATCTTGGGCCTGGAGGTGAAGGATGAACTAGCTGTGATGGTGACTGTGGAACAGCATGTGTGACAGGTCTGGGACTAGAAGAAGTGTCACCCTTTTCAGGAGCAGAAGAAAGGCCTAAGTAGCGAAGCATGGAAGGGAAGGCAGGGAGGGAAGATAAAGCTGGAGAATCCAGCAAGGCATCCCTGTCAGCCACAGGAGGGATCGAGAGGTTGTGGTCTTTGTCCTCTGAGGAAGAGGAAGCCACAAAGCTAAAGATGTGCTCTCAGATCTGCAACGGAAATTTGCAGTTCAAACACCCACACGGCCCTCTTTCCAAATACCACCTGTGGACCCCACACCTGACTTCAGATGCACTGCCACGTTATCATGATTGGAAGGTATTTCAAATATGCATGTATTATTCACCATTTACCACCTTGGGAAATGTCTCTGATCTGTAAGTTGTTATCCCTTGGACCCCTGGTTTTCCAAAGACAGCCACAACACACATGCCCATGTTACACACCAACACACATGCCCATCTGCTCGCCTTATGATATACCCTGATGCTCCTCCACTGAGTAAGTGGTGGTATCTCTGTCCCCCCTTTTTGAACTTGGGTTGACATCTGTAACTGTCTTGGCCAAAAGAAAACAGTGGAAGTCATACCGTGTGACTTTTGAGGCTAAGACAGAAAAATGCTGTGCACTTCCACTTTATCCTCTTGGAACCCAGCTGCTGTGCTATGAGGAAGTTCAAACTAAGGCACATGGAGAAGCCATATGGAGAGGCCACACACAGGTGTTCTGGTTGACAGCCCAGCTGAGGGTCCAGCCAACAGCAGGCACCAACCCCAGACATGGGAGTGATGTTGCCTCCAGATGACTGCCGACCCAGCTGTCAAGTCACCCAGCCTTTCACTCTTTCCAGCTGAGACCCCAGACATGGAGTGGAGACAAGCCATCCCTACTACACCCTGTCCAAATTCCTGACCCAAAGTATCCATGAGCAAAAAAATAAAACGGTAGTTTTACACCACTGTATTTTGGGGTAATTTGTTATTAGCAACAGTAACTGGGCAAGATATATATGTGTGTGTATATATATATATATATATATAAACTTTGAACTATATATATTACATATATATATTTCTTCCTTACTCATTATTCACCTACCCAAGAACTTTCTAGAGGGGATGTCTATAATCACTGCTGAGTTAGAACCTCTGGGCTTTGTTCACACAACTTCTGGGAAAAAAGGGGACCAGTTTCCTTACTTCAAAGAAAAATTAAACACTTTCAAACCACTCAAAACACACACAAGTAATCCATTCTCACTGCAAAAACAAGAAAAAGAGAAAGAAAACCCTCGTTAGCAAATCTGACACCTTATTTCAATTGGCTTTGAAAACCGATGGAAAATGAGATCTTTATCAGCAACAACTAAATAGAGCACCTAGGCCCTCTTACTTCCTCTCCCGCTGAAGGCTCCAGCGTCTGCAGAGCGTGTGCAAGCTTAAATAAGGCAATGCACATAAAATGTCCTTGTTTTAGCACAGTGCCTGGCACTTAAAAGCCCACAAAGTTCCAGTTATTATTACTGCTTTTGCTGCCATGAGGGTTAACCTTTGTCTTGATTCCAGCACTAACCCTTCCTTTAATAATGCTTGCGTCCCTTCTCAGCAGAAAGGACTCTATATTGGAGTTCAGTCAGATGTCCAGAAAGGGAGCTCAGATTCCATACGATCAGAAATGTCATACAACACTGTGTAACACAACTGCCACACCTCTCTATCTTGGTTTGGTGAAAGGACTGTCCTCTTTATAAAAAAAGAAAAATCAGTATGTGTTAGAAAACAGGCTTCTGAGAAGTTACATTTAATCACTGCATGGCGTTCAAGGTGAATAAATAAAAATATCCCCCTTTGATCATTAGCAAGGTACCCCCCATGTGGTTATATAAATATTACAAAGCTGCACCCAGATGGTGGCATGAATACCAGGGAACAGAGGTGGGATCAAAGAGCCAGGCCACCTCAGGTTAGTTCCTCCCTCTACTCCTCAACTGCTGTGTGACCTTAAGCGAAGCACTCAGCCTCTCTCAGACACAGTGTCTTTAAAACAAGGCTAAATTCCAAACTTTTTATCCATACTGAAAGGACCCTTAAGTAGAATAGCACCCAAGTTCCAGGGTAAAAGTCACTATTCAAATACTTAAGTTTGCTGAATGGCAACCCCCCAAGCTAAATGATCACTTGCAGATTCACACACATTAATTAATTAGCTCAAAAAAATTAGCTCAAAAAACCTGAGCCTTGCTGAGAATCAGCTAGGCATCATGTAATGAAATTATAAGTATCTACTTGAAGAAAAGGTGACTAGGGACAGAATTAGGACTGGCATGCCATTTGGGGGCTGGATGGCATCCCCCTTCACACTGCTAGCTTTTCACTATTACCGCCAGTTGCTGGGGTAGGGGTATTCTGAAGCCCTACATTTATGGGAGGGGAGAGAGAGGCAGAAAGAATATGGGAGGACAGAGATCAAGGGAAGGGGCAGGGAAAAGAGTTGTGCTATGGAACTAAGTCCAGAGTTGGTGGCACCTGAAAAGAAATGTCACTGCTAGGGAAACCATTTCAAAATGACATTCGAGTCACCAGGTTTCAAGTTTGCAGAGTGTCTGCCACCCCCTTTCTCCCTGAACATCCCAGCTTTCCCAGGGCCCAGGCAGCCCCCTGCCATTGATGGACTTAACTGTATGGGTCACGTTCTCCATCCAGAAAAATGTCTTTTATAGCCTGACAGTGGTGGAAACTCTAGGACTCACAGAGCCCGAGCACGCAGGAAAAATGGCCGGCATGTAATCGACTTCGCATGGTCCTTTCCAAAGGTGGCATCAAGTACAGACTGGCTTTACACTCATAAAAATCCGGCAGATTAAAGGGTGGTGAAAGAAAACCCTCCTCGTGAGAATCAGTCAGTAGCTGCTTTTGGCAGGTCTGGTACCGCCCTCCGAGAGAGGTCCAGCTTCCCTCCCCAGCACAGCCCCCTTCCCGATGTTGGCCCCCATCACCAGATAATGTGGGATTCAGGAGAAAGGGAGAGAGCTGTGGAGTCCCAACGGCTCCACTGAAGACCCGGGCGGACTTTCTCATATTACCATATATGAGGAAGTCTGTCAAGGGGTCTGTTAAGACCTGAACCAAGCCCGACCATCTGCTTTCCCCCCGGAAGCATGAGACCAGCCAATTTGGGGGAGATCCCTTTTTTAATTGATGCCACCCTTTTACCATCACTATCGTAAGGCTTTTATTCTGCACTTCCTAACGCCTTATATCAGAGCTACATCTATCTTAACACCAAAGCATGTATTTGTAACGGCTTTTTCTCACAACCATTTTTACCGCTGTTTTCCCACGAACTGTGCCACTTGAACGGCTGGGATATAAAACCGTTTTTACAACAGTTATTCTTCCAAGTCTCTCCGTCCGTTATTTAGACAGCTGCCCCCCAGGGTCCAAACTGTTTTCAGTGGACAACTGTTCTGAGCACATTTCTCCACAAGGTCTATTTCAGCTCAAGAAAAGCCAAGGACAAAGATAAGACAAAAGTTGTGGGTAAAGGGCGGACCCACTGCAGGGCACCATGAGAGCAGTCGACAGCGTGATGGGCAGGGCAATCTAAATCATTTCTTCCAGAATTGCAAGTGCACAAAAGGGATCAGCCTTCCCAGTGAGTGGTCAGTGAAAGAGAACAAGTACATTCCTAAACCCTAGCCAGGTGGCCAACACTTTTTTTCCTACCCGAAGTTCCGGGCACCTGTTCTGGAAAAGTGGGTATGGAGCTCTGTACCTGGTACATACCGTCTGTTCTATGTAGGGAACACGGGAGAATTACGTGTTCACCAGTCAACCAGCCCCCTTCGTGCCCTCAACAAGCCAAAGGTGTACAGGTGGTTACCTGCACAGGTACCGAATCTTAATCTGGACCACTTTATTGCTGGCCTGGGGGGGGGGGGGGGCTTCTTTAGGGTAACAGTCCCCGCCGCCTCTATCGCCAGTCCCTCCAGCCGGTGGGTAAGAAGGATAGAGCCAAGAGGCACAGGTAAGTGTTCCCGGGGCCAGCCGGGCGGCCCCACGTGCCGGCCGCGTTTCCACTGCGCGGTCCTCGCCTCCAGGGCCCCCTCCTCCCAAGCCCCTCCAGGGGGCAGGGGGAGTCCTTGTGCCCGGCACCCCCTCCCACTGGCCAGCCTGCTCGCCCCGAGCCCGGCCCGGGAGCCCCGAGCTCCCGGAGCCGCAGCGCCCACTCGGGGCGAGCCGCGAGCACTCACCATTATGCTCTTGCATGCTCGACAGCGACCAGAGCAGCAGCGCCACCAAGGCCAGGAAGCAGAGCTGGCTCAGCAGAAGGTCCCTCCGGCGGCTCCGGCGACGCTCGCGGTCCTCGTCGTCGGGCGACGGCATCCTCGGGCGGCAGGGCAGCGGCCCCGGCGGGCGGCGGCCGCTCCTGTCGCGGGCGGCCGCGGCGGGGACGGCGTCGGGAGGCAACCCTGCGCGCTGCAGCCGCGCGTCCTCGCTGCGCTCCCGCTCGGCCGCCGCCGCCTCCTCTTCCTCTTCCCCGCCGCTGCCGGGCTCGTCGTCTTCGTCCTCGTCGTCGCTGTCGCTCAGTCCCTCTTCGCCCTCCTCCTCCTCCTCCTCGCCGCTGGCCCGCGCCACCGCCTCCCGGCGCTCGGGGTCCCTCTCCTCCTCGCGCGCCATGGCTCCCACGCTCGGCGTCCGCGCTCGGCCTCGGGCGGCGGCGCGGCGGGGGCGGCGGGGGCGGCCGGGAGGCGGGGGCGGCGGCGGCCGAGGAGGAGGAGCGGGGAAGGACCGGCGGGAGGAGGGCCTGCCGCTGGCCAACTCCGCCGGCTGGCGAGGCCACCCGGGCTGGCTCCGGCCTCGCCGGCTGCGGGAGCGCGTCGCGGGGCCGCCCGCCCCCTCACTCCATGGTCCGCGCGCGGGGAGCGGGGAGCCGGGGCGAGCGGGGCCGGGGCGCGTCGGGAGCACGGGCGAGGCGGGAGCACGGGCGAGGCGGGAGCACGAGCGGCGCAGCTCCCGCAGCCTGCGGCGGCGCGGCGGCTCGGGCTCGGGCGCGGGCGGGGGGCAGTGCCGGGGACGCAGCCCGCGCTGGCCGGCGCGGCGGAGAGGGGGCGCGTGGGGAGGAGACTGAGCTGGGGAGGGAGCCCGGTCCGCGATCCTTCGGCCGTGCGGGGCCGGGGGGGGGGAGGGGGCTAGCGCAGAAGGCCCCCTCTTGGGGAGCACGCCACCGGGAGGCGGATCTCCGGGTTGAAGGAATCGCCCGAAACTTCGGAGAAACCGAGGGTCTCTTCAGCCCCCTCCCCACCCTCTGCCCTGAGCGGAGAGGCAGCGAGTGCGCTCGACTGCGCGCGCCCAGCCCCTGGCCGCGCCTCCTCCCGCGGGCCTCTTGGGTTTCCCTCCGCCCCCTTGTGGGGTTCCCCTGCGCGCCAGGGTCTGGACCTGGAACGGGACTCTGGAGGCTCTTGGCTCACAGGGGTGTCCTGGCTCCCCCCGCTGGCCCTGCTCACACTTCACTCCCGGATCGCACTGGACCCAACCCAATGCTGTGGCTGAAGGAAGGGGGGCACCTGGCACTGTCCTTGAGTGAGGCGGCCTAAGGGTCCCTAGCAGGGTCACAGCAAAGGACAAAGCAAACCTTCAAAGGTGGCTTCCTTTCCACAGAGGGACCATTTCACTCACAGAGACTCTATAGAAGACTCTTGCTTCTTGGGCATGTCATTTATTTACTCCTGTTTTCAGCTTGGCATTTTCCCAGACACACAGAGCACCTTCCCTATGATGCCAGTGTGGTTGTTCTTTTGCTTTGGTTCCCAGGTACTGAGGAGGATTTAAAACTATATAAGTTCCTCCAGGCTGGAGTGTGTGGGGGGAATTCTCCAGTGGTGTTACCTCCCTGAAACGTTCAGAGACACAGAAACGGAAGGTTAGGAGTGCAGAACATGCTGTCTTTCCTTCAGCTAACTAAGGAAGACACTCAAATAGTGTAAATAGGAAAAATAAAAGTGAATGAGGAAAGCTGGAACTAATTGGGCCGGGGCACAAACACGAGCTCAGGGGGGAAATGGCCACAGGCACCAGAAATTGTGTAATCCGGTGATGGAAGAGGTATCCGAGAGGGAGCAGGGAGGAGAGACCAGGAACTGGCGATTCCCTAGAAATCCTCCCAGCACCTGCAGTGAGTGAGAGGAGGAAACAGGGCAGGAGGGAGAGACAGGGACAGAGAGCTCACTCCTTTGGCACATAGAAATGACTTTTGAGTTAATATTCATTGTGACATTTCAGAGCAAAGAGGGTATTGGAGTAAAACAAAGACCTCTGAGCAGCCAATCACCACCCAGGAAGAAAAATGGGGAAATCTGTTCCCCAGCCTGATAGCATCTTCAGCAAGTGGGTCCCTCACCGCAACCCCCCTCCCCGCGCCCCCCCACCTGCCCCCTCCCCCCCCCCCCCCCCCCCCCCCGCCAGCTCACCCGGAGGCAATGGCTTTTCTGCAGGAAGGAGAAGGAAGGCTTCTTCCTGGGTCAGGGAAGACACTCTTCTCCAACAGGCAAACTTGGGGGGTGGGGGGACAGCAGACTCCTAAGTCTTCTGTCAGCCCTGGGGAAGGGAGGCAGACCTCAGTGGGCTCCTCTTCCAAGGAAAACAGCTATTTCTGTCCTACTTGTTCTTTCCTGGTTTTCAGAAGCCCCCCCCCCCTTCCCAAAATTGAATTTTGTTAGAAGCAGGAGCTGAAATAATAATGTGCTACTTATCTTTCACCATCAGGATCGTCATCAATCCTGAGGCAGCTTTTGCCTTTTATTTCTTAATCTGTTTGCACATTTTTGTGCAGGGAGCCGTAGAGAGAAAATTCCAGGCCCTGCTATGTCAGTCTGAGGATTAGCGTGCTTGGAAAGAGAGGCATCAGCCCGAGATGCGCTGGGGCCTTCACCCTTCCAGGGATGAGCCAGGCACCTCCCCACCCAGGGCTAGGTGCCGGGGGTCACCATGCGTGCCCTGTTTTTACCTCCCACCCACATTCCAGTTGCAGTTCTGTGTAAAGACATTGGGCCTGATGCGGGGGCACAGAAGTGATTCATCTTTCTCCTAGCTCTGCCTTTATAACAAAGAATTAAAAGCCTCCCATGACCACATTCGCTGATGCTCAGCCCAGGAGAGCTCTTACATCAGCCAGTGAGTGGGGCGTTATCTGCACCCAGACAACCAGCAGCTTCTGGGCCCTCCTGTGTTCCTTCCAGGCCTCCAGCCTCCCCTCGCCCACAGCACCCAGCCCTGACAGAGCAGTTTCCACAACAAAGCAAGATCCTATCTCCATAACACCAAACAACCCCAGTTGTGTCAGACAAACCACTGAATGAGAAGGAAGGATGGGAAGAAACGAGAAAATCAGAAGCCACTTTGCTGGCTGAGGTACTCACCAGGGCTGCACCTTAATGCAGGGAGACGTGGCCCAAGCAAAAAGGAAAGACCACCAGAGGTTCACAGAAAACCTTTTTACATCTCTTTTACTTTATTAAGTAAGCTTACTTACTTTAAGTAAGCTCTATACCCAATGCAGAGCTTGAAAACACGACCTGAGATCAAGAGCCGAATGCTCTACAGACTGAGCCAGCCAGGCACCCCTCACAGAAAACTTTTAAGCACAATAAAGCCAAATGTTGGTGGGTGGGGGGAATAAAAGGGAGAGGCTCTTCCATGGAATGTTTCTGGAACAGTCCTCAGGTACAGTACTCCTTCCACGTTCCCCAGGCCTCCTGCCACCACCTGACCTTGGTAAACTACAGCACTGACCGAATTGACCTGCTGCCCTTGACCATGCTGCCACCCAGATTTGGACAAAACCCCAGCTTCATCCTGGAAAGCCTGACTCTTGTTTCCCTCCCCATTCTTACCAACTGCCTTTCTTGAGAAAGCCAGTAAAACTGCTCCTTTAGACTCTTCCTGAGCTGTCAGCATTTTGAAGAACACAAAATAATCACTCCTGTATGTGTGTGAGTCCACATTGCACATCCTGAGGCATTTGAGAGCACCCTGTCTGCAAGGTGGGGCTCACATTATTTTAAGTGTTCAGTTTACAACCGGAGTTAAAAGAAACTGCTCATCTTATGATAGTTTCCAATTTTTTATTTTCCTTTTGCCCAACTGTCTGCATTTGTTTGGCAATTTGAACTCGCTACATGGATATGGCTGTAGATTTTTTTCTTCCTGGTGCACTGCCCATCATCTTTTTTTTTCTTAAGATTTATTTATTTATTTGAGAAAGAGAATGAGAGAGCGCATGTGTGCGAGCAGGAGGTGCAGAAGGAAAGGGAGAGAGATTATCAAGCAGATTCTGAGCTGAGTGCAGAGTGCAGAGCCTGACATGGGGTTCAATCCCACGACCCTGAGATCATGATCTGAGCTGAAACCAAGAGTCAGATGCTTAACTGACTACACCACCCATCATCTTTTTTTAAAAAGTAGGTATCATAGTATACATACAGTAAAATGCACGCAGCTTAAGCATCGAGCTCAATGATTGTATGTATGTATGTATACCCTATGTGGGTTCCAGATCACGACTTAGAACAATTCCTGATCATTGCCCCCCCACCCCAGAAGGCTCTTTGTGCCAACCCGCCAGCAGGCAATAACCCTCTGAAAATAACCCCTTCCAGGTCACTGTTGCCTGTCCTTGAACTTCAAGTAAATGGATGCTTGCTTCTGTGGGATCTGTCCACACTGGTGTGTAGAGCTGTGATTTTTTTTTTTTTCATGCTGCGTAGGTGTAGATTGTTTTTACCTGATGCTTCAGTTCCCTTCCAAGTTTAATGTAAGCCAAGAATAACCAACCACTGCCTCTGGATCAGAGACAAATGACCTCCCAGATTGGCTAGTTTTATAAGGAACTTCAACTGAAATTGAAATAGTCACAGGCTGCTTCTCAAACCGGTTACACTACCCCAGGGTAACTGCAGGACAACAGGTCAACCAGCAAACTTTGGGGGTCGAGCTTTTAAAGCCTAAAAGAAGCCCTCATATGTGCATAAGATTTGGACACAGCTTTGAATGGAAAAAGCACAACCCATTTCTTACGCATTTTTTCCACCCTCTTTTTCTTCTAAATGAGAGTTAAGTAGAATAGGTACCATCAGGAGAGATTCCCATCCAGTCCTTGGCAGAGCCATGGTGCAGCCTTTCAATCAAATGTCAGTGGACTTAGAAAGTACAAGAGAGCTTGTTAGAAATGTCAGTTCCCAGCCCCAGCCTGGAAATCTGCAGTATGCACAAGCTCCCAGGGGTTCTTCTGTGTTAAGGTTTGAGATCTGCTGTTCTAGGGAATACAGCTTGGCATGTATTTTTGGTGGATCCTGGAGGGCAAATCTAAAGATGAAAAATATATTACCTTGCGCCTTTTTGTCAATATTTTTAATTGACTCGTTTGGGATGTTTGGAAGAAATAAAGACAAGGTACACGAACACACCCTATAGCTCTGTGGCTATATCTATCTTCTGTTTCACACAAGTGGTATCAAAAATAAAAGTGACTCGTATGGGGGCACCTGGCTGGCTTAGTTGGTTAAGCGTCTGACTCTTGATTTCAGCTCAGGTCATGATCTCAGGGTCCTGTGATCAAGCCCCGCATTGGACTCCACGCTCAGCCCAGAGTCTGTTTGAGATTCTCTCTCCCTCTCCCTCTGCCCCTCCCCACCGCACACTCGTTTGCTCTCTCAAAAAAAAAATTTTTTTTTCAAAAAGAAAACACGTAAACCCCACTAGTTTTATTTTGTTGATGGAAACTTGGGCACACAGGACACTGAGTACGGCAGGGAGGGGTTATTTCTGTTAACATATCAATACTAGGCTTAGGAATCCCATGTTTTTAATCAAGAAAATAGATCTATAAAATGTTTTATCATTTTTGCATTTCAAGACCTCATCCTGATAAATATGGTATACATCTTAAGTAGCAAAAGCAACCTGTATTATGAATAGTGTTAGGTCTTTTTTGTCAAGTTAAGCAAAATCATATGTGTCTCTGGATAGGCAAATAGATGTCAAAATATAAATAGATATAAATATACATGGATATAAAATATAGAGATCTCTCTACATTTATATAGAGAGATATAAATAGGTGTAATATATAAACATATACAAATATCCTTGTGTTATAAAAAATTACACTTATATAATATAAAATATATATATATTTTTAGATGGTTGACAATGGTTACTTCTGGAGGTGGGATTACAGGATTTTGGATGGGGATCAGTGAATAAAGAGGGTCTTTCACTTTTTATTTTATACTGTTTTATATTTTTGGAATTATTTTTCTGGCATCGGCATGTCCTTTTTTTTTAATTTAAAAAATAAGGAAAAATTAAAAGAATCTGTTCATGTGTAAGTAGTTAAGACAGTTGACTTAAATTAGAGGAATTGACATGGTTTGACTTTGGCAGGACTGAGCAGAAGGCTAGGTCAGGGGCTCCAGGCCGCTTTGCCCAGCATTTCCTGGCTGCCCTGTGCCCTGAGGCTTCCCTCTGAGAAGCCTAGGATGGCAGAGGTGGGACAGACCACCCAGGTGCTTGGCCTTGGCTGGTAGAGCAGGAAGCTGGACTTCTGATTCTGATTTGGCCGCAGATCTAAAGTGCAGGCATTTCTTCCCTGTTCCTCCGTGTCCTCACTGATAACTAGAAAGATGCTGCCAGCCCTTCTTCAGAAGGTTGCGGCAAGCCTGCGTTTTGAAAATACAAAACAGTCCAAAGAAAGAGATGCCAAGGTCTGTCGCTCTTCGCACTTGAGTAACCCTGTGTTATCGGTAATGAGGGTAATCGCAGCAAACCTCTCTTCCCCAGCACCCGGAATCTAACTGCAGATCAGAGTCCACTTTAAGCCCAGCTCAACTGCCAAGGGTAACATCCTAAGAGTTGTAAACACATGACCCATCACCAAGCCCTTGTCCCCGGAGAGACCCGAAGTCAGGCTCTAAGTCAGTGGGATGGCCCCATGTTGTACAGTGCTGTATCCAGGTCCTTATCTCATTTCATTCTCCCAGGACACCAGCCACCCCAAGGTAGGGGGCAGTCCGCACAGCCGACCTTGAAAAGCGGTGGTAGCGTGCCCCTGGTGGCAGTGGTAAACATCCTCCTGGGGGGATTTCTGACCGCCTGGAAGTGGTTACTTTCCACCCTACCTGCCCTTGACTGACTGGTTCAGCTTAATCTCAGACTGAATCCAGTCTCCACCCTTTCTGCTCAGGCAACATCTGACTTTGAGGTGACTGCTGCGTCACCTGTAGCTTTCTCCGTCCCCAGAGTTCGATTCACTGGAGAGATTTCCTCAAACTTTTATTATGGCCGTACTGCCTTCCGCTACTTAAATATGTCACTTGTTTAATAGTAAATCTCTTCTTTGAAAATTTATACCTCAGGTAGACAGGACTCATCTGTACCATTTCCTTTCCAACCATTTAGGTCCTCGCTACCCAAAATGTCATCCATGGGCCAGGAACATGGCACCCTTTGGGAACTGCTTGGAAATGCAGATCTCAGGGCCCACAGCACACCTGCTAAATAAGAATCTGGTTTTAAACAAAATCCATGAAAGATTCCTATGCAGAGGAAAGATGGAGAAACATGGATTGGGTTGGTACTTCCTCTAGGACTTCATAACAACCCATATTTATGGTTAACTGCAAACTATACTACTCAAGATTACATATACTATTTTATTTTTTGAACTTGCAATGTCTCATTTGCTTTCAAACACCTCTTAAATAAGGAAAACCAACAAAACCAAATTTTGAATGTTTAAGCATTTAAAGTAATCTACGAGCAATAGATACTGAAGTCCCCAAGGAATAAGAATTTCAGCCACATCATTAAACATTTAGCTGTGAATAGTGAGTCCCTCCATTGCAGAAAATATTCAAAAGAATTTCTAAGATAAATCCCATACCTATCATAAACTATGTTAGTTCACAACACAACTAGAATTCATTTGAAACACAAAGGGTATAAATTAAACTTTCAAAATCAGCATGAGAATTTGAGAATACAACCCTGACTTGGTATGACATTTTTTATTTTCTTTCAAAATGTTTCCATCCATCATTTGCATTAGTCATATTCTTGTTGGAATATTATGTCCAAAAATATCAAGTTTTTGAGTAGGATGACAAAAATTATTAAAGGAATGGAAAAAATAGTCCTTTGAGGTGTTAATAATTGAGTGCAACAAATTTTTTAACTTTTTATTTTGAGCTATTTTTTTCTGATGTTATTTTATTAAGGTTTTTATTTTAAATCCAGTATAGTTAATATGCAGGGTTATATTAGTTTCAGGAGTACAATATAGTGATTCAACAATTCTAATCTTACTCAGTGCTCATCAGGATAAGTGCATGCCTTAATCCCCATCACCTATTTAACCCTCCTCCCCTCTGGTAACCATCAGCTTGTTCTCTACAGTTAAGAGTCTGTTTCTTGGTTTCTATCTCTGTTTTATCCTTTGCTTGTCTGTTCTGAGCTAATTTTAAACTTACAGAAAGTTGCAAAAATAGTACAAAGAGATCCTGTACACCCTTCATGAATTCCTCCTAATGTTATCATGTTAGTATCATCTAGTATCTACTAGTACCTTAGTAATGTTATCATCTTAGTATCATAGTACACTATGAAAATCAAATCTATAAAATTAACACAGGTACAATGCTATTAAATAAACTACAGACCTTGCTCAAATTTTATCACTTTTTCTTCTCATGCTCTTTTTCTATTCCAGTAACCTATTCAGAATCCCACATTGTATTTAGTTATTATTTCTCCAATTATTTCATCCAATCTATGACAGTTTCTCAGTGTTTCCTTATCTTTCATGACTTTGATGATTTTGAAGAATACTGATGGTTTATTTGGTAGAATGTTTCTCGATGTAGGCTGGTCTAATGTTTTCCCATGACTTGCATGAGGTTATACATTTCCAGCAAGGAAATGATACTGAATCTATCAAGGGTTTGTGATGTCAAGATGTCTTGTCACTGGTGATGTGAACCTTGATCGCTTGAAGTTAATATCTGGGGTTGGGGGAAGATACTTTGAAACTATGCAAATTTTGTTTCACTTCAAATTTTCACCCATTAATTTTAACATCAGTTGGTGGATCTTATGCACAATAATGATTAGTGTGGTATTTAACCATTCTGTCTAAAAGTTACTTACCATATCCCTGAAGCCTTTAATAACTATTAGAGAAGAGTTACGTGTTTGTGAGTAAAGTGGGAATTTGAGGAGGGAGGCGAGCTGTGTTCAAACAACAAACAAGGAGGGGAGGGGAAAGGAAAACAGGCTGTGTTTCCATCCTATCTTGGTATCCCAGGAAGTTATTTATATAGTGCAGTATCCACCTTCAAGACCTCCTAGATCAGATTTCACAACCTATCCATAAGGATGAATCTACCAGTCAAGGAATCCAGCCTTATTATTCAGAATTTTGTCTTTAAAGGAACAAGCATGCTTTAAAAACAAAAGAGGAGAAAAATCTAATAACTGTCTATATGATCCCAAACCTGGTGTTAGTGAAGTACATAAATCAAGCTGAGGAATTTATTACAATCAAACAGACTGTATTTTTTATTTTGTCATCCATATTTTATTAGTATTAACAAAGTATTTGATAGATGCAATTTTGTCTTTGATTACTTCAGCTGGTTTTCATGAAGAAATCTTTGGTCAGACCTTTGGGTATTATGCTACTGGTGACCACCAACTTCAAATGTCATGGTTCAAAAGTGTTTCGTTTTGTTTTGTTTTTAAAACATGCACTCTTCTCTCTTTGTATTTAACAGAAACCTCAGAGACCTTGAAATTACAACAAGGGCTCCTTTTTCCACATAGCAAATCACTTTTATTCCTTCCCAAGCAACAGTCTCTGGTTCCAGAACTATAAATGAATTGAGCCCAAAACCAGGGCTCAAAGGAACCAGGAGCTATTTCTGGCTCTTCTACTGATATGCATGATTAGGAGAATGTCACAAGCCCCATGTGCTTTCATTTTCTCATTTACTAAAACCCTAGTTTCTTTCCTGTCTCCAAGATAAAGAGCTATCACATCATCACTCATAGTGGTGTACAGATATCAGGGACTTCCAAATTTCTGATAGGAGAAACTGCTGTCACCTGTTAGATCAATTAAGAATAAGAAAGATGAGGGGCGCCTGGGTGGCTCAGTCGTTAAGCGTCTGCCTTCGGCTCAGGTCATGGTCCCAGGGTCCTGGGATTGAGCCCTGCATCGGGCTCCCTGCTCAGTGGGAAGCCTGCTTCTCCCTCTCCCACTGCCCCTGCTTGTGTTCCCTCTCTCGCTGTGTCTCTCTCTGTCAAATAAATAAATAAAATCTTTAAAAAAAAATAAGAAGAAAGATGAAAGTTTTTATTTTACCTTCACTCATTCCTTCTCTGATGCTATATCTTTATGTAGATGCAATTTCTGACATATATATGTGTGTATATATACATATATATATACATGTACATGTATATATATACATATATATATGAATGACAGCAATGAGCAATGATACAAGGGATCAAGGGATGGAGGGGAAGAATTAGGATTATTTTGTTATTATAAGATTTTGCACTAACCATGCAACATTGTTTGAAAATGAATTTGAATTAGTTATAAATGTATATTTCTAGAGCAACCAGGAAAAATGTATAACAGATATGCTAAGAAAGCAAAGAAAATGGGGACATCTAACATGTTAAATAAAAATCACAAATGTCAGAAACAGAGTGGAGAACAAAAACATGAACAAAAAACAAGGGCAGTGAGTAGAAAACAATAACAAATATGGTTGATATCCATCCAGTTGTATCAATAACCACTTTAAACATCAATGGTCTAAATATACCAATTAAATGACAAAGATTGTCAGAGAGGATCAGAAAGCAAGACTCACCTATATGTTGTGTATAAAAAACACACTTAAAATATGAAGATACATATAGATTAAAAGGAAAGAAATGGAGAAATATATACCATTGTAACACTAATAAAAAGAAAACAGGAATAGTTATATTAATTTTTGATAGCTCAGACTTCAGAGCAAGGAAAGTTACGGAATAAAGATGGACATTACATAATGATAAAGGGGTCAATGCTCTAGGAAGACATAACAGGCCTTAATGTGTTTGTGCCTAATAACAGAGTGTCAAAATATTGAGGCAAAAACTGATAGAATTTCAAGGAGAAAGAGATGATTTCATTATTATAGTTGGAGATTTCAACATCTTTCTCTCAGAAATGCACAGATCCAGCAAGCAGAAAATCAGTAAAGACATTGTTGAACTCAACAGCACCATCAATCAACTGGATGTAATTGGCATCCATTGATTACTTCATCCAACAACAACAGGATACACATTCTTCTCAAGCCCATATGGAACATTCACTAAGATAGACCACATTCTGGGCCATAATGCACACCTTAATAAATTTAAAAGAATAGAAATCATATAAAGTATACTTTCAGAATTAAACTAGAAATAAATAACAGAAAGCTGGAAAAATCCCCAAAATATTTGGAGTTTAAACAGCACACTTCCAACTAACATATGGGTCAAGAAGACATCCCAAGAAAAAAATTAAAATATTTTGAATGAAATGAAGTGAAAAAATGCAACTTATTAAAATTTGTGGGATATAGGGAAAGCAGTAGCTTAGAGGCGATTTTATAGCATTGAATGCATATATATTTAAAAAATAAGAATGGTCTAAAGTCTATAATCTAGGCTTCCACCTTCAGAAACTAGAAAAAGAAAATTAAATCAAAAGTAAACAGAAGAAAGAAATCATAAAGAGACCAACAGAAATCAATGAAATTAAAAACATGAAATCAATAGAGAAAATCAACAAAAAAACACTAATTATTCAAAAATAATAAAATCAATAATCTTCTAGCAAGGTTGATTTTTTAAAAAGAAGAAGACAAATTACTAATATCAAAAATGAAAGAGGGGTCATCACCACTAACCCCACGGATATTGAAAGGAGAATAAAGAAATACTATGAACAACTCTATGCCCACAAATTTGATAACCTAGATAAAATGGATCGATTCCTTGAAATGTGCCAAAACTCACACAGGAAGAAATAGACAACTGGAATAGGCCTACATCTATAAAAGAAATTGAATCAGTAATTAATAACTTTCTAGAAGAGAAAGCACCAGACCTAGATGGATTCACTGGTGAATTCCAACAAACATTTAAGGAAGAAATTATACTAGTTCTCTAAAATCTCTTCCAAAAGATAGAAAGAGAGAGAAGACTTTGTAACTCACTCTATGAGGCCAGCATTACCATGATAACAAAACCAGACAAAGATATTACAAGAAAAAAAAACTATACGCTAATATCTCTCATGAACATAGATGCACAAATCCTCAAAAACCATTAGCAAATCAAATCCATACACCATGACCAAGGGGGATTTATTCCAAGTGTGCAAGGCTGGTTCAACGTTTGAAAATCACAAATGTAATCCTTCACATCAACAAGCTAAAGAAAAAAAATCACATGATCATCTCAATAGATGCAGGGAAAAAAAAAAAGTCAGACAAAACCCAACACCTGATCTTGATAAAAACTGTCATCTAGGAATAGATGAAACTTCCTCAACTTGATAATCTACCAAAAACCTTACAGCTAACATTATATTTAATGGTGAGAAACTAGAAGCTTTCCCACAATGATGAGAAAAAGGGCAAGTCTGCCCCCTCTCACCATTCTCACCACTTTCAACATCATAGACATCCTAGCTAATGCAATAAAATGAGAAAAGGAAATATAAGGTAAACAGATTGGGAAGAAATAAAACTGTTTTGTTTTGCTTTTATTTTGTGGATGACATGATGGTCTATGTAGAAAATCTGAAGGAATAGACAAAAAAAAAAAAAAAAATCTCCTGGAGCTAATAAGCAATTATAGCAAGGTTGCAAAATACAAAATACACAAAAGTTGATCACTTTTCCACATACCAGCAATGAATAAGCGGAAAGTGAAATTAAAAACATGATACACTTACAGCACTCAAAGAATTAAATAGGCATAAACCTAACAGAATATGTAGAAGAACTATATGAGCGAAACTCTTAGACTCTGATGAAAGAAATCAAAGAATGATATAAATAAAGAGCTGGCCCATGTTCATGAATAGGAAACTCAATATTGTCAAGACGTCAGTTCTTCCCAACTTGATCTTTAGATTCAATGCAATCCCAATAAAAAATCTTAACAAGTTATGTTGTGGATATTGAAAAACTGATTCTAAAGTTTATATGGAGAGGTAAAAGACCCAGAATAGTCAACATAATTTTAAAAGAGAACAAACTTGGAGGACTGATGTTACCAGACTTCAACACTTACTATAAAGCTACGATAATCAAGACAGTGTAGTACTTGAGAAAGAATAGACAAATGTATCAGTGGGAAAAAAATAGGAAACTCAGAAATAGACCCACATAAATAAATTCAACCGATCTTTGACAAAATAACAAATTTAAAAGAATAGAAATCATATAAAGTATACTTTCATAATTAAACTAGAAACAAATAACAGAAAGCTGGAAAAATCCCCAAAATATTTGGAGATTAAACATTAAAGATTAAAAATGGACTAAAGATAGTCTTTTTAACAAACGATACTGCCACGAGTGGACATCCACACACAAAAAAACAAAAAAAAAATCTAGCTATAAACCTCACACCCTTCACAAAAATTAGCTCAAAATTGACCCTTGACCTAAATATGAGGAAAAAATATGAAACACCTAAAAGATAAAATAGGAGAAAATCTAGGTGATCTTGGGCATGGGTGTGACTTTTTAGATGCAATACCAAAGGCATGATCTATGAAAAAAACTACTTGATAAGCTGGGCTTCATTAAAATCAAAAACTTCTGCTCTGCAAAAGACACTGTGAAAAGAATGAGAAAACAAACCACAGACTAGGAGAAAACATTTGCAAAAGGATAGTGATAAAAGACTGTCATGCAAATTATACATAAACTCTTAAAACTCAACAAGAGTTCTATAATCTCTTGTAAGTCTTGTAGTCTGCCTGTGATTAAAGAAGACAATGGACATGGCCCACAAGCTGTCTACTTCAGACCAGTAACTCTCTTACATTACTCACTGCTTTATTACTTTTTGAACACACAATTGCAGGATGTGCATAAAAGTTGGCATGCTTGTGAGCTCTTCATCCACTCCTGACCTTGGCCATGCATGTTCTATCACTCGTTTCAGGGGTCTTTCCTTCACCGAATTTCCATTCTATAAATAGTTCTTCAACAGACTTATATGTGAACTAGCAGAAACTGAAAAACTCTTAGTAAACTGTTCACCATTGCTGTCAAATGTAAGAAGGGCTTGTGATCTTACGTGTCCAAATGCCTGATGCAGGATACAGAAGGGGCACGTTAAATAATCTTATGACCCTTTTTGAGTACAGAGTTTTCTAATTCAGTAAAATATTTTTAAAACCCGGGCGCCTGGGTGGCTCAGTTGGTTAAGCAACTGCCTTCGGCTCAGGTCATGATCCTGGAGTCCCGGGATCGAGTCCTGCATCGGGCTCCCTACTCAGCAGGGAGTCTGCTTCTCCCTCTGACCCTCACCCCTCTCATGCTCTCTCTCTCATTCTCTCTCTCAAATAAATAAATAAAATCTTTAAAAAAATAAAAAAATAAAAATATTTTTAAAACCCACTTTTAAAAGGAACTTTGCATATGGGGTCCTTGGCTTCATCTATCACTGAGAATGCTATCTAAAACAACTACTGTGGCCTATTTTTGTTTCAAACTTAAGCTCTTATTAACTCAAAATTATAAAGAATTTTCTTCTTAAAGCACTTGGAATTCTGTTATTTGGATTTTTATTTACAGTCTTCAAAGTATTTTTCTTCATTCTCTCTCTTTTTTAAAATTACATTTTGACTAAAGATGTTTTATTACAGGGTTTTGAATCTTTTTCTTCCTTGTGGAAGCTTGAGGAGGCAAAGTTGAAGTTCTGCTTTTAACTTGTCAACATAAGATATGAAGAAGTCCCACATAAGGCTTTCTGATACCTTGTGTGGCATGAAATAACTAAAAAATAATACAGTTCACAAAGTTAATCTTGTTTAATGCTATGGATGCTAGTATACCACTTACATTATTATTTTTTTACCTTACTATGATATTATTAATTTTTTAAGATTTTATTTATTTATTTGACACAGAGAGAGAGAGCAGCAGAGGGAGAGGGAGAAGCAGACTCCCTGCTGAGCAGGGAGCCCCATGCAGGACTCAATCCCAGGACCCTGGAATCATGACCTGGCCGAAGGCAGACATTTAACCTACTGAGCCACCCAGGCACCCTCCTTATTATTACTATTGTTATGAACTGATTTTGTGTCCCTTTAAATTCCTATATTGAAGCTCTAACCCCCAAGATGACTATTTGAAGATAGGATCTTCAAGGAGGTAATTATGGTTAAAATGAGGTCAAGAATGAGACCCTAAACCAATAGTACTGATGTCCTTATAAGAACACCAAGAGTCACCAGGAGCATGGGAACAGAGGAAAGGCCATGTGAAGACACGTGAGCAAGTGCCCATCTACAAGCCAGGTAGAGAGAGCTCACTAGAAACCAAGCATTCTAGCGCTTTGATCTTGGCTTTCAGCAGCCAGAACTGTGAGAAATAAATAAATTTCTGTTGTTTAAGCCACCCTGTCTTTAGGATCTTGTTATGGCAGCTCAAACAGACCAATACAATTATTATTCAAATTTTTATAAACAGTTGTTTGCTCCGAAGGTATGAGATGGTTGGTCATATTAAAGTTATTTAGCTAGTCCCCTCTCTTTTAAAAATTCATAATAATTTTCAATCTCTTTCCCTGTTAAAATATCTGAAAACACTAATTACTTTTATTTTTTTATTTTGTAAAGATTTTATTTATTTGACAGAGAGAGAGAGACAGTGAGAGAGAGAACACAAGCAGGGGGAGTGGGAGAGGGAGAAGCAGGCAGGGAGCCCAATGCGGGGCTCGATCCCAGGACCCCAGGATCATAACCTGAGATGAAGGCAGACACTTAACTGACTGAGCCACCCAGGTGCCCCTGAAAATACTAATTACTTTTATAAATAAATGTAATGCCTCACAATTACCATTAATTAGTATAACACTTTACTCTTATAATAATAAACACACACTTATACTTTAGCTAACTAACAGAATTTCAAATTTTGGAGACTTTTCACTCTAAGTTACATCTAAAATGTTTGCTTATATTCGGAAATAAATATTCAAATATCAAAGATAAATCTAAAGGACATGTCTATTCCTGTTACTGGCATTGTTTCCAATTAGATATATATTCCCTACGCAATCACGTGATCATTGATCAAACGGAAGATAAGGTTGCAAAATAGGGTGGTGAAATAGACAAATTAGGCTATTTAGACTTCAAAGATTGAAATCAGGCAAAGCCAAATACAGACTACAGCCCAATATTGAGGTCAAAGCTAAACTATGATGCATCTTTATGCTTTGTGCCTGCACTTACTGGTAAACCCAATTAAACTAAAAAATGCCCAAGGGAGAGCTAGCCAACCAGAGGCTCAGGTCTTTTGGGGATGTCATTTTTTAGAATATTTTAAATTCATGGTCTGAAAAGTTTTACAGCTTTGCTGCGGTGTTTATAATCAAAAACAGCATTTGAACGTTCTGTATGGAACAAGCTGTATAGATGTGTTCCTTCACTCTCTCAGAGCTCTCTGAAGTTTTCTGCTACAGTGTATCTGCTCTGAACACCCATCAAAGCCTGTCTGAATGCCCTGAGCCACCTCAGAAGGGCTCATCACATCTGTGATTGAGTCAGATCCTTACATTGGGATTAGGTACCGTTTCATTGAAGTATCCTTCCTGGGGCACCTGGCTGGCTCAGTCAGTACAGCATGTGACTCTTGATCTCACAGTGGTGAACTCGAGCCCCACATTGAGCATAGAGATTACTTCAAAAATAGACAGATGATAGATGATAGATAGATAGATAGATAGATAGATAGATAGATAGATAGATGATAAAAGAAGTACCCTTCCTGAAAGCACACGAGCAACTCTCTGTGAGTCTAACTTGATGGGCATGTCAGTGAGGAGTATGTATTTTTGATAAGTTGCATTTTCTTTTTCATTTAGTTCAAAATATTTGTAAGTTTCTCTTGAGACTTCTTTGAACCATGTGTTATTTAGAAGTACTTTTTAAAAATTTTCAACTATTTTAGGATTTTCCAGCCATCTTTCTGTTATTAATTTCTAGTTTAATTCAACTGTCTGAGAACATACTTTGTATGATTTCTATTCTCTTAAATTTGCTAAGGTGTGATTTACGACACAGAATGTGGTCAGGCTTGGGGAAAGAGCCATGGGAGCTTGAGAAGAATGTGTATTCTGCTGTTTTTGGATTGAGTATTCTATAAACGTCAAGTTGATTGATAGTGCTGTTCAGATCAACTATATTCTTACTGATTTTCTGCTTGCTTTGTTTATCAATTACTGAAAGAGGGATGTTGAAGTCACCAACTGTAATAGTGGATTTGTCTGTTTCTCCTTGAAGTTCTATTAGTTTTTGCTTCACATATTTTGACACTGTGTTGTTGGTGCATACACACTTAGAATTATTACATTTCCTTGGAGAATTCAGCCCTTTATCGTTCTGTAATGCCCCCCTTTATCTCTGATCATTTTTCTTGTTCTGAAGTCAGTTTTGTCTGAAATTAATGTAGTTACTAGTTTTCTTTTTATTAGTGGGGTATGGTATATCTTTCTCTATCCCTTTACTTTCAACCCATCTGAGTCTTTATATTTAGAGGGTTTCTGGTAGACAAGGTGTATCTGAGTTTTGTTTTTATTTTTATTTTATTTTTTTTATTTTTTTTAAAGATTTTATTTATTTATTCATGAGAGACAGAGAGAGAGAGAGGCAGAGGAAGAAGCAGGCTCCCAAGGAGCAGAGAGCCCGATGCAGGACTCGATCCCAGGACCCCGGGATCATGACCTGAGCCGAAGGCAGACGCCTAACCATCTGAGCCACCCAGGCGCCCCTCTGAGTTTTGTTTTTAGATCCACTCTGACAATCTTTGTCTTTTCATTTGGGTACTTAGACCGCTCACATTTATTGATTATTGATATAGTTAGATTAATATCTACCATGTTTGCAACATTTTTCTGTTCATCATACTTGCTCTTTGTTTATTTACTTTCTTCCTCTCTTTCCTCCTTTCTCTGGTTTAAATTGAACATTTTATGATTCCATTTTGTTTCCTTGCTTAGCATACAAATTACATTTCATTAAAAAAAATTTAATGGTTGCCCTACAGTTTGCAATATACATTTACAACTAATCTAAGTTCACCTTCAAATAACACTGTATCAAGTTCACGGGTAGCGCAGCTACCTTGTAACAAAAGAGTATTCCCAGCCCCTCCTTCTTATCCCTTATGGCATTGCTGTCATTCCTTTCATGTATCCATATGTTACAATCACCCTATATATTGTTATAATTAAACAGTTATCTTTTAGATCAATTAAGAATAAGCAAAAAAGGGACTGCATAAAACTGAAAAGCCTCTGTACAGCAAAGGAAACCTGCAACAAAATAAAAAGACAACCTACAGAATGGGAGAAAATATTTGCAAATCATATATCTGATAAGGGTCAAATGTCCAAAATATATAAAGAACTCATACAACTTAATAGGAAAACAAATAAACAAACAATCTGATTAAAAATGGGCAGAGGGTCTGAATAGACATTTTTCCATGGAAGACATACAAATGACCAACAGGTACATAAAAAGATGCTCAACATCACTAATCATCAGGGAGATGTAAATCAAAACCACTGTGAGATATCACTTCACCCCTGTCAGAATGGCTATTATCAAAAAGAAAAGAAATAACAAGTGTTGATGAGGATGTGGGAGAAAAGGGAACCCCTGTGCACTGCTGGTGGGAATATAAATCGGTGCAGTCACTATAGAAAACAGTATGTAAGACCCTCAAAATATTAAGTATAGAACTGCCATATGATCCAGTAATTCCACTTCTAGTGTTTATCTGAAGGGAATGAAATAACTATTTGAAAAGATATCTGCACTCCCATGTTCACTGCAGCATTATTTACAACAGCCAAGACATGGAAACAACCTAACTATCCACTGATGGATGAATGAAGAAAGAAGATGTGCCATATATTGTGTATATATGTATATATAGTATATATATTGTGTATATGTATTGTATATATATAATTCAGTCATAAAAAGGAAGGAAATCCTGACATTTGAGAAAAAATGGATGGACCTGGAGGGTATTATGCTAAGTGAAATAAGTCAGACAGAAAAAGGCAAGTACTATGTGATCTCCCTTATATGTGGACTCCAAAAAAATAGTTGAACTTATAGACTCAGAGAACAGACTGGTAGTTGCCAGAGGTTGGGGGTAAGGGTGGGTGAAATGGGTAAAAGTGGAGAAAAAAGAATAAGAAATATAATTTTAAAGAATTTTACCTTCTTTTATTCCTTCTCTGATGTTCTCCCTCTCCTTATAAAAGATCCAAGTTTCTGACTTATGTAACTTTCTTTCTCCATCAAGAACTTTTTAAACATTTCTTTCTGGACAGGTGTGCTGGCAATAAATTCCCTCCATTTTTGTTTTACTGGGAAATCTTTATTTCTCCCTCACTTTTGAAGGATAATTTTGCTGGATATAGAATTCTATACATCTTTCTTTCAACATTTTAAATATTTCACTCCACTCTCTGCTTCTTTGCAGGATTTCTAATAAGTTCTCTGTAATTCTTATTCTTGTTTCTCCAGAGACAAGGTCCTTCTCACACTCCCATCTTCTTTCCAGACTTTGTCATTGGTTTCATGTAGTTTAAATATGATATACCTAAGTGTAGATTTCTTTGGTATTTATCTTGGTGTTGTCTGAGCTTCCTGCACCTCTGATTTTGTCTGCCATTAATTTTGGAAAATTCTCTGTCATTATTACTTCAAATATTTTATCTTCTTTGTCTTCCTTCTTTTGATATTCCAACTATGTATATCTTATACCTTTTGAAATTTCCCCATTGTTCTAGAAATATCTTGTTCTGCCTTATTTTTTAAAGAAATTACAACTTGGGAACTTTCTATTGGCATATCTTTAACCTCTCTACTTCTTTCCTTGGCTGTGGTGAGTATACTAATGAGCCCATCAAAGGCTTTCTTCATTTTTATTACAGTGTTTTTGATTTGTAGGATTTCCTTTTGATTATTTGCTATGGTTTCCATCTCTCTGCTTACATTATCCATCTGTTCTTGTGTGTTGTCTACTTTTTCCATTGCAGCCCTTAACATATTAATCATAGTTATTTTTAATTCCCTGTGTAACGATTTTAAAATCTGTGGCATATCTGAGTCTAGTTCCAATGCTTCCTTTTCCTCTTCAGACTGTGTTTTTGTTTTTGCCTTTTAGCACGCCTTGCAATATTTTATTAAAAATAAAAAAAATAAAAAAATAAATAAGAACTAAAGTAAAACCTTTAGTGTAAGTTTTATATTAATCTAAGAGTTGGGTTGTGCTTAATGTTTGTTGTAATGGCAGATGTCAGAGACTTCAAATGTCTAACGTCTAATGTCTTTGTTTTTGTCTCTCTTGTTGCCTTTGGGATCCTTAAATAGAGTCTGTACCTTGAAGCTTTTTCAGCTATAATCCAATGTTGTTATACTAGAGTCCTATTGATGTGGTGGTAAGGTGTTGGGGAGAGGAAGCATGCCATAATTGTTTGATTAAATATCAGGCTTTTAATAGGCCCATGATGGGTGCCTGGGTGGCTCAGTCAGTTGGGCATCTAACTCTTGATTTTGGCTCAGGTCATGATCTCAGGGTCGTGAGATCCAGCCCCACGTCAGGCTCCACGCTCAGCAAGAAGTCTGCTTGAGACTCTCTCTCTCCCTCTGTCCCTGCCCTCTAAAATAAATAAATAAATCTTTTTAAAAATGTTAATAGGCCCATGTCCCTGTGCCCTGACCTTCACAAGTGTTACTTAGCTTTTCTTCCTCCCTTTATATTCTGGCAACAGTCTTCCTTTTGGATTTTGAGAGCAAGCATTTGCTATGGAGGACTCTCTGGGCATATCTCACAATGTTTACTTCTCCTCTCCTCCTGCCACAGCCAGGAGGGGATCTTTCTTGGCTCTTCACCATTAAGAACCTGGTGGATTCCTAGAAGTGGATCCAAGAGAGTGTGCGGGTCCCCTAAGACTGCAGATTCCAGGAGATTATCACCTTTAAGCTAGTCCACACTTAGCCTCCAGCAACTCATCAAAATTACCACTTAAGTGCTCCTACCTATTTGTGGCTCCAGCGGCTTCTGCTCCAAGTAAGCAGCTTCTCTACTTGCTATCTCTCTAGATTTTGGAGTGGTGGATGACCCTCTGATCTCAAATCCTTGATGGTTCCAAGAAAATTCTGTTTATTTTCAGTTTGTTCAGAATTTTTCTTGCTGTAAGAACAGGATCATTTCCAAGCTCCTTACGTGTTGGAGCTGAAATCAGAAGTTCTGTGTCTGTATTTTTAAAGTAATGGAAAATCTAACAAGGGGATTTCTTTGCTCATCTAACTGGGAGTTTCAGAGGTAGTTCAAGGCTTATGTTTGGTTTGATCCGTGGCTCAACAACACCAATAAGAACACAGATTCCTTTCATTTTTCTGTTCTATCTCCTTAGTATCATCTATAATCTGGATATTACAAGGTCACAGCCAAAAATTTCCATGGCCACATGCTTTCTGAGAGAGAAAAACTTTCTCTCTGCCTTTTCCCAACACTGAAAAAAAACCTTGGGCTTCAATTTTGATCGAACATCTCAGGTCACATGTTCAGTGTATCAGTTAGCTATTGGCCAAATGCTGTGTAACAACTACAGAATCTCTTGTTGTTTAATAGTAAGTATTACTCATGTGTGTGAAGGTTGTCTAGTAGATCTGCTAATGTCATCTGGGCTCATTGACATGCTTACAGGCTGGGTGGGGGTGTGCTGATTTAGGCTGGGGTGGACTGGATGGCTCTACTTCAAGCTAGGGAGATTTTGATCCACTGTCCTTCATTCTGCTAGGACCTGAGGCTAGCTGAGTCCATTATTGTTAGAGAAGTGACAGGAGTTCAAGAGGGGAAGTGAAAATAGAAAGCCTCTTAAAACCTCTACTTGAAACTGGCCTCATGTTAATTCTACTCACAATGCTACTGGCCAAAAGAAGTCACATCAAGGGACAGGAAAGTACATTCTGCTTTCCTGTCCCTTGATCAACCAACCAACATCAAGGGACAGGAAAGTACATTCTGCCCACAATAAAGACGTAATAAGGGTGTAAATACAGATGAAAATTAAAGTCAAATACTCAATCTGTTGCTCTCACAAGTAAACCAGCCACTGCTTTCATAGGAATATGAATACCCTGATTGACAAGAACTAGTCAAAACTCATGCCTTAGAGCTGCTGGTTGATTTGTACTCTCAATCTGTTAGGGCTGCCATAACAAAGTACCTCAGATGAGTGACTTAAACAACAGACATTTTTTTTTTTTTACTTTGGCCTATAGATGGCCATCTTCTCCCTGTGTCTTCACATGGTCTTCCCTCTATGTATCTACGTCCTAATTTCCTCTTCTTATGAGGACTCCAGTCATATTGGATTAAGACCGACTCTGAGAAAAGTAACCAAAAATGTCCACTTCATGGAAGGCACTGGAGGAGCAGTATTGTGGTTAGCCAAGACTGCAGAATACACCACCCAGGAATATGACTGGGTCAGCCCTTATCACAAGATGTGAGAGCAGTATACTCCTTCCACACCAGGGACATGCTGAGGGCTGTGTTCTGCTGTGATAGGAAGTCCAAGCCCTGTACCCTCTGAGGGCTGCTGGAAGTCCCTCTCTAACGCAAAGAATTATTTTGCCATGTATTTATGTGAGAAAGTAGAAAAAGTCTACTCTGACTACTAGATCGAAATCAAAGAGTGGGAAATAACCCACTGAGAAATCTGGTGACCTCTCGACCATTTTCTTGAACTGGCCCCACTTCAAGCGTGACTGGATTTTTTTCTAGATGACAGGCTCCCATTGGCATTTCTAAAAGTACAAAAGTTTGCAGGTGAGTGATTGATGCTTTTCTTGGCACACCTGAGCCATTCTTTCCTAGTGAGTGAGTGGCAGTAATGCAATATTAAGTACAATCATGACTGAACTTAAGCCCAAGTTGAACAGGTCATAAGAACTTGTCATCATGAGCACTTGTGACTAAAGAGCACTATGCATGTGTAGTCTCTACTAGAGACAACCATTGGCCATCCCTGTGGAAAGAGCCAGCCAGTGGACTCACAGTATTGGTTTGCTGGGGCTGCTCTAACAAGGTACCCACAAAGTGAGTGGTTTAAATGACAGAAATTTCTTGTGTCACAGTTCTGGAGTCCAGAAGTCCTAAATTGAAGTATTGGCAGGGTTGCTTCCTTCTTATGGTTGTGAGGAAGAATGTCCTTTGCCTCTTGCCTAGCTTCTCATACTTTGAGTAATCTTTGGTGTTCCTAGGCTTGCAGATGTATAACCCCAATTTCTGCCTCCATTTTTATATGTCATTTTCCATTTATGTGTCCAAATTTCACTTTTTTATAGGGACATCAGGCATATTGGATTAGGGCCAACCCTAATGATTTCATATTAATTTAACTAGTTATATCTGCAACTACCCTATTTCCAAATAAGGTCACATTCTGAGGTACTGAGAATTAGAACTTCAACATATGAATTTGGGGGGTGGAGGCACAATTGAATCTATAATAATAAGCAAGGTACCCATTAACCACATAGACCCTATTTCTTATAAAAAACACAAATATAGATTGGTGCCATCAAATCACTGTGCTATGTAGCAAAATAAATATCAGGAGGAACCAGAATGATGCCATATGGGACCTTGCTTTCTTTAGTTTTGGTTTAATTGAGGAGTAAAAATTTAGAACAACTGAAAGAGTAGACATCCTTTAAGCAATCTTCACTGAACATTGTTTTTCTAAACTGGACTATGAATTTGAGATTATACAGTGTGACCAGGACTTGGAAAGCCCTTATATTTTTTGCTGACTACAGTCCTATATGTCTTAACAGCAAAGTAGAGAAGCCACCCACCCAAAGAGAAGACCAGCCAACTTAGTCTCAGAAGTGAGCTGATGGTGTATCCTGAAAACCCTTTTCATGAAAAATAATAGGAACTAAGTTGAGATGCCTAAACAAGTAAATATGGGGATGTTTTTAAAGACCCAGGATGTCTCCCAAATTCCAAGGGCAGGAACACTGCAGTCCCAGGAACAAGGGTTTGGCATTCTACAGGGAAATCAAGAAGTCATCATTTCCTAGTTCTTGCGTGTTCTTCTGTGCTCTACTTTCTCTGTCTCTATATTGTTCTCTTTGTCCTCCCCCTCCTCCTCCTTTTCATTCTCCCTTTCTTGTCATCCTTCTCTTTTTTCTCCGCTCTCCTCTATTATCCAAGTTCTCTCCACACTGCCTTCTTCAGGCTCTCCAATTCTTATGTAGACAGACAATCTTCTTGGTATGGCATACCTAAAAATGTTAAGAAAAAATATCAAAACATTTTTCAAGATGCCAAACTGAGTTTGGAAAGCAAGAGAATTCCTTTGAGTGTAGCTATTCTGAGCTGCCTATTGAATGCGCACCTATTAGAATGGTCATGGACAAAAGGGCAAGAAATAACAAGTGTTAGCAAGGATGTGGAGAAATGCACCCCAAAGGGTCTGAGGGGAGTCCTGCACCTCACAAAAATACTTGGACAGTCAGCCAATATCAGAACAAAATGAAGGCTTGTTAACAAGGAGAAGGAAGAATGACTGGTACATAAACACACAGTGGTGTCTTCCATACACACATAGCGTTCAGCACCATCCAGGACACATTCCCATCCACCTCTCTAGTTTACTTTTCAAATAAAAGCTAATTCTCCAGCATTATCAAATTCTGGAGGAATTGTTTATTTTATCCCACTGGTTTCAGACGTCCACTCCCCTTGCCCATCCATATCTCCTGGCTTCTAGATCCACCATACATTCCTCTTTGGGTTTCTCAGATTTCATTTTGCTTAATCCTTACCCAAAACAGGGCAAAAACAAACAAACCTGGGAAATAATAAGTATTATGGATGTGGAACTGAGGTTCAGAGAGGTGATATAACTTGCCCAAATCCAACAGCTAGTAAATGGTGGTCCAGGAATCCAAAGCCAAATCTGCCTGACTTTAGAGCCCACGCATCTAACCACCAGGCCATACATACTGCCTCCAGGTAGATTTTGTTCTAGCCCCTACATGGTGTCTCTTGAATAACAACACACACACAAAAACTGTCTTGACTGAGTGAGTCTTCAGAAAAAAATACCTCCAGCTGTTCTAAAATTTTGAAATACCTCTAATTTGTATAAGCATACCTCTGAAATCTGGAAGCAGGAAGTCTGCTGCCAGTTAATGACACCTGCATGTGGGATATGCTACATGGAATGGGCTGCCACTGGGAATAAGAGAAAAGGAGATGTGTCTCCTGCCTTCAAAAAAATCATGGTTTCAATGAACAGTTAGAACATCTAAAAAGAGCAATAGATCCTGCTTTCCTAGGGCAACTCATGAACACAGACAAATGAAAATAAAAAATACATTTCCAGGGTGAGGCAGTGGAAAAAATGTTGACTTCGCAAAAGCCCAAAAGACTTGGGTTTTGAAATAATTTCTGGCACAACTACTCATAAAACTTTGAGAACATTACTTAACCTCTCTGGGCTTTGGTTTTCTCACCCATCCAATGAATTATGTTAACGTCTGCCTCGTAAGACCCAGATGAAATAGTGCATGAAAAGGATCTGCAACAATGAGAACTGACTGAATATCTTTTCTTGCTTTATATGTATATACTGTAATTTAAGGACTCACACAATTTTTAGTAGAAAATGTATGACCTTCATTTAGATGGTTTGGATCCATATCACCCCCTGATCCTGAGAAAGTTATCCTTTCTGATCCTCTTTGAACATAAATTTCTTTTCTTTTTCCATTTGACAAATTCTTATTGAGTTTCTACTATGTTTTAGGCACTAGACTAGACCAGCAGGGTCATGACCAACAGAATCTTCACCCTCTAAAGGCTTAAGGTACTTGTAGTAGGGATAATCACAGCCCCCTCATAGGTGCTTAAGGACAAGGAACACTGTGTGTAGTGCACTGCCTGGCACATAGTAGTCCAGTTTGCATTGCAAACCCGGTCCATGAAAGATGAAAGGATGACAAATAGAGGGATAGGAGTCTGGGTTAGTTTTCTACTAATGCTATAACAAATGACCACAAAGGTAATGGCTAAACACTGGGCTAAAATCAAGGTGTGGGTAGGGCTCCTTTCTGGAGACTCTAGGGGGAATGATAAGAACTGAACTCTGTTCCCCCCCCGAATTCATATATTGAAGCCCTAACTCCCAATGTGACTATGTTTGGAGATAGAGCTTTAAGGAAGTAGTTAAGGTTAAATGAGATCATAAGGGTGTGGTCCTAATCCAATAGGATTGGTGGCCTGATAAGAAGAGGAAGGGAGAGATCTCTCACCTTATGCACACATACCAAGGAAAGGCCAAGTGGGGGCACAATGAGAAAATACCACCTACAAGCCAGAAAGAGGACTTTTACAGGAACCTAACTGGCAGCCACCCTGATCTTGGACTTCCAGCCTTCAGAACTGTGAGATATTTCTGTGGTTTAAGCCAGTCAGTCTATGATAGGAAAAGAGCTTTTTTGTTTGTTTTGTTTTGTTTTGTTTTTTCCAGATTCTAGAAGTTGCCTACATTTGTTGGCTCATGGCTCTCCTCCCCCAGCTTCAAAGCCAGCAATGTTTTACCTTTCTAACTGCAGCTGAAAAAGTGCTCTATTTTTAAGGATTTGTGTGATTAGATTGAGCCCATCTGGATAATCCAGGATAATCCCCCATGTCAAGGTCCGAAACTCTAATCACATCCTCAAAGTCCCTTTGGCCATGTAAAGTAATATTCACAGTTCCTGGGGACTAGGTCATGGACATCTTTGGGGGGCTATTACTTTACATACCTGAGGGCCCAAGAGGGTCAGTTTGGAGTTGGGTCAAGGACTCTGACAGAACATCCGAGAAGTGAACAGAAAGGGAGTGCATCTAGCAAAGGAAACAGTCAACAAAACCAAAAGACAACCAACGGAATGGGAGAAGATATTTGCAAATGACATATCAGATCAAGGGCTAGTATCCAAAATCTATAAAGAATTTATCAAACTCAACACCCAAAGAACAAATAATCCAATCAATCAAGAAATGGGCAGAAGACATGAACAGACATCTCTCCAAAGAAGACATCCAAATGGCCAACAGACACATGAAAAAGTGCTCAACATCGCTCGGCATCAGGGAAATCCAAATCAAAACCTCAATGAGATACCACCTCACACCAGTCAGAATGGGTAAAATTAACAAGTCAGGAAATGACAGATGTTGGCGAGGATGCGGAGAAAGGGAAACCCTCCTACACTGTTGGTGGGAATGCAAGCTGGTGCAACCACTCTGGAAAACAGTATGGACGTTCCTCAAAAAGTTGAAAATAGAGCTACCGTACGACCCAGCAATTGCACTCCTGGGTATTTACCCCAAAGATACAAATGTAGTGATCCAAAGGGGTACATGCACCCCAATGTTTATAGCAGCAATGTCCACAATAGCCAAACTATGGAAAGAGCCAAGATGTCCATCACCAAGTGAATAGATAAAGAAGATGTGAGATACACACACACACACACACACACACACACAATGGAATATTATGCAGCCATCAAAAAAAACCAAAAACGAATTCTTGCCATTTGCAATGACATGGATGGAACTAGAGGGTATTATGCTAAGCGAAGTAAGTCAATCAGAGAAAGATATGTATCATATGATCTCACTGATATGAGGAATTCTTAATCTCAGGAAACAAACTGAGGGTTGCTGGAGTGGTGGGGGGTGGGAGGGATGGCGTGGCTGGGTGATAGACATAGCAGAGGGTATGTGCTATGGTGAGTGCTGTGAATTGTATAAGACTGATGAATCATAGACCTGTACCTCTGAAACAAATAATACATTATATGTTAAAAAAAAAATAAAGAAGGTAGTAGGAAGGGTAAAATAAAGGGGGGGGGATATCGGAGGGGGAGACAAACCATGAGAGACTATGGACTCTGAGAAACAAACCGAGGGTTCCAGAGGGGAGGGGGATGGGGGGATGGGTTAGCCTGGTGATGGGTATTAAAGGGCGCACGTATTGAATGGAGCACTGGGTGTTATACGCAAACAATGAATCATGGAACACTACATCAAAAACTAATGATGTAATGTATGGTGATTAACATAACATAATAAAATAAAATTTAAAAAAAAAGAAAAAGAAAGGGAGTGCATCATGCCTTCTATTTGCAGTTCACATGTATACCAGTTTCTCTCCCGCAACAAACACACTCAGCCAAAGAGAGAGAACAGAGGTGGTCTGGCCAGACATTTTCCCCCTCTAGACATGTTTGCGTGGTACATGGTCCCATAATACTTTGAGCTACCCACTCTGGTTTGCTAGTTTCTTTTCTATGGCATATACTTGATTCTGATCATTAGCAAAAGATCATGATACCATGATTTTCAGAAATCTACCTCTTCCTCTTTAAGTTCATGAACTAAAAAGCATTACTTTTGTGTCCTAATGTCAGGACTATTCCAGGAGAAAGTGAACCCTAAGATTATTTCCCGGCATTTATCTTCCTGTGGTCACCAGTCCCTCCACATTTTCCTCTGCCTGAACTCTCACCTTCCTCATTGAATCACCTGCGAAAGAAACCTTCAAAATTCCTGCCTTACTATTCAGAGCTCTGCTTTTAAAATTTTAAAACGACTTAAATTTTAAACTTAAAAAAAAAAAAACTAAACTAAACTATTCCCAAGGGGACAACATCTTCAAAATCAAACACACTGTATTAGTTTCCTAGGGTTGCTGTAACGAATGATCATAAACTAGGTCGCTTAAAAATAAAAAATTATTCTCTCACTGTTCTGGGGTAGAAGTCCAAAATCAAGGTGTGAGCAGGGCTATGCTCCTTCCAGGCTCCAGGGAGAGTCCTTTCTTGCCTCTTTCAGTTTCCAATGGCTGCCAGTGATGCTGGGCATTAGGTCACAGATGCAACACTCTAATGTGTCCCTCTGTTGTCACATCGCATTCTCCCTATGGGTCTGTTTTCTCTTCTCATGTTCTTATTGATTTGGTGGTTTCATTTCTCTTCTTATGTTTTCTCTTCTCTTCCAGACACCAGTCACTGGATTAGTCTGCACTCTAACCCAGTATCACCTCATCTTAATTAATTATATCTGCAAAGACCCTATTTCCAAATAAAGTCACATCCTGAGAATACAACGCTCCGCTGCCGCCGCTGCTGCAACCCGGACTGCGCGCCAGCAGCCCCCGGCCGACAACTCCGCCACCATGGAGGACATGAAGGAGTACCGTAACATAGAGGAATTCGCAGAGGGATCCAAGATCAAGGCGAGCAAGAATCAGCAGGATGACGGTAAAATGTTTATTGGAGGCTTGAGCTGGGATACAAGCAAGAAAGATCTGACTGAATATTTGTCTCGATTTGGGGAAGATGTAGACTATACAATTAAAACAGATCCAATGACTGGAAGATCTAAGAGGATTTGGATTTGTGCTTTTCAAAAATGCTGCTAGTGTTGATAAGGTTTTGGAACTGAAAGAACACAAATTGGATGGCAAACTGATAGACCCCAAAAGGGCCAAAGCTTTAAAAGGGAAAGAACCCCCCAAAAAGGTTTTTGTGGGTGGATTGAGCCCAGATACTTCTGAAGAACAAATTAAAGAATATTTTGGAGCCTTTGGAGAGATTGAAAATATTGAACTTCCCATGGATACAAAAACAAATGAAAGAAGAGCCAGTAAAGAAATTGTTAGAAAGCAGATATCATCAAATTGGTTCTGGGAAGTGTGAAATCAAAGTTGCACAACCCGAAGAGGTATACGGGCAGCAACAGCAACAACAAAAAGGAGGAAGAGGTGCTGCAGCTCCTGGACGAGGTGGTACTAGGGGTCGTGGACGAGGTCAGGGCCAAAACTGGAACTAAGGATTTAATAACTATTAGGATCAAGGATATGGAAATTACAGTAGTTTCTATGGTGGTGATCAAAACTATAGTGGCTATGGTGGCTATGATTATACTGGGTATAACTATGGGAACTGTGGATATGGACAGGGATATGCAGACTACAGGGGCCAACAGAGCACTTATGACGAGGTGTCTCAAGGGGGTGGCAGTCACCAAAACAATTACCAGCCATACTAAAGGAGGATGTTGGAGAAAACAGGAGGAGATTGCTAAAGTTAACCCAGGACGACATTGAAGATTGGTCTTCTGTTGATCTAAGATGATTATTTTGTAAAAGACTTTCTAGTGTACAAGACATAACTGTGTCCAACTGTACATAGCCGCCAATTAGTTTTCTTTGTTTTTACTTTGTCTTTTGCTATCCGTGTTATGACTCAATGTGGATTTATGGTTATACAAATTTTATTTGTATGATTTCATGTTAAACTTCAAATAAATGCTTCCTTATGTGAAAAAAAAAAAGTCACATCCTGAGGTTCCAGTGGACATAAATTTAGGGGACGCTATTCAACCCAGAACATACACCCATTACAACTGTTTCACTAAATTGCAGAATGGCTGTCCCTGAAAGGAATTCTGTCTTTAACTTATGCTAGGTGGCTCAAACTATAGCCAGCCTTGAGAATAACACTTTTCTTCACCCCATAATCCTAAAAAGTGATTTAAAGGTCTCAGCCATGCTGGAAGAAGTAGTAGAACATGATTTTACCCTTAGGAGAAAATCAACACCATGGGCCTTTAAATTGGGCAAGTATAAATCAAGTACTCACCCAGTGTTCTCAGGCATAGGGATAGGGTCACTGTTAACCTGAATGGTGTTGGGAATGAGGGGTTAAGTATTTTTGGGAATGTAGAGTTGACTTGTATTTCAGCAGAGCTGGGCTTATAGAACTCGTTGCTTAGTTGGGATAAATGCGCACATTCCCTGTATGAATTTAAACTGCCCCATAATATTGCCTATACTTCTGAAGGTATGCGTAGTTTTCTATGAGCAGGTCAGGAAGAGTTAGTGGGAGCAAGGAAGCCCGTTTTTACTTCATACTTAATGTAAAAATGACAATTAACTGAGCTGGGCTGGGAGAACCCAACATATTCTGGGTGGTCCATCCAACTCCTGGTGTCCTAAAGCCTGGACAACACAGTGCATCTGGATACTGGTTTACTATATTCTAGTACAATTGTCTTATTTGAGGCAGGCAACAAACTCACACTTTAGCACGTAGAGGGTAAATCACTGTAAAGAGGTCTGTATTGGATGGAATGCATCGCCTGGAAAGATAGCTTTTACACTGAGATGAAAAGAGAAATGTCTTCCCTGTCTGAGGCCATGTGGTTGTTGGTGTCCTAAGGCTGAGCAGGGTAGAGGGCATTCCTGTTAGGGACAAGTGACCTAGCCCCTTAAGGTTGGCAGCAGCAGATGGGGAGCAGGGTGGGGGAAAAAAATCCAGAGATGGCAAAATGAAAACCACCAAATCAATAAATAGTATTTAGTAAGAATTAATTGTGCATATAAGAACAGTTTGTGAACTGGGAGCTTTCAAATTTAAAACTGATATGAAGTTCAGGACATGACATTATAGGGTAGCTTATTCAGTGAAAATGAGGAAGTTGTTTAACCTTTTCATGATTGGTCATTATAATGGGAGTTTCTGGACGGCAGGGAATTGGTTAAAAGTGATCATCATTTTTAGGAAGATGACTTAAGTTTCTTTTTAAAAGAAAATTTAATAATTCATTTTATTTAAACAGATACAGCAAAACTATCATTTCAACATTTATTAATGAGAATTTTTTTAAAAGATTTTATTGGAGAAGGGGGGAAAGATGGCGGAGGAGTAGGGGACCCTATTTCAACTGGTCCCCAGAATTGAGCTGGATATCTACCAGACCACTCTGAGCACCCACAAAACCAGCCTGAGATGCAAGAAGATCTGGATCTCTACAAACAGAATATCGCAGGCAGTTGGTTTTGAGGTCTGAAGCGGAGAGCCGTGATTCCACGGGCAGATATCGGAGGATAAACGGCAGCGGGAGGGTGCCTGGCCGTGGGGATCCTACACCGCCGGCGAGCAATAGCCTCACGTGCTGCAGACGGGCACAGACTCGCAGACTGGTAGCGTCGGGAAAGGACTTCAGAGGGCAGCCCCGGGGGTGGAAAACCAGACCAGCGGGGTCGTGCACATGCGAACTGCAGCCACCCGAACAGAAACCCGGAGCGAGAGTCGCGCACACGCGAACTGCCGCCTCCGAGACGGAAACCCAGTGCGCCGGGTCCGCGGGTGAACTGCAACCCCCAGGGGGGAAACCCCCAGTGGCGGAGTCGCGGGCACGCGAACTGCAGTCCCCAGGACAGAACCCCAAGCGGCCGGGTCGCGCACGCGCGAACTGGGAGCGGCTGGCGGTTTTAGAAGCACAAAGGGCAGAGACGTGCCCCGACCTGGAGGCAGGACTGGGAGTGCTGCGGAGGGGCGCACAACCCAGGATGCTGCAGTTTATAGCAGCACGGACAGAAACAGAGACGGTGTGGCCTGGAGAGCCCACTGAAGAACAGACTGAGGTCTCTCTGCTCTGAGGCAGAGGGTTGGAAACGGTCTTTTCTGCTCTGACTCGTGGAAGAGACGCGGAAAGCTGCCAGGGAAAGGCGCCAGAGAACAAAAGCCCCAAAGACTGATTCCCACTGAGCCCATCCCCCACCACAGGGGCTCAGGGCAACTCCGCCCAAACAGGGTTGCCTGAGTAATAGCGCGGCAGGCCCCTCCCGCAGAAGACAGGCTGGGAAAACAAGAGGCCAGCAACCCTAAGGTCCCAAGAAAACAGGTGCATCTTGCTTGGGTTCTGGTCAATAATTTGGACTCTATACATTCCCTCAAACACCCATCAACAGAATGACTAGGAGGAGGAGCCCCCAAAACAGAAAAGACTCAGAGATTATGACTTATGCTGCAGATTTACAAATGGATGCAGATATAACCAAGATGTCGGAGATGGAATTCAGGCTAGCAATTGTGAAGACAATGGCTAGAATGGAGAAATCAATTAATGGCAACATAGAGTCTCTAAGGGCAGAAATAAAAGGGGAATTGGCAGAACTTAAAAATGTTATCAATGAGATCCAATCCAATCTAGATAATCTAACAGCTAGGGTAACTGAGACAGAAGAGAGAATAAGTGATCTGGAAGACAGTATAATAGATAAAAAGGGAAAAGAGGAGGCCAGGGAAAAACAACTCAGAATCCATGAAAATAGAATCAGAGAAATAAGTGACACCATGAGGCGTTCCAATGTCAGAATAATTGGAATCCCGGAGGGAGTGGAGGGAGAGAGAGGGCTAGAAGATGTATTTGAGCAAATCGTAGCTGAGAACTTCCCTAATCTGGGGAATGAAACAAACATTTGAGTCCTAGAGGCAGAGAGGACCCCTCCTAAGATCAAGGAAAACAGGCCAACACCTCGGCATGTAATAGTAAAACTTGCAAATCTTAGAACCAAGGAAACCATCTTAAGGGCAGTTAGGGGGAAGAGATTCCTTACATACAGAGGGAGGAACATCAGAATAACGTCAGACCTATCCACAGAGACCTGGCAAGCCAGAAAGGCCTGGCAAGACATATTCAGAGTACTAAATGAGAAGAATATGCAGCCAAGAATACTTTATCCGGCAAGGCTTTCATTTAGAATGGTTGGAGAGATGCAGAGCTTCCACGACCGGCAGAAGTTGAAAGAATATGTGACCACTAAGCCGGCCCTGCAAGAAATATTAAGGGGGGTTCTATAAAAGGAGAAAGACCCCAAGAGTGATCTACAACAGAAATTTACAGGGACGATCTATAAAAACAACGTCTTCACAGGCAACATGATGACAATTAATTCATATCTTTCAATAATCACTCTCAACGTGAATGGCCTAAACGCTCCCATAAAACGGCACAGGGTTGCAGATTGGATAAAAAGACAGGACCCATCCATATGCTGTCTACAAGAGACTCATTTTGAACCTAAAGATACATCCAGACTGAAAGTGAAGGGTTGGAGATCTATCTTCCATGCCAGCGGACCTCAAAAGAAAGCTGGGGTAGCAATTCTTATATCAGACAAATTAGATTTTAAACTAAAGTCTGTAATAAGAGACAAAGAAGGACACTATATCATTCTTAAAGGGTCTATCCAACAAGAAGATCTAACAATTGTAAATATCTATGCCCCAACATGGGAGCAGCCATATACATAAGCCAACTGTTAACCAAAATAAAGAGTCATATTGATAACAATATGTTAATTGTAGGAGACCTCAATACTTCACTCTCAGCAATGGACAGATCATCTAAGCAGAAAATCAACAAGGAAACAAGAGCTTTGAATGATACATTGGACCAGATGGACCTCATAGAGATTTACAGAACATTCCACCCTAAAACAGCAGAATACTCATTCTTCTCGAGCGCACATGGAACTTTCTCCAGAATAGACCATATACTGGGTCACAAATCAGGTCTCAACCAATACCAAAAGATTGAGATTATTCCCTGCATATTCTCAGACCACAATGCTCTAAAACTGGAACTCAATCACAAGAAAAAAATTGGCAGAAATTCAAATACTTGGAAGCTAAAGACCACTCTGCTCAAGAATGTTTGGGTCAACCAAGAAATCAAAGAAGAACTTAAACAATTCATGGAAATCAATGAGAACGACAACACATCGGTCCAAAACCTATGGGATACTGCAAAGGTGGTCCTAAGGGGGAAATATATATCCATCCAAGCCTCACTCAAAAAAATAGAAAAATGCCAAATTCACCAACTAACTCTACACCTTAAAGAACTAGAGAAAAAGCAACAAACGACACCTAAGCCACGCATTAGAAGAGAAATAATTAAAATTAGAGCAGAAATCAATGAATTAGAAACCAGAAACACAGTAGATCAGATCAATGAAACTAGAAGTTGGTTCTTTGAAAGAATTAATAAGATTGATAAACCACTGGCCAGACTTATCCAAAAGAAGAGAGAAAGGCCCCAAATTAATAAAATTATGAATGAAAGGGGAGAGATCACGACTAACACCAAGGAAATAGAAACAATTATTAGAAATTATTATCAACAACTATATGCCAATAAACTGAGCAATCTGGATGAAATGGAGGCCTTCCTGGAAACCTATAAACTGCCAAGACTGAAACAGGAAGAAATTGACAACCTGAATAGACCAATAACTAGTAACGAGATTGAAGCAGTGATCAAAAACCTCCCCAAAAACAAGAGTCCAGGGCCTGATGGATTCCCTGGGGAATTCTACCAAACATTCAAAGAAGAAATAATACCTATTCTACCGAAGCTGTTTCAAAAAATAGAAACAGAAGGAAAACTTCCAAACTCATTCTATGAGGCCAGCATTACCTTAATCCCCAAACCAGGCAAAGACCCCAACAAAAAGGAGAATTTCAGACCAATATTCCTGATGAATATGGATTCCAAAATCCTCAACAAAATCCTAGCTAATAGGATCCAACAATACATTAAAAGGATCATCCACCATGACCAAGTGGGATTTATCCCCGGGATGCAAGGGTGGTTCAACATTCGCAAATCAATCAATGTGATAGAACACATTAATAAGAGGAGGGAGAAGAACCATATGGTCCTCTCAATTGATGCAGAAAAAGCATTTGACAAAATACAACATCCTTTCCTGATTAAAACTCTCCAGAGTATAGGGATAGAGGGAACATTCCTCAAGCTCATAAAATCCATCTATGAAAAACCCACAGCGAATATCAACCTCAATGCACAAAAGCTGAGATCCTTTCCCTTAAGATCAGGAACACGTCAAGGGTGCCCACTCTCACCACTGTTGTTCAACATAGTACTAGAAGTCCTAGCAACAGCAATCAGACAACAAAAAGAAATAAAAGGTATTCAAATTGGCAAAGAAGAAGTCAAACTCTCTCTTTTCGTAGACGACATGATACTTTATGCGGAAAACCCAAAAGACTCCACCCCCAAATTACTAGAACTCATCCAGCAATTCAGTAATGTGGCAGGATACAAAATCAATGCACAGAAATCAGTTGCTTTCTTATACACTAACAACACAACTGTAGAAAGAGAAATTAAAGAAACGATTCCATTTACAATAGCACCAAAAACCATAAGATACCTCGGAATAAACCTAACCAAAGAGGTAAAGGATCTATACTCTAGGAACTACAAAACACTCGTGAAAGAAATTGAAGAAGACACAAAAAGATGGAAAAATATTCCATGCTCATGGATCAGAATAAACATTGTTAAAATGTCTATGCTACCCAGAGCCATCTATACCTTCAATGCCATCCCGATCAAAATTCCAATGACATTTTTCAAAGTGCTGGAACAAACAATCCTAAAATTTCTATGGAATCAGAAAAGACCCCGAATTGCCAAGGAGATGTTGAAAAAGAAAAACAAAGCTGGGGGCATCACGTTGCCCGATTTCAAGCTATATTACAAAGCTGTGATCACCAAGACAGCATGGTACTGGCACAAAAACAGACATATAGACCAATGGAACAGAATAGAGAACCCAGATATGGACCCTCAACTCTATGGTCAAATAATCTTTGACAAAGCAGGAAAAAACATGCAATGGAAAAAAAGACAGTCTCTTCAATAAATGGTGCTGGGAAAATTGGACAGCCACATGCAGAAGAATGAAACTTGACCATTCTCTAACACCATTCATAAAGATAAACTCAAAGTGGATGAAAGACCTCAATGTGAGACAGGAATCCATCAAAATCCTAGAGGAGAACATAGGCAGTAACCTCTTTGACATCGGCCACAGCAACTTCTTTCAAGATACATCTCCAAAAGCTAGTGAAACAAAAGCAAAAATGAACTTTTGGGACTTCATCAAGATAAAAAGCTTCTGCACAGCAAAGGAAACAGTCAACAAAACAAAGAGGCAACCCACAGAATGGGAGAAGATATTTGCAAATGACACTACAGATAAAGGGCTGGTATCCAAAATCTATAAAGAACTTCTCAAACTCAATACCCAAAAAACAAATAATCAAGTCAAAAAGTGGGCAGAAGAGATGAACAGACATTTCTCTGAAGAAGACATACAAATGGCTAACAGACACATGAAAAAATGTTCATCATCATTAGCTATCAGGGAAATCCAAATCAAAACCACACTGAGATACCACCTTACACCAGTTAGAATGGCAAAAATGGACAGGGAAAGAAACAACAAATGTTGGAGAGGTTGTGGAGAAAGGAGAACCCTCTTACACTGTTGGTGGGAATGCAAGTTGGTACAGCCACTTTGGAAAACAGTGTGGAGGTTCCTCAAAAATTTAAAAATAGAGCTACCCTATGATCCAGCAACTGCACTACTGGGTATTTACCCCAAAGACACAGATGTAGTGAAAAGAAGGGTCATATGCACCCCAATGTTCATAGCAGCAATGTCCGCAATAGCCAAACTGTGGAAAGAGCCGAGATGCCCTTCAACAGATGAATGGATAAAGAAGATGTGGTCCATATATACAATGGAATATTACTCAGCCATCAGAAAAGATGCATACCCAACTTTTACATCAACATGGATGGGACTGGAGGAGATTATGCTAAGTGAAATAAGTCAAGCAGAGAAAGTCAATTATCATATGGTTTCACTTATTTGTGGAACATAAGGAATAACATGGAGGACATTAGGAGAAGGAAGGGGAAAATGGGCGGGGGGAATTGGAGGGAGAGATGAACCATGAGAGACTATGGACCTGAGAAACAAACAGGGTTTTAGAGGGGAGGGGGGAGGGGGGATATGTTAGCCCGGTGATGGGTATTAAGGAGGGCACGTACTGCATGGAGCACTGGGTGTTATACGAAAACAATGGATCATGGATCACTACATCAAAAACTAATGATGTATTGTATGGTGACTAACATAACATAATAAAATTTAAAAAAAAGTCAAAAAAAATTTTTAAAAATAAAAAGATTTTATTTATTTATTTGAGGGAGAGAGAGGAGCAGAGGTGATGGGAGGGAGGCAAAGGGAGAAGCAGACTCCCCACTGATCAGGGAGCCTGACCCGGGGCTTGATCCCAGGACCTATGAGATCATGACCTGAGCCGAAGGCAGCGACTTAACTGACTGAGCCACCCGGGTGCCCCTATTAATGAGTTTTTTTTCATTTTTTCATAATAGATCTTTGAAATCCAATGTCTATTTTATGCTTATAGCACATCTCAATTTTTTTTAATTGAAATACAGTTGACACACTGTGTTTCATTAGTTTCAGGTGCAACATAGTGACTCAACAAGTCTATAGACTTAACATTTGTTTTATGATTATCAGAGGCATTTACAAGAAGTGGCCCAAGTTAAGTTGCACTTGTTTTGCCAAATAAGTAAATAAATTTCACTTATGTGGCTTAGGTGGTTTTGTCTGCTCAAGGAATTCTTAAATCCAGCCTCTATTCTGTAGTTGACTTTAACACCCCTAACAGAGGACCTACACTGGGACCAGATGTCTCCAGGTATAGACACATGTAGAATTGTAATTATAAGCAATTCCACATTGTTCATCACTCCCTTACCTCTGAATGCTCATCTTATCAATCATGGTCCAGTCAGAAGATAGAAACCAAACTGGTTCACTTCATGAGGAGAACTTAGTATAAAGAATTGTTCACTAGGTCTTGGAGAACTGAAAAGGCAGAAAGAGATCATGGAGGTCATGGAGGAACACACAGCAGAGGCTGGAATTACTATAACATACATGCTGAGAGGAGAGACCCCAGGCAGGTAAAACTCATACTACTGAGGAGGGGACATCAGGAGGCTGGCGTTCATGTCCCTCATCTTGGAGGAGGGTTCCTGTGGGGCTGGATGGAGTCCTCTGAGGAGAGGACACTGACCAGCGGGTGCCTGTGTCTCTGAGGGGGACATGAGAAGGCTGGTTCTGTGGGCATTGGGAAAACTGCCAACTAGACCCAGCTGCTAGAGGAACAAACCATCGATGGCACTGTGGAGAGCAGGGTGGGACACTGTTGACAGGGGCCAGAAACACATAAGGAAGATCCTTTTCCTTCCAGCCTTGCAGTCTCCCGCTCATGCCCTAGTGATGAAGCCTAACCGCTGTCTGAGCAGAGACGGGTCTCAGCCCAGCACACCCAGCAGAGTATAGAAGGGATCTGGGACACAATAGCTTTGTCGCTGGCACAGTCCACCCCTTTGGCTACTCAGCATTCACATACAGCCCCTTACACATATCCTGTACATCAGCTAGAGAACTCCATGTGTCCACCTACAAAGTTGCAACTACTTCGTACAACTCAGATAACTCAACCCTCTCCCTAAGATGAGGAGACCCAAAGTCTCCAGGGTCACTGTGTCCATTTCTAAGTAGTTTGAAACCAGGGCCTTGACAGCCACAGAGCTCAAGGCAGGCTGAGTGGGGAAGCAGAATGTCTGTATTCACCAAGTGGCCTCTCTGATCTTGAGAGTCTTTTACACATGATTTCTTTTTCTTCTTTTTTTTTTTTTTTAACAAACGATTTCTAACTTTTTCTTGGTTCTTGTCTTTCTGCTTTGTATTTCATTCAGGAATCGACAGGGGAGCACTCTGGTTCAATACCCATAAAACGGACCCCCAGCCCATGTCTCCTGGTGAATGAAAATGCCAGACTGAAATTTCAAAGGCTATGAACTCACCTCTCTTTTGGCTGATCTTTTAGTAGTAACTGATTCTTTCCTAAGGTAGTCTGGGGTTCTTATGACCCTGGAACCTCTGAGAGTTTCAGAACAGTTCATGAAAGGACAAATATGAAAAGAAGCTCTTCCTCAACAGCAAATAGTTTTTAAAATTATGTCTACATTTTATGCCTTAAAAATTCTAAAACATTGGCTATTAAAGTGAGGCTGCAAACTGGCAACCTAAATGTTGTCCATAGTCACTTCTGGTTTGGTGAGCACAATGTTTTGCTTCATTTTAAAAAAATAAATCTGAACATCATTGGAAAAGACACATGGTTTTTAGTCTGCCACAGTCACCACAAGTCCCTAATGCCTCACTCTGGTCAATATACTTGCTGGTTACAGCCATGCAGTTTTCAGCTTGCAGTAGTTAAACTCAGACTAAAGGTCAATTCTTTTTGAAGGCGGCCTGGGTGACCACCATAGACTCATTAAACTAAAGACATCTAGGGGCACCTGGGTGGCTTAGTCGGTTAAGCATCTGCCTTCAGCTCAGGTCATGATCTCAGGGTCCTGGGATCGAGCCAAGCGTGAGGATCCCTGCTCGGTGGAGAGCTGCTTCTCCCTCTCTCTCTGACGCTCATGCTCTCTCTGTCTTTCTCTCCCTCGCTCACACTCTCTCAAATAAATAAAATCTTAAAAAACAAACAAAAAACAAACAACTAATGACATCTGGTCCACCCTCCTGCCTCCAAGCAGAGTCAATCTGTGATCACTGGCAAAGCTCAGGGACAAAGGGTCCTGTTCTAAGAAGCCGGCATCAGAACCCCAGGAAGAGTTTTAAAGAAGAGCAGCTCAGTGAGTGCATTCCTTAAGCTAGTCAAGAGGATGTGTGAGATGCATTTCTTGGTGTGGGTTTTGAGCTCAGCTAAACAAAACATTATGCAAGGCAACAATTTAAGAGACTCCATATTCAGGTGGGTTAGAAAGTGTGTCTCCCTTATTAACAATGCAACAGTTAATCTCCCTGGGGAAACTCCCTGTCCCTACCCTTCAGGGTAAACTGGAACCAATCTTGACAATCAACAATAATTTTCTCTTTGAGTTTAAGGAGTCTCCATTTAGTTTATAACAGCCTCTTTCAAATAAATGCTTGCGTCTTCCAAATTCTGCCCCTCCTCCCTCTCTTCCCTACTATGGCACCTAGGAACAAGGAAATCCTTATCTTGTCCTTGGGAAAGCTGCTGTAGGAGGTCCTTGTGCTGTTGTTCTTTGGAGCCCCTTGCCTGTGGGCTTGACAGCATCCTCCCTGGGGATATCCCTTCTGAAGACTACACTGGCTGAATCTGAAGGCTAGGTGAGCTTCTGTACTTACCATGCCCAGTCTGGGATCTCCCTGGCACTACACATCTCCCTGAGGTTTGCCTGTGCAGCCAAAGTAATGCTATATATTCACTGAGCATTTCATTTATCACCAGGGCACACAGGAAGACTGCATTTCCCAGACTCCCTTGCAGGCAAGTCTGGCCATGTGACTAGTTCTAGCCAATGGGATGTGGATAGAATGACCGATGCCTCTTCTGAGATTGGCATTCAGTTACTGGGTCACTTTACTGTCACCACAGTGATCCCCATGTAAGTTCATTGCTGGCACTGTCAACTTCTTTCCACATCCTTCCACCAGATGTGGAGCTAGTGCATCACGTCCTTGCCACAGGGAAGACAAGGAGAGTCTTGAAGCCGAATTGAGGCTCTCTTTCTGTCTCATCATGCCTCTGGATCTTTGCTGTTGTGGGTGCAGTAGCTGCCTGGGAAGCGGCCTCCTTCCACATTTCTAAAGGGAAATGAGGCAAATGCCCTCAGTTTTCAGTTGTGCCCTCAACCTATCCAAGAATTCAACCCAGAGAGCAGGGATACTTACATCTCACCACTTGCTTTCCCATGCAACAAAGCTACAAGTTCACATTCAAAGGAAAGGCAGTTTCCACATGAACCTACCACTACATCCTACCAGATCTGGGCCACATTATATTTAGGCTAACCTGGCACACTCAGCTTGAACCAATCCAGTGAAAATCCTCCTCAGTTAACTCAGTGTGTTTCGGGTGAATGTGTAGCCCATTCATTCTCTGCTCTTCCAAGGCGTTTGAGTGGTGTTTCAGGCAGAGGCTTCCTGCTGAGGGAAGAGTGGGGATCTGTGGCTCCTCTGCCCTCCTTGGAGAGGTCCCTACTCCATCTGTTCTCTAAGCACCCTGTTTGCACTGGAGCCTGAAACTGTGGCCCACAAACTCTCCGTCCAGCTCCTGAGCCCTGTCAGAGCCTGTTGATTGGTCTCCCAGCCCAGCCCTCTCTGGTTCAGAAATCTGTTTGGAAGTCACATTAAGTCGCAAGCCTAGGTGGCCTTCCCTGTGGCTCTTGTCCACCAGTCACTTTGCCCCAACATGGGTACTCCTCTGTCAGCTTCCCCAAGGATTCATTGCTGATTCTCCACACACAGAAGCCAATGGATCTGTCTGGATCCTAACCCTGCCACATGGGAACCAAGGGCTCCTGGAAGTGCAAACTCAAATTCTCTTCTCCCCCTTTGCTTAATCAGAAGACCTAATACTCCAAGTGAGAAACATGGCCAATGTCCCTCTCCTTCTAAGTAGCCACCTGACCTAGGGTAGGAGGAGGGTCAGGATATATATATCTCACTATCTTCCCTGTCACCACCTCTCCTTCCCACAGGTCCCTGGGGAGCCTCCATTTCTACTTCCTGTCAGCCAAGACATCCTTACATCAAAGCCTGCCTCCTGGAAGGGCATCTCTCCTTCCCCTTTCACCTGGCTGTTTTTGCAAAATGGCTACTGGGTAATATACAAGGGATAGAAATAAAAAATCTTACTGTTTTTTTACTTTCAAAACATTATTCTCCCAGAAGCATATTTTTAAGTGGGGAGAGGGGCAGAAGGAGAGAGAGAGAGAATATTAAGCAGGCTCCACACCCAGTGTGGAGCCCAATGGGGGGGGGGGGCTCTGTGCTGGGCTCAATATGGGGCTCGATCTCACAACCCTGAGATCATGACCTGAGCCAAAATCAAGAGTCAGACACTTAACCGACTGAGCCATCCAGGAGCCCCTCTCCCAGAAGCATATTGATGGCAATGAAGTTTGGACCAAAGACCCTGATTATTTTACCATGGAAAGAATGATTTATTCCCCTCAATATTTTTATTTTGATAAATATAGCATTTCTCAGCACAAACACAAACACATTGACTGATTCTTCAACCATGCAGTGCTATAGGAGAGATGTAAGTGTGCAGATAATTCAGGTGGTCTCCCAACAGCTGGTTGTCTCCACCTGCTCACACCTGCCCAGAGGCAGAGGCTCTATCCACCCTTGGGTGCTTTGCTCCCCTCAGGACATGGCCATAAAGCCTGGTGGCAGTCAAGCTAGTCAGGTCCCCAGTATGATGGCTAGTCCCCAAGTTGGGAGACCAGTAACCAAGACGCCTGCAGCTGAGTATGTTTCAATGTTTAAGTACATGTTCCTAAAGCCCAGAGTGTCCAGTGGTTCTCAGGATTTGCATCATGTCAACACAACTAAATCAGTCTGATGCCCATCTGCACTCTTTTTCATTTTGTCACTTGATCCCACAGAAATGGCCATCCCTCGGTAATTCTAAATTTCAAGTTTTCAGTTTTTCCAGTTTTTCCAGGCTACAAATTTTTAAAATGTATCTCACCAGAGTCCAGCTGAGTACAACCTTCACCCTCCCTCTGCCCTAACTGCTGCGTGTGCCTTGGAAGCTTCACAGCTGTCACTCTGCCCTGCATCACTGCCCCTCCTTGCATTGCTCACTCAGCTGGAGAAGCTCCCTAGGGAGCACCAAGTTCAGTCTTCTGTTTCATTTCACCTAGGCCACTTGTGCCCTCAGCCTGCCTTTTAATTAGACATTAAAACAAACAAACAAAAACAAAACATGGTGTATGGGTGGCTCAGTCAGTTTAGCAGCTGCCTTTGGCTCAGGTCATGATCCCAGGGTGCTGGGATCGAGTCCCACATTGGGCTTCCTGCTAAGCAGGGAGTCTGCTTCTCCCTCTGCCCACCCACCCCCACCCCCACTCATGCTCGCACTCTCTCTCTCACTCTCTCTTTCAAATAAATAAATAAATAATATTTTAAAAACCCCACTAAGTCAAATATTTTGACCTGCAAGCCCCTTCTCCTTCTTAATTACAGGTCATTGCATAAAAGGTTGGAGTGAAAAGAGTATGGACTTTGGAAAGAAACAAACGTGAGTTTAAATTCTGGTTTCACCATTTACCAGCTGTGTTACCTTGGGCAAGTCACTTAAGCTCTCTCTGTCAGGTTGCTTAACTCTACAGCAGCAGGATGGTGGAGGTAGGCAGACCTCCATTCTTTCTGCCAGGGGGAAAGAAGCTCACTGAGGTTGGAGCTATAGATCCCACGTGGATAAGAGAGGACTGCTGTGGTTGTTTGGATGCATGTACAATGTAAGCCAAGCTCAGAAAAGGGTCAAATGATCCTTAACCCAATGATGCTAGGGATATTGGTAAGGAGGGAGGAGCACCATTCTTTGTAAGAGACTAGACTTTGCTGTATCTGGGCAAAAAATAGTGCCCATCTTGGTTAGTGAGCTTTCTTCTTAAGTAACTAGTCAGGAAATCTGTGGGGGGTTATAAAACTGGTGGCAGAGGTACCACCCCTCCAGTCTGGCCCTGCCCACGTTCTCCTTTACAGAGTGAACAGTGCTCGGGCCAAAGAGAAGCCACATCTGTACATGATGAAACTTGAATTTGCAAGTCATAGGAGAGCCTTACACAGAGATGGGATTTCCCAAGGGAAGGAAATGGGACACAGAGCTCTAAGGTCTGAGCTGTGTGACTGCAGGGACAGGAGGAAGGTTGGGAGAGAGGGCAGCCATAGCCCTCCTCTGAAGCCTCGGAGTGCATGGCCCTTGTGCAGGGGCGGGGGGGTGGAGCCCACTCTTTTCTCCTATACTGCCCTGAGAGAGCATCTTCATAACCCTTCATATAATGAGGTTACACACACTCAGGCTGACCCACGGGGCATTTCTCTGAGGAAGACAGGCAAAGGAATAAGTACTGGGGGAAGAAAGAGCAGAGATAGAGGTCTGCAGGCCATTGCCCTCCTGCCTGAAGGATAACTAGATGGAGTCACCATCTCAGCAGCAGTCAAGGTGCTTATGGACCAGCAAAGATAGAAAGTTTCCCCAAGGAGTGAAGAGATAAAACTGAATTCATCATTGTCCCCAGTAGATTGGTAAGGAGCACCTTGGTGGGCAGAAACACAGTCTCCTTCCACACCTAAGTGATAGGAGCAAAAATGTGAGGGTGGGAAGGAGTGGCAAGCTTTATTTGATCACTGACCCAACTCAGCATTCCTTGGAGCTGGTGCATCTCTCAAGCCATAATGAACTAATGGATCTAAACAATGACCATCAGTGGCTACCAATATCACTAAAACAGAGGTGCCAGATAACGAGCACATCACCATACGTGAAGTAGTCTTGCCAAAAACAATCGAACTTGAATCTGATTGAACCTCTAGACTCAACAGCCAATTTACAAGGAATACAGGAGACAGAGAAACATGTCAACCGGCATCATGGGTAACAGTCAGTGAAATCCAGAATGTGCCAAATCCTACAGGGTGAACAACTAGTTTCTTCACAAATAAATTACAAGGAAAGAGTATGAAGGGAAAACCTATAGAGTAAGAGGCTTTAAATACCTATCAACCAGGGGGTGCCTGGGTAGATCAGTAGGTTACACAGCTGCCTTTGGCTCAGGTCCTGATCTCAGGGTCCTGGGATCGAGTCCCAAGTTGGGCTACCCACTCAGCAGGGAATCTGCTTCTCCCTCTGGCCTCCCCTACCCCCCAACTCACATGTGTGTGCACACTCTCTCTCTCTCTTTCAAATAAATAAAATCTTTAAAAATAAATTAATTAAATAAATAAATAAATAAATAAATAAATACCTATCAACCAGCATGTAGACCTTATTTGGTTCCTAATTCAAACCAAAAAAAATTGTTAAAAATTATAACTCATGAAATAAAGGGATATCTGAATACTGACTACTTATTTGATGCTATTAAGGAATTATTGGACATTTCTTAGGTGCGATAATTGTATAGTAGTTATGTGTTTTTTTACAAGTTTTATTTATTCAGAAATACTGTGTAATCAGGAATTTAACCTTGCCTTAAGAGAAATCTGGCTTTTGCCCTCAGCTTCCGAAAGATAATCTCTCAACCCTTGGAATGTCATGCTTAATAGGAGGGTCTTTGTCTAGGGTTGGGGCTGGCCATACCAACAAGTCTAACAATATGAATTATGATGGGGTTTTGAGGCATGCGGTATCAACTCAATCTCCCGAGGGGCTGAAGACTGAGGTCAACCATACGGGCAGTTAACCAGGGGGCCCCAGTAAAGATTCTGGACTCCAAGGCTCAAGTGAACTTCCTGGTTGCCAGGACTCTGTGCATATTGTCACACATCAATGCCAGGGAAATAAGGCTGTCCATGACTCCATGGGGAAGACAACTGGAAGCTCCATGTTTGGAACTCTCCTGAACCCTGATCTATGTAGTTCTACCCTTGGCTGATTTTAATCCTTTGCCTATAATAAACCAGTACCCTCTCTAATTTTGCAGTGGGTGTCCAAAGTGAGGGTGGTCTTGGGCATACTGTGTGCCCTCCAATGTCACAGATATATACTGTATTATTTATAAATGAAATGATATGATATGATACCTGGGGTATATGGATCAGGGCATAGAAGGAGCAGACTTATCCACAGATTGAAGGCCCTTGTATGTTCAATATCCCCTATCATTAAAGTTTAATGAATTTAGCTAGTCTGTTCAGGCAAATGTCCGCAGTTCAGGAAATAGAGATTTGCCTCCCCATCTCCACCGTTTCTTTTTTTTTCTTAAGATTATTTATTTATTTATTTATTTGACAGAGAGAGAGAGATAATGAGAGCAGGAACACAAGCAAGGAGAGGGGAAGAGGGAAAAGCAGGCTTCCCACTGAGCAAGGAGCCCGATATGGGGCTCCATTCCAGGATCCTGGGATCATGACCTGAGACAAAGGCAGATGATTAATGACTGAGCCACCCAAGTGCCCCCCATCTCCACCATTTCTTTAGGACTTCTGAGCCCTCCTGCCAAATCTTGGATTTACAGGTGGAGAGGGATCCATGCGGGTGGCTGAAGACCAACCAAAGCCTTGGGCACAAGCAGTCATCAGTCCTGATTAGCAGGTACTTGGGGATCAGCTCGCTGTTGAGGGGAAGTCCTCACTGGACATCTGAGGACAGTTAATGAAAGCCTTGATGCGGGTGGTGCCTGTTGGATGGAGTCAGGCATGTGTAGCATACTCACAGCTCCCCGTTCTTGAACAAGGCCCCTCAGGGTGACAGTGCTGGGTGGTGGAGTGCCTTGCTCTGACAAGCATCTGCACACCACATTCTGTATGGAAATCCATACTGTATGATAGCACTTGTCTCCTAGGAGGTAAATTACAGAAGACCAGGTGAGCACTCTCTGTGGTAAGTGATGTGTGGACCTGACCTCAGAAAAGTCAGTTCTATGGTCGGGAGATAGAGGCTCAAGGAGGCAGGGATTCCTTAGAAGCCATTATTAGGTGCAAGGGTGGGGCAGAGTTCCATGTTATTCCAGTGCCAGTGGCAATTCCAGAAAAGAAAGCTCTGGCATCCAGCACCCAGAGTTCCAGAGTAGATGGCAGTGGCATCAGCTCCTGCATGCATCCACACAGATGGCAAAAGTGGTGGTGTCAGGTCCAACATTCAGGACCCACATCTCGTCCCATCCTGGCTACTCCTTTGTTATGACTGTGGCTAAGGGTCTAGCCTTCTCAGTTCTATTAGCTTCTTTCCATTTTCTGATCATGGTTCCATAGCCTTCCTCTAAATTTTATCAGCTACTCAATACCCAATCAATAAAGTCTTCTACTGCTTAATTTAACTGAGCTCAGTGTCTGTCTGTAACCAAGACTCTGGACCAATTCCATGGCCCTTTGCCCATAGTTCACTCATTCCTGGCCCTGTGGCCCCATTGAGTCCTGTCTGCTTCCTCTGGGGTCCACTGACCCTTGCACATCTCTGACTCCTCTGTCTCTTCTCACCGTGCCTATCCAAACAGGTCTTCCATAGTCTGGGCAGAGTAAATCCTGTCTCCTCTAAGCTGCAAATGTTTCAGTATGCTACTTTGTAAGGGCAGGACCTTTTGAAATCAAGTCAAGGAAACTCTGATTTAGAATTGTCAAAAAAACACCTCCAGAGGAGCAAGATGGCAGAGGAGTAGGAGACCTAAATTTTGTCTGGTCCCAGGAATTCAGCTAGATACGGATCAAACCATTCTGAACACCTACAAACTCAACAGGAGATAGAAGAAAAGAATAGCAACAACTCTCTGAACAGAAAAGCAACCACTTTCTGGAAGGTAGGATGTGTGGAGAAGTGAGGAGAAGTGAATCCGAGGCAATACTCGGGAAGATAGATGGCGGGGGAGGGGGTCTCCATCAGCCGCTACCTGCAAGTGATAGAGCAGTGGAGCACAAAATTGGAACTTTTTGCTCTGCTGAGGGTCATCGCTCCAGTGGCTAAACGGGGGGTGGAACCCTCTCTGGGACAGTGTGGTCTCAGGACCCTCAGGGTCAAAGAAAGACTGGGGGTGCCTGAGTGCAGCAGAGCTCCCAGGTATCAGAGCAGGGAAGCTGACTGCAGAGATGAAGCCGAGGAGCAGGCTCTCAGCTTGGGGTTGCCATAAACCGTGATCCACGGAACAGTTGGGCCACTGCTCTTCCAGCAGGGACCGAACAAGCAGCAGATCTGGGAAGAAGACCTTTCCTCCCCCAGGAGGAGTGGCACGGGAGCGCACTGCAGGGATCTACTGGGTTTGGAGACTCCACACGGGGTCCTGTGCCCGAGACAGAAATGCTCAGTCACAGGCTGGGTGAGCACAGAGTGCAGTGGGAGACCGGGGAGACGGGAGTGACTGACTGCTTTTCCTCTGGGGGCACACTGAGGAGTGGGGCCCTGCATTCTCAGCTCCTCCAGCGTGGAGATTGGGAGGCCGCAATTTCACTCTCGTCCTCCAAAGCTCTATGAAAAGCTTGCAGGGAACAAAAGCTCCCAAGAGCAACCCCGAGCAGATTGCTTAGCCTGGACCGGCAAGGGCAGGGCAATTCTGCCTCCGGCAAACACCGTTGAGAACCACGGCAACAGGCCCCTCCCCCAGATGATCAGCAAGAACAGCCAACCAAGACCAAGTTTACTGATCAATGAGAACAGCAGAACGCCAGCACTAGGGGAATACAGCACATAGAATTCATGGCTTTTTTCCCATGATTCTTTAGTCTTTCAAACTTAATTTTTTTTTAACTTTCTTTTTCTTTTTCTTTTTGCCTTTTTCAACCAACATCTTATCAATCCCCTTTTAAAAATCTTTTTCATTTTTCGTTTTTAGAGTCATATTCTATCCCTTCATAGTAGTTCACCTTATTTTTGGTATATATATATATATATATACCAAAAATATACTTATATATATATACTTATATATATATATATATACCAAAAATATACTTATATATATACTTATATATATATATATATATATATATATAAGTTCTTCTCTCTTTAAATTTTTGGATAAAATTTCTTCTAACAGACCAAAATATACCCTAAATCTCTAGTGTATGGCTTTGTTCTAATATCCTGCCAGATCACATTCTCTCCCTTTTTTTTTTAAATCCTCTTCTTTCTTTTTTCAACCAACTTCTTATCTTATAAATTCCTTTTATAAAATCTTTTATAATTTTCATATTTACAGTCATATTCCATCCCTTCATCGTATTTACCCTTATTTGTGTACATACATAAGTTTTTCTTTCCTTAAAATTTTGGGAGGCACTTTCTTCTAACAGACCAAAATACTCCCAAAATCTAGAGGGTGGCACTGATCTATGCACCAGCCTGATCATATTTGATCATATTCTTTTTTTTTAAATCTTTTATCTTTTTCTTTCTTTTTCTTTTTTCTTTCTTTCCCTTTCTTTTCCCCTGGTTTCAGGTCTTTTCTGATTTGTTTAGTGTATATTTTTCTGGGGTCGTTGTTACCCTGTTAGCATTTTGTTCTCTCATTCATCTACTGTCCCCTGGACAAAATAACAAGATGGAAAAAATCACCTCCAAAAAAAGAACAAGAGGCAGTACCAAACGCCAGGGAACTACTCAATATGGACATTAGTACGATGTCAGAATTAGAGTTCAGAATGACGATTTTAAAGATACTAGCTGTGCTTGAAAAAGCATGGAAGATATTAGAGAAACCCTTTCTGGACAAATAAAAGAACTAAAATCTAACCAAGCCGAAATCAAAAAGGCTATTAATGAAGTGCAATAAAAAATGGAGGCTCTAAAAGCTAGGATAAATGAGACAGAAGAGAGAATTAGCGATATAGAAGACCAAACGATGGAAAATAAAGAAGCTGAGAAAAAGAGAGATAAACAACTACTGGATCACGAGGGCAGAATACGAGAGATAATTGATACCATAAGATGAAACAATATTAGCATAATTGGGATCCCAGAAGAAGAAGAGAGAGAGAGGGGGGCAGAAGGTATATTGGAGCAAATCATTGAAGAGAACTTCCCTAATTTGGGGATGGAAAACGGCATCAAAATCCAGGAGGCACAGAGAACCCCCCCCCCCAAAATCAGTAAAAATAGGTCAACACCTCAAAATCTAATAGCAAAACTTACAAGTCTCAGAGACAAAGAGAAAATCCTGAAAGCAGCTCGGGAGAAAAGATCTGTAACCTACAAAGGTAGAAACATTAGATTGGCAACACACCTATCCACAGAGACCTGGCAGGCCAGAAAGGATTAGCATGATATATTCAGAGCACTAAATGAGAAAAATATGCAGCCAAGAATACTATATCCAGCTAGGCTGTCATTGAAAATTGAAGGAGAGATAAAAAGCTTCCAGGACAAACAAAAACTAAAGGAATTTGCAAACACGAAACCAGCCCTACAAGAAATATTGAAAGGGTCCTCTAAACAAAGACAGAGCCTAAAAGTAAAATAGACCAGAAAGGAACATAGACAATATACAATAACATTAACCTTACAGGCAATACAATGGCACTAAATTCCTATCTTTCAATAGTTACCCTGAATGTAAATGGGCTAAATGCCCCAATCAACAGACACAGGCTATCAGATTGGATAAAAAAACAAGGCCCATCGATATGCTGTCTGCAAGAGACTCATTTTAGACCCAAAGACACCCCCAGATTGAAAGTGAGGGGGTGGAAAACCATTTACCATGCTAATGGACACCAAAAGAAAGCTGGGGTGGCAATCCTTATATCAGACAAATTAGATTTTAAACCAAAGACTGTAATAAGAGATGAGGAAGGACACTATATCATACTTAAAAGGTCTATCCAACAAGAAGATCTAACAGTTGTAAATATCTATGCCCCAAACATGGGAGCAGCAAATTATATAAGCCAATTAATAACACAAGCATAAAAACACATTGACAACAATACAATAATAGTGGGGGACTTTAACACCCCCCTCACTGAAATGGACAGATCATCTAAGCAAAAGGTCAACAAGGAAATAAAGACTTTAAGTGACACACTGGACCAAATGGACTTCACAGACATATTCAGAACATTCCATCCCAAAGCAACGGAATACACATTCTTCTCTAGTGCCCATGGAACATTCTCCAGAATCGATCACATCCTAGGTCATAAATCAGGTCTCAACTGGTACCAAAAGATTGGGATCATTCCCTGCCTATTTTCAGACCACAATGCTTTGAAACTAAAACTCAATCACAAGAGGAAAGTCGGAAAGAACTCAAATACATGGAGGCTAAAGAGCAACCTACTAAAGAATGAAAGGGTGAACCAGGACATTAAAGAAGAATTTTAAAAATTCATGGACATCAATGAAAATGAAAACACAACTGTTCAAAATCTTTGGGATACAGAAAAGGTGTTCCTAAGAGAAAGTATATAGCAATACAAGCCTTTCTCAAGAAACAAGAAAGTCTCAAATACACAACCTAACCCTACACCTAAAGGAGCTGGAGAAAGAACAGCAAATAAAGCCTAAACCCAGCAGGAGAAGAGAAATAATAAAGATCAGAGCAGAAATCAATGAAATAGAAACTAAAAGAACAGTAGAACAGATCAATGAAACTAGAAGCTGGTTCTTTGAAAGAGTGAACAAGATTGATAAACCCCTGACCAGACTTACCAAAAAGAAAAGAGAAATGACCCAAATCAACAAAATCATGAATGAAAGAGGAGAGATCACAACCAACACCAAAGAAATACATACAATTATAAGAACATATTATGAGCAACTCTATGCCAGCAAATTAGATAACCTGGAAGAAGTGGATGAATTCCTAGAGATGTATCAACTACCAAAACTGAACCAGGAAGAAATAGAAAACCTGAACAGACCCATAACCACTAAGGAAATTGAAGCAGTCATCAAAAATCTCCCAAAACACAAAATCCCAGGGCCAGATGGCTTCCCAGGGGAATTCTACCAAATATTTAAAGAAGAATTAATACCTATTCTTCTGAAACTGTTCCAAAAAATAGAAACGGAAGGAAAACTTCCAAACTCGTTTTATGAGGCCACCATTACCTTGATCCCCAAACCAGACAAAGACCCCATCAAAAAGGAGAATTACAGACCAATATCCTTGATGAACATGGATGCAACAATTCTCACCAAAATACTAGCCAATAGGATCCAACAGTACATTAAAAGGATTATTCACCACGACCAAGTGGGATTTATCCCTGGGCTGCAAGTTTGGTTCAACATCCGCAAATCAGTCAATGTGATACAATACATTAACAAAAGAAAGAACAAGAATCATATGATCCTCTCAATAGATGCAGAAAAAGCATTTGACAAAGTACAGCATCCTTTCTTGATCAAAACTCTTCAGAGTATAGGCATAGAGGGTACATACGTCAATATCATAAAAGCCATCTATGAAAAACCTACAGCAAATATCATTCTCAATGGGGAAAAACTGAGAGCTTTCCCCCTAAGGTCAGGAATGCGGCAGGGATGTCCACTATCGCCACTGCTATTCAATATAGTATTAGAAGTCCTAGCCACAGCAATCAGACAACAAAAAGAAATAAAAGGCATCCAAATCAGCAAAGAAGAAGTCAAACTCTCACTCTTTGCAGTTGATATGATACTTTATGTGGAAAATCCCAAAGACTACACCCCAAAACTGCTAGAACTCATACAGGAATTCAGTAAAGTGACAGGATATAAAATCAATGCACAGAAATCAGTGGCATTCCTATACACCAACAACAAGACAGAAGAAAGAGAAATTAAGGAGTCGATCCCATTCACAACTGCACCCAAAACCATAAGATACCTAGGAATAAATCTAACCAAAGAGGTAGAAAATCTGTACTCAAAAAACTATAAAATACTTATGAAAGAAATTGAGGAAGACACAAAGAAATAGAAAACGTTCCATGCTCATGGATCGGAAAAACAAATATTGTGAAGATGTCAATGCTACCTAGAGCAATTGACACATCCAATGCAATCCCTATCAAAATACCATCCACTTTTTTCAAAGAAACGGAGCAAATAATCCTAAAATTTGTATGGAACCAGAAAAGACCCCGAATAGCCAGAGGAATGTTGAAAAAGAAAAGCAAAGCTGGTGGCATCACAATTCCGGACTTCCAGCTCTATTACAAAGCTGTCGTCATCAAGACAGTATGGTACTGGCACAAAAACAAACACATAGATCAATGGAAGAGAATAGAGAGCCCAGAAATGGACCCTCAACTCTATGGTCAACTCATCTTTGACAAAGCAGGAAAGAATGTCCAATGGAAAAAAGACAGTCTCTTCAACAAATGGTGTTGGGAAAATTGGACAGCCACATGCAGAAGAATGAAACTGGACCATTTCCTTATACCACACACAAAAATAGACTCAAAGTGGTTGAAAGACCTCAGTGTGAGACAGGAGTCCATCCAAATCCTAAAGGAGAACACAGGCAGCAACCTCTTCGACCTCAGCCACAGCAACTTCTTCCTAGAAACATCGCCAAAGGCAAGGGAAGCAAGGGCAAAAATGAACTATTGGGACTTCATCAAGATAAAAAGCTTTTGCACAGGAAAAGAAACAGTCAACAAAACCAAAAGACAACCGACAGAATGGGAGAAGATATTTGCAAATAACATATCAGATAAAGGGCTAGGATCCAAAATCTATTAAACTCAACACTCAAAGAACAAATGATCCAATCAAGAAATGGGCAGAAGACATGAACAGACATCTCTCCAAAGAAGACATCCAAATGGCCAACAGACACATGAAAAAGTGCTCAACATCGCTCGGCATCAGGGAAATCCAAATCAAAACCTCAATGAGATACCACCTCACACCAGTCAGAATGGCTAAAATTAACAAGTCAGGAAATGACAGATGTTGGCGGGGATGCAGAGAAAGGGGAACCCTCCTACACTTGGTGAGAATGCAAGCTGGTGCGACCACTCTGGAAAACAGTATGGAGGTTTCTCAAAAAGTTGAAAATAGAGCTACCATATGATCCAGCAATTGCACTACTGGGTACTTACCCCAAAGATACAAATGTAGGGATCCGAAGGGGTATGTGCACCCCGATGTTTATAGCAGCAATGTCCATAATAGCCAAACTGTGGAAAGAACCAAGATGTCCATCGACAGATGAATGGATAAAGAAGATGTGATATATATATATACAGTGGAATATTATGCAGCCATCGAAAGGAATGAAATCTTGCAATTTGCAATGACGTGGATGGAACTGGAGGGTATTATGCTGAGTGAAATAAGTCAATCAGAAAAAGACATGTTGTATATGATCTCACTGATATGAGGAATTCCTAATCTCAGGAAACAAACTGAGGGTTGCTGGAGTGGTGGGGCGTGGGAGGGATGGGGTGGCTGGGTGATAGACATTGGGGAGGGTATGTGCTATGGTGAGCACTGTGAATTGTGTAAGACTGTTGAATCACAGACCTGTACCTCTGAAATAAATAATACATTATATGTTTAGAAAAAAAAAGAAGAAGAAGATAACACTAAGGGAAAAATGTAGGGGGAAAATTGGAGGGGGAGACAAACCATGAGAGATTAGGGACCCTCAGAAACAAACTGAGGGTTCTAGAGGGGAGGGTGGGTGGGGGGATGTGTTAGCCTGGTGATAGGTATTAAAAAGGGCACATACTGAATGGAGCACTGGGTGTTATACACAAACAATGAATCATGAAACACTACATCAAAAACTAATGATGTAATGTATGGTGATTAACATAACATAATAAAATTTTTTTTAAAAACCACCTCCAAACACATAATGGAGTAGATACTTAAATGGGATAGAAGAGGGAGGAGGAAAAACGATCTGGAAGAAAATAATTGGCCTATAGAATGACTTGTATATGAATGTTCATAATAGCTTTATTCATGATGGTGCAAACTGGAAACAACACAAATGTCCATTAACAGAAGAACGGGTGAAGGAACTGTAGGTTCATACATTGGAACACTATGCAGCCATGATAATGATAGGATTATTGCTACACACAGTGTGATGGATGAATCTTACAAAGATAATGTTGAAAGAAAGAAAACAGACACAAGGGAGAATATAATGTAGAACAGGCTTAATTAAATGATATTAATACAAATCACAAAGTGATTGTCCGTGGTCTTAGAGAGGTAAAAATTGATTGGGAAGTATGCAAAAAAAGGTTTATGTTGAAAAACATGTTCATTATCTTGACGGGGGTGTGAGTTTTGCAGGTTTCTTTATTTGTCAAAAAACCAAGATCTGCAGGTTGTGATGAATATAGATTATATTGCATTGTCTTAAAAGGCAAAGGGAAAAGTGGCAGAGACCTGATCTGAATTTGGCATCTCACTGCATTGGCCTCTTGTCAAATATGCCCACTTATTGTTAGATTACAAAATAAAATACACTTCCCAAGAACTTCGAAGTCTCCAGGTGCAGGCAGAGTGTGTCCCAGCAACCAGAAGGAAGTCCTCCCACAGAGACCCAGGGACTGGCTGCTGGAGGTAAATGTACACCGGGTATGCATGACAATGGCTGACAAGGTGAACAAACCTTCCGGGTGGTGGGTAAAGCACCAACAGCAACATCTGCTCTGGTCAATCCCTCAAATATCACCTGCCACCAATGCCCACTCGGAAGGCTTGTGAGGATGCCAACCACTGATTAAGTCTCTGGCAAGTGGCAGATACTCTTAAGTGATGATCACAAGCTCTGTGAGCATAGTTGTTTTCAAGAGTCTTGTTGCCTCTTCGCATGCTTTCACCAAAACATGCCATTTGGAGACAAGTGCCACTTGCATATACACATGCATGCACATATATGTGTGCACGTGTGCACATACATGCACACGTGCACACACACACTTTCATTTATCTGGAAGCCTGGTTTAAAACTATCTCAGCCTAGGATGTGGAGAAAGGAGAACCCTCTTACACTGTTGGTGGGAATGCAAACTGGTGCAGCCACTCTGGAAAACAGTATGGAGTTCCTCAAAAGGTTAAAAATAGAACTACCCTACGACCCAGCAATTGCACTACTGGGTATCTACACAAAGATACAAAAATACTGATTCAAAGGGGCACATGCACCCTGATGTTTATAGCAACATTATCAACAATAATCAAGTTATGGAAAGAGCCCAAATGTCCATTGACTGATGAAGGATAAAGAAGATGTGGTGTATATATATATAATGTAATATCGCTCAGCCATTAAAAAGAATGAAATCTTGCCATTTGCAATGACATGGATGGAGCTACAGTGTATTATGCTAAATGAAGTAAGTCAGTCAGAGATAGACAAATACCATGTGATTTCACTCATACGTGGAACTTAAGAAACAAAACAGATGAAAATAGGGGAAGGGGAAAAAAAGAAAGAGAGAGAGAAATGGAAGTAAACCAAAGAGACTCTTTAACTATGGAGAACAAACTGAGGGTTGATGGAGGGAATTGGGTGGGGGATGGGCTAACTGGGTGATGGGTATTTTTTTTTTAAGTTTAGTTTAAAATTTATTTTTTTTAAATTTTTTTTATTATTATGTTATGTTAATCACCATACATCATTAGTTTTTTATGTAGTGATCCATGATTCGTTGTTTGCATATAACACCCAGTGCTCCATGCAGAATGTGCCCTCTTTAATACCCATCACCAGGCTAACACATCCTCCCACCCACCCTCCCCTCTAGAACCTTCAGTTTGTTTTTCAGAGTCCATTGTCTCTCATGGTTCATCTCCCCCTCAGATTTCCCCCCCTTCATTCTTCTCCTCCTGCTATCTTCTTTATTTTTTTTTAACATATAATGTATTATTTGTTTCAGAGATACAGATCTGTGATTCAACAGTCTTGCACAATTCACAGCGCTCACCATAGCACATACCCTCCCCAATATCTATTACCCAGCCACTCCATCCCTCCCACCCCCCACCACTCCAGCAACCCTCAGTTTGTTTCCTGAGATTAAGAATTCCTCATATCAGGGAGGAGTAATAGACCTGGATTTTGTCTGGTCTCAGGAATTCAGCTGGATAGGGATCAAACCATTCTGAACACCTACAAACTCAACAGGAGATCGAAGAAAAGAATAGCAACAACTCTCTGAACAGAAAAGCGACCACTTTCTGGAAGGTAGGACGTGCGGAGAAGTGAATCAGAGGCGATATTCGGGAGGATAGACGGTGGGGGAGGGGGCCTCCGTTGGCTCCTTCTGGCAAGTGATAGAGCCATGGAGCACAAAATCGGAACTTTTAGAAGTCTGCTCCGCTGAGGGACGTCACTCCGGTGGCTAAGTGGGGGATGGAACCCTCGTGGACAGTGTGGTCTCAGGACCCTCGGGGTTACAGAAAGACCGGGGGTGCCTGAGTGCGGCAGAGCTCCCAGGTATCGGAGCGGGGAAGCCAGCTGCAGAGACGGAGCCGAGGCGCGGGCTCTCAGCTCAGGGTTGCCATAAACCGTGATCCGCGGCACAGTCGGGCCACTGCTCCTCCAGCAGGGACCCAACAAGCAGCAGATCCGGGGAGACTCACCTTCCTCCCCCAGGAGGAGAGGCACAGGAGCACATGGCAGGGATCTGCTGGGTTTGGAGACTCCACACAGGGTCGGGTGCCAGAGATAGAAACGCTCGGTCACAGGCCGGGTGAGCACGGAGTGCGGGCGGAGACCAGGGAGAGGGGAGTGATTGACTGCTTTTCTCTGGGGCCTCACTGAGGAGCAGAGGCCCGAGTTCTCGGCTCCTCTGGGGCGGAGATTGGGAGGCCGCCATTTTCATTCTCCTCCTCCAAAGCTGTACGGAAAGCTTGCAGGGAACAAAAGCTCCCGAGAGCAAACTGGAGCAGATTACTTAGCCCGGACCGGGCAAGGGCGGGGCAATTCTGCCTCCAGCAAAGATATTTGGGAACCACGGCAACAGGCCCCTCCCCCAGAAGATCAGTGAGAACAGCCAGCCAAGACCAAGTTTACTGATCAATGAGAACGGCAGAACTCCAGCGCTAGTGGAATACTGCACATAGAATCCATGGCTCTTTTACCATGATTCTGTACTCTTTCAAAGTTAATTTTTTTTAACTGTCTTTTTTTTTTTTAATTTTTCTTTTTGCCTTTTTCAACCAACATCTTAACAATCCCTTTTTTAAAAAAATTTTTATTGGGATGCCTGGGTGGCTCAGTCATTAAGCGTCTGCCTTCAGCTCAGGTCATGATCCCAGGTCCTGGGATCGAGCCCCGCATCGGGCTCCTTGCTCAGCGGGAGGCCTGCTTCCCCCTCTCCCACTCCCCCTGCTTGTGTTCCCTCTCTTGCTGTCTCTTTCTCTGTCAAATAGATAAATAAAAAATCTTAAAAAAAAAGATTAAAAAAAAATTTTTATTTTTCATTTTTAGAGTCATATTATATCCCTTCATAGTAGTTACCCGTATTTTTGGCATATATATATAAGTTATTCTCTCTTTAAAATTTTGAGATAGTTTCTTCTAACAGATCAAAATATACCCTAAATCTCTAGTGTATGGTTTTTTCCTACTCCCCTGCCTGATCACATTCTCTCCCTTTTTTTTTCTTTTTTTTTAATCCTCTTCTTTCTTTTTTCAAATAACTTCTTATCAATTCCTTTTATAAAATTTTTTATAATTTTCACCTTTACAGTCATATTCCATCCCCTCATCATATCAACCCTTATTTTTCTACATATATAAGTTTTTCTTTCTTTAAAATATTGGGAGGCACTTTCTTATAACAGACCAAAATACACCCAAAATCTAGTGTGTGGCACTGATCTATGCACCAGCCTGATCATATTTGATCATATTCTGTTTTTTTGTTTCGTTTTGTTTTGTTCTGTTTTTGTTTGTTTTTATCTTTATCTTTATCTTTTTCTTTTTTTTTCTTTTTCTTTTTTCTCTCTTTCCCTTTCTTTCCCCCCTGCTTCAGATCTTTTCTGATTTGTTTAGAGTATATTTTCTGGAGACGTTGTTACCCTGTTAGCATTTTGTTCTCTCATTAATCTATTCTCCTCTGGACAAAATGAGAAGATGGAAAAAATCACCTCAACAAAAAGAACAAGAGGTAGTACCGACTGCCAGGGACCTACTCAATACAGACATTAGTACGATGTCAGATCTAGAGTTCAGAATTATCACTTTAAAGATACTAGCTGGGCTTGAAAAAAGCATGGAGGTTATTAGAGAAACCCTTTCTGGAGAAGTAAAAGAACTAAAATCTAACCAAGTCGAAAACAAAAAGGCTATTAATGAGGTGCAATCAAATATGGGGGCACTAACTGCTAGAATAAATGAGGTAGAAGTAAGAATCAGTGATATAGAAGACCAAATGGTGGAATATAAAGAAGCTGAGAAAGAGAGAGATAAACAACTACTGGATCACGAGGGCAGAATTCGAGAGATGAGTGATACCATAAAACAAAACAACATTAGAATAATTGGGATCCCAGAAGAAGAAGAAAGAGAGAGAGGGGCAGAAGGTATACTGGAACAAATTATAACAGAGAACTTCCCTAATTTGGGGAAGGAAACAGGCATCAAAAACCAGGAAGCACAGAGAACCCCTCTCAAAATCAATAAAAATAGGTCAACACCCCTACATCTAATAGTAAAACTTACGAGTCTCAGAAACAAACAATATCCTGAAAGCAGCTCTGGTGAAGAGATATGTAACCTACAATGGTAGAAATATTAGATTGGCATCAGACCTATCCACAGAGACCGGGCAGGCCAGAAAGGACTGGCAGGATATATTCAGAGCACTAAATGAGAAAAATATGCAGCCAAGAATACTATATCCAGCTAGGCTGTCATTGAAAATAGAAAGAGAGATAAAAAGCTTCCAGGACAAACAAAAACTAAAGGAATTCACAAACACGAAACCAGCCCTACAAGAAATATTGAAAGGGGTCCTCTAAGCAAAGAGAGAGCCTAACGGCAACATAGACCAGAAAGGAACACAGACAATATACAGTAACAGTCACCTTACAGGTAATACAATGGCGGTAAATTCATATCTTTCAATAGTTACCCTGAATGTACATGGGCTAAATGCACCAATCAAAAGACACAGGCTATCAGATTGGATTAAAAAACAAGACGTATCAATATGCTGTCTGCAAGAGACTCATTTTGGACCAAAAGACAACCCCAGATTGGAAGTGAGGGGGTGGAAAACTATTTACCATTCTAATGGACAACAAAAGAAAGCTGGGGTGGCAATCCTTATATCAGACAAATTAGATTTTAAACCAAAGACTGTAATAAAAGATGAAGAAGGACACTATAGCCTATGTAAAGGGTCTATCCAACAAGAAGATCTAACAATTGTAAATATCTATCTATGCCCCTAACATGGGAGCGGCCAATTATATAAGGAGATTAATAACAAAAGCAAAGAAACACATTGACAACAATACAATAATAGTGGGGGACTTTAACAACCCCCTCACTGAAATGGACAGATCATCTAAGCAAAAGATCAACAAGGAAATAAAGACTTTAAATGACACACTGGACCAAATGGACTTCACAGACATATTCAGAACATTCCATCCCAAAGCAATGGAATACACATTCTTCTCTAGTGCCCATGGAACATTCTCCAGAATAGATCACATCATAGGTCATAAATCAGGTCTCAACGGGTACCAAGAGATTGGGATCATTCCTTGCGTATTTTCAGACCACAATGCTTTGAAACTAGAACTCAATCACAAGAGGAAAGTTGGAAAGAACTCAAATACATGGAGGCTAAAGAGCATCCTACTAAAGAATGAATGGGTCAACCAGGACATTAAGAAGAATTTTAAAAATTCATGGACATCAATGAAAATGAAAACACAACTATTCAAAATCTTTGGGATGCAGCAAAGGCATTCCTAAGAGGAAAGTATATAGCAATACAAGCCTTTCTCAAGAAACAAGAAAGTCTCAAATACACAGCCTAACCCTACACCTAAAGGAGCTGGAGAAAGAACAGCAAATAAAGCCTAAACCCAGCAGGAGAAGAGAAATAATAAAGATCAGAGCAGAAATCAATGAAATAGAAACTAAAAGAACAGTAGAACAGATCAATGAAACTAGAAGCTGGTTCTTTGAAAGAGTGAACAAGATTGATAAACCCCTGGCCAGACTTATCAAAAAGAAAAGAGAAATGACCCAAATCAACAAAATCATGAATGAAAGAGGAGAGATCACAACCAACACCAAAGAAATACAAACAATCATAAGAGCATATTATGAGCAACTCTATGCCAGCAAATTAGATAACCTGGAAGAAATGGATGAATTCCTAGAGATGTATCAACTACCAAAACTGAACCAGGAAGAAATAGAAAACCTGAACAGACCTATAACCATTAAGGAAATTGAAGCAGTCATCAAAAATCTCCCAACAAACAAAAGCCCAGGGCCAGATGGCTTCCCAGGGGAATTCTACCAAACATTTAAAGAAGAATTAATACCTATTCTTCTGAAACTGTTCCAAAAAATAGAAATGGAAGGAAAACTTCCAAACTCATTTTATGAGGCCACCATTACCTTGATCCCAAAACCAGACAAAGACCCCATCAAAAAGGAGAATTACAGACCAATATCCTTGATGAACATGGATGCAACAATTCTCACCAAAATACTAGCCAATAGGATCCAACAGTACATTAAAAGGATTATTCACCACGACCAAGTGGGATTTATCCCTGGGCTGCAAGGTTGGTTCAACATCTGCAAATCAATCAATGTGATACAATACATTAATAAAAGAAAGAACAAGAACCATATGATCCTCTCAATAGATGCAGAAAAAGCATTTCACAAAGTACAGCATCTTTTCTTGTCAAAACTCTTCAGAGTATAGGCATAGAGGGTACATACGTCAATATCATAAAAGCCATCTATGAAAAACCTACAGCGAATATCATTCTCAATGGGGAAAAACTGAGAGCTTTCCCCCTAAGGTCAGGAACGCGGCAGGGATGTCCACTATCACCACTGCTATTCAACATAGTATTAGAAGTCCTAGCCACAGCAATCAGACAACAAAAAGAAATCAAAGGCATCCAAATCGGCAAAGAAGTCAAACTCTCACTCTTTGCAGAGGATATGATACTTTATGTGGAAAACCCAAAAGACTCCACCCCAAAACTGTTAGAACTCATACAGGAATTCAGTAAAGTGGCAGGATATAAAATCAATGCACAGAAATCAGTGGCATTCCTATACACCAACAACAAGACAGTAGAAAGAGAAATTAAGGAGTTGATCCCATTTAAAATTGCACCCAAAACCATAAGACACCTAGGAATAAATCTAACCAAAGAGGCAAAGGATCTGTACTCAGAAAACTATAAAATACTCATGAAAGAAATTGAGGAAGACACAAAGAAATGGAAAAACATTCCATGCTCATGGATTGGAAGAACAAATATTGTGAAGATGTCAATGCTACCTAGAGCAATCTACACATTCAATGCAATCCCTATCAAAATACCATCCACTTTTTTCAAAGAAATGGAACAAATAATCCTAAAATTTGTATGGAACCAGAAAAGACCCCGCATAGCCAGAGGAATGTTGAAAAAGAAAAGCAAAGCTGGCGGCATCACAATTCCGGACCTCCAGCTCTATTACAAAGCTGTCATCCTCAAGACAGTATGGTACTGGCACAAAAACAGACACATAGATCAATGGAACAGAATAGAGAGCCCAGAAATGGACCCTCAACTCTATGGTCAACTCATCTTTGACAAAGCAGGAAAGAATGTCCAATGGAAAAAAGACAGTCTCTTCAACAAATGGTGTTGGGAAAATTGGACAGCCACATGCAGAAGAATGAAACTGGACCATTTCCTTACACAACACACAAAAATAGACTCCAAATGGTTGAAAGACGTCAACGTGAGACAGGAGTCCGTCAAAATCCTAAAGGAGAACACAGGCAGCAACCTCTTTGACCTCAGCCGCAGCAACTTCTTCCTAGAAACATCGCCAAAGGCAAGGGAAGCAAGGGCAAAAATGAACTTTTGGGACTTCATCAAGATAAAAAGCTTTTGCAAAGCAAAGGAAACAGTCAACAAAACCAAAAGACAACCGACAGAATGGGAGAAGATATTTGCAAATGACATATCAGATAAAGGGCTAGTATCCAAAATCTATAAAGAACTTATCAAACTCAACACCCAAAGAACAAATAATCCAATCAAGAAATGGGCAGAAGACATGAACAGACATTTTTCCAAAGAAGACATCCAAATGGCCAACAGACACCTGAAAAAGTGCTCAACATCGCTCGGCATCAGGGAAATCCAAATCAAAACCTCAGTGAGATACCACCTCACACCAGTCAGAATAGCTAAAATTAACAAGTCAGGGAATGACAGATGTTGGCAGGGATGCGGAGAAAGGGGAACCCTCCTACACTGTTTGTGGGAATGCAAGCTGGTGCAGCCACTCTGGAAAACAGTGTGGAGGTTCCTCAAAAAGTTGAAAATAGAGCTACCATACAATCCAGCAATTGCACTACAGGGTATTTACCCCAAAGACACAAATGTAGGGATCCGAAGGGGTACATGCACCCCGATGTTTATAGCAGCAATGTCCACAATAGCCAAACTGTGGAAAGAGCAAAGATGTCCATCGACAGATGAATGGATAAAGAAGAGGTGGTATATATATACAATGGAATATTTTCCAGCCATCAAAAGGAATGAAATCTTGCCATTTGCAACGACATGGATGGAACTGGAGGGTATTATGCTGAGCGAAATAAGTCAAACAGAGAAAGACATGTATCATATGACCTCACTGATATGAGGAATTCCTAATCTCAGGAAACAAACTGAGGGTTGCTGGAGTGGGGGGTGGGGTGGGAGGGATGGGGTGACTGGGTGATAGACACTGGGGAAGGTATGTGCTCTGGTAAGCGCTGTGAATTGTGCAAGACTGTTGAATCTCAGATCTGTACCTCTGAAACAAATAATGCAATATACGTTAAGAAAAAAAAAAAGAAGAAGATAGCAGGAGGGGAAGAATGAAGGGGGGAAATCGGAGGGGGAGACGAACCATGAGAGACAATGGACTCTGAAAAACAAACTGAGGGTTCTAGAGGGGAGGGGGGGTGGGAGGATTGGTTAGTCTGGTGATGGGTATTAAAGAGGGCACGTTCTGCAGGGAGCACTGGGTGTTATGCACAAACAATGAATCATGGAACACTACATCTAAAGCTAATGATATAATGTATGGTGATTAACATAACAATAAAAAAATTTTTAAAAAAAGAGGAGTTGAGCCAACTTAAAAAAAAAAAAAGAATTCCTCATATCAGTGAGGTCATATGATACATGTCTTTCTCTGATTGACTTATTTCGCTCAGCATAACACCCTCCAGTTCCATCCACGTTGTTGCAAATGGAAAGATTCCATTCCTTTTGATGGCTGCACAATATTCCATTGTATATGTATATACTAGGTGATGGGTATTAAGGAGGGCACTTGTTATGATGAGACTGGGTGTTGTATGTAAGTGATGAATCACTAAATTCTATACCTGAAACTAATTTTACCATATACATTAACTATAATTTAAATAAAAACTTGGAAAAGAAAAAAAATAAAGTTCAACTTTGTCAGTTAATAAATAAATAAATTAATTAATTAAATAAAACTAGCTCACCTTCGCTACGCTTTCCCTAGTGACTTTCTTGCAAGCTCCAGGTTAGACCTTGCTGGGGCTTCCACGCACATGCAGCACTGTGGGAATCCAAGTGGGAGGACTCTCTGGGGTTATTTATTGTGAAAATGAGTAAGGGGAAACTACACTAAAGTGGACCTGGGATTCTAAAGGGGGAGCTTGGTAGGGGGAGCGTATTACTCTGTGTCAATTATAGGAAGAATCATCAATGACAGACCCCAACATAACTTGGCCAATGAGAAATCATGATCACCCTGAACTCCTGCTTCTTTCCAGTGGGCTTTTGCTCAAAACAACCCCTCCCAATTTCTTCCTTCTTCTCCATAAAATAATGTTCCTCCCTTGTGTTCGTCAGACTTGCCTGTGGTTTCACTGTAGGTTGCTTGTCCTGGATTGAAATTCTTTGCTATTCCCAAATAAACTCATCTTTTGCTGGCAAAATACCTGGAAGTTTTATTTTTAAGGTTAACATTACCATTACTATTTAAGTGGGCAAGCTCTATTTTCAGAAGGAAGTGGAAAGAGCTGGTGGAAGTCTGTAATATATTTCAAATCATTAAGGTTTCCCTGTGCACCCTATTAGGGTGAGTTCTGGTGTTTGCCCAATGAAAACTTTTAGCCATTCTTGATTTGGCCAACTGTTAATGATCTATTAATACCACAAAGTGGGGTCCAGAGAGAGCATGGAATCCTCTTGTTGACGGAACTGTTAAGAAAATAGGACTTTTTGTGGCACCTGGGTGACTTGGTCAGTTAAGCGTCTGAGTCTTGACTTCAGCTCAGGTCATGATCTCAGGGTTGTAAGATTGAGCCCCGCGTTGGGCTGCGCTTTGGGCTTGGAGCCTGCTTAAGATTCTCTCTCTCCCTCTCCCTCTGCTCCTCCCCCACACCCACTTGCGGTCTATCTCTATCTCTAAATATATATGTTTAGAGAATATATAAAGAGTTTATAAATACATATATAAATATATATATGTGTGTGTATATATATATATATATATAGAGAGAGAGAGAGAGAGAGAGAGAGAGTCTCAGTGTGATCAGGAAGGGGAAAATACATTGGATAATCTCCCAACTTTTCTTACTCTTTTTAAGTGAATGCCTATGAAGGTACAATCCACAAAGCCCTACAGATAAGCCTAAGGTTTGCTTTTTTTCTGAAGGTGTTTTTGTGCCTCAAAGCACCCACATTTGTAAGAATCTCATACTTTTGCACGCCCTTCCACAACCCCTTCTGTGGGGATCCCTGCTCCCAGGTTCTGGTGTGAAGGCAGTAGACCCTACCTCCGTACCCCAAGTGAGTCAGTATATATACACAAGGGTGTGGGGCACAACCCATAGGATGGGAAAAAGCCTGGATACCAGGCTAAGGCATGAGGATATGCACGGCATTTCTGGCTAAAGAATGGATTTGATTGGTCCCCAAACCAGACCCACTGCCTCTGTTGGGATCCCAAGTGTGATTGTGTGAAATTGCAACCTGGCAAAAAAAAAAAAAAAAAGTAGTGCTGTCCTCGGGGAGGTAACTGATACACAGAAAGGAGTTGGGCTGATCAAAAGGAATGAGATCTTGCCATTTGCAATGACGTGGATGGAACTGGAGGGTATTATGCTGAGCCAGATAAGTCAAGCAGAGAAAGACATGTATCATATGACCTCACTGATATGAGGAATTCTTAATCTCAGGAAACAAACTGAGGGTTGCTGGAGTGGGGGGCGGGGTGGGAGGGATGGGGTGACTGGGTGATGGACACTGGGGAGGGTATGTGTTCTGGTAAGCGCTGTGAATTGTGCAAGACTGTTGAATCTCAGATCTGTACCTCTGAAACAAATAATGCAATATATGTTAAGAAAGAAAAAAAGAAGAAGAAGAATGTAGCAGGAGGGGAAGAATGAAGGGGGGGAAATCGGAGGGGGAGAAGAACCATGAGAGACAATGGACTCTGAAAAACAAACTGAGGGTTCTAGAGGGGAGGGGGTTGGGAGGATGGGTTAGCCTGGTGATGGGTATTGAGGAGGGCACGTTCTGCATGGAGCACTGGGTGTTATGCACAAACAATGAATCATGGAACACTATATCTAAAACTAATGATGTAATGTATGGGGATTAACATAACAATAAAAAAATTAAAAAAAAAAAAAAAGAAAGGAGTTGGGCTGGGAGAAAATGGCACCATGTAACAATATGCTGGCCTCTCCCCGCTGGAGCTGCAGGAGTTGTACCAGCCACCGGGATGAAGTAGCAAGTCTAGTTTTCTACCATCTTCCAGGGTTTGTTAAACAAGGGGCAGAGCAGGCTCCACAGAGTTATTGGTATACTTACATCATCAGGAGATCCAAGGTCCCTATGCCTTTAGAGAGCTTTGCCATCTTAAATAAACCGTGCAAGAACAAAGTGGTGTTACTTTAGCGTTCATGAACATGCTTTTGTCTCCCCCTGAAAAGCTGGTACAAACAGTCTAAAGCAAACAGAATTGTTCCAGAAAAGCAGCTTCTGTTGGCATTCTCACTGGAAAACTCTGCTCAGGTCCTCCTAATGGTGGAGACTTCTGCCCATGCCCCAGGTGCCGGCAGAGCCATAGGAGGTGAGCATCTGGCTGGCTCGGGCACCTCATCGCCCTTCTCTGTCCCCAGGCCAGGCCGAATGTACCTCTTGGAAGGTAACTTTCCATGTTTCAAGTTCTGTCTCTCCTTCAAAAGAAGGGACAGGGCAGGCTGTAGTGAGAGAAGAAAACAGAAGTTGGGAAAGGGAGAATTTATTTTTTTCATAGTCCAAAAGGTGAAACCTAGAATTCAAAGGGGGGAAAGAAATGATAAAAAAGAAACAATGGCAATGTGAGATGTTAACAATGAGGGGGAGGCCGGGCAGTGAGAAGCCTAGCTTAGCTCTGATAGCTTTTCTGCACACTTAAAAGTATTCCAACATAAAAATGTTGTCAAAAAATAAAACTAAAAGACAAACAGGTCGTCCCACCACGGCAATTAAAAGTCTTTGGGAGTCTGGCATGTCTGGATTTGAGCCCCTCTACCAATGACCTGGACAAGTCAACTTGCCCCTCTGGGATCCGGGTCAGCCAGTACAAAGGGTGCTCTCTGCGTGGGGGTGCAGGGCAGAATGACCGAGATGAGAGGCTGGCACAGAGGAGCGGCTCAGGAAAAGCCAGCTAGTTCCATTACTAATAGTAGTAAACAAGGGCTGCAAGGCCCTCAGCCTCAGAGTCACACAGAACCCACCCTCTGACACCATCCTGTGGAGGCAGCTGAGTCCCTTTGCCCCTAAGTTCCCTCCAGTCCTAGGAGAAGAGGCATCACATACCCTCACCTGTGCCCAGAAATTAGATGCCTTTTTTGTCAGGTGTGGAACCAAGAGAAGCAGATATATCATCTACAATGAATTTGGTAACCTGCAAATCTTTGTTTTAAAAGAATCCTGTATACTGATAACTATAATTCCTAATTATATGCACAATGAAGCTACATACAGCAATGTCTAAAGTACTATAGATCCCTGAATATATATCTCTGTTTTCAAACACAGCTATTTTCAGGCTTTGCATAAGGAAATAGAGGCTTTCTTTTTACTTGTAAAAAACTCTTTTTGATTTTCTCATTTTCTTGGTTGTTTATCAGAGCCAAGAATTAATATCCTTCCTTAGTCCTTTTCTTTGAACGTGAATCCTCTTTGTCCCTATACACACTAACTGTCCCATCAGTGAGCAAGTTAAAAAAATTAAAAATTAAAAATTAAAAATATGAGCATAATAAATTATCTTACTAGTTTATCTAAAATATGTAATATAGAATAATACTGGCTTCAATTAACTCTCTCTTCCAAAGTAAGGGTCCTAATGCATGTCAGGATGGCCCTTTTTCCTTGAAAGTCTCCTAGAATTTCTTTGCTTAAGGAAGCAAAGGAGCTGGGAAATAAGGTGTAAAAAGTGTTGAATCTCTCTGGATAACAAAGCATGAGGAAATTTTGGAGTCGCTAGCCAGAGTGGAGCTGGGAATAGAGGATGAGGAAAGTATCTGGAAACTGGACCCCACACTGAGAGAAACAACCAGAGACCAGTGTAACAAAAGAGAAAAATTTAGCCTTTGATTTAGGAGGGCATTTGTCTTTATGTTAGGATAGCCTTTGACTCAGACTTAAACAGATAGAACTATTTTTTTTCTCTCCCTCTCTCTCATGACAGTAAGTGCAAAGTTGACAATTCGGGGATGGTCTGGCTGCTCTGTAGTGTCCTCAAAAACAAAAAGTCTGTCTTCCTTAGCATGTGCTCTTTTTTTTTAATGGTCACAAAGTGGCTGCTGTACCCCCAGGCATTACATTCACCTTCCAGACAGGAAGAAGATGGAAGAGCAAAGGAGGAAGTCTATATTATGAAAGCCAAAACTTGCCCTGCTAGACAGAATTGTGTCACACTCCTAGCTACAAGGGAGTCTGAGGAATTGACTACTTTTAATTGAGCATGTGAGCACCATAAATAAAATTGGGGTTCTGTAATTAACAAAAAATGGGTGTGGCTACTAAGAACTAAGCAGGTCTGCCACAGTGTTACCACTGCATGGGTGCCCTAAGCTCCCCTGAACATTCAGTAAAGTCTGCATCAGAAGACCTTGCATGAGTGGTTGGGTGGCAGCAAGCAGATGGAGGGATTGAGCCCCGTGGTTATATGGGTGCAGAGCAAATGAAGGAGCAGCCGTGCAGATGAGCTAAAACTCAGCTCAAAATTCTCTGGGAAGCAAGAGCACAGAACAGGATGTGAAGAGGAAAATTTGGAGCCTCAGGGAGGAAATGAAACAGGAAGTTTTGTCTGTTGGTCATTACTTTGTTATTTTCGTTGATGGTGATGAATGACGATAGATTATATAGAGAGATGATAGATGATAGACAGATGGATAGATAATAAATACAGATAGATAGATTACATCTGTTGAACACGTACTACAATCTTGATACTGTTCTATGTGCTTTTTCTATTTTGTCCTAATTCATCCATCCAGAAATAAAAGGCAAGGCAAATTATTTCAATTTCACCAATGAATGCATCGAGGTTGAGAAAGGTTATTTTCTTGATTAATAACCTACAAGTTCTGAGCCCCATTTGCACATGCACTGTCAAAGCACAGGCTTTAGAATATCCACCCATCTTGTCCTTACCTGGTGTTAGGCCTGCCTCCCTCCCCCAGCTGGCAGATTAGCCCTGACACATTGTACCTAGACTTCTAACATTCTGCTTGAATCCTCAAAAAGACCAACTCCCCTTTCTTTCTTTGAACATTTCATCTCTGATTAATTCAACCTCACTCTAGTGTGGTTTCCTCACACACATTATTCAACCTATCCTCAAAAGTGCCCCCACTGGGATGGAAAGAAGCCTGGGCCCAAACATAAGTGTGCAGGGGTCCAGCCATCTCTTTTCTCTCTCCCTCTCTGTCCCCCACACTCCAAAATATTATATAAGGAACCCAGAACAACTTGTTCTGGCTGATTGGCAATATTCTCTTTTTTTAAGATTTATTTATTTATTTATTTATTTATTTATTTATTTGAGAGAGAGAGTGTGAGTAGGGGAAGGGGCAGAGGGAGTGGAAGAGAAACAGACTCCCCACTGAGCATGGAGCCCAATGTGGGGGCTCAATCTCAAGACCATGAGACCATGACCTGAGCCAAAATCAAGAGTTGGACACTTAACCGACTGAGTCACCCAGGCACCCCCTTACTGGCAATATTCTTAAAAAATTGGTCAGTTTTCCCTGAAGGAGATAAAGAGGAGAACCTGAAAAAGTAACACACCCAGGAAAGCCACAGAGGGTGCCATCACTGCCAAAGCACCCAGTGGCCAGGGAGAGGGAGACTCCATCAGAGTCCACCCCTGGGGTCTGATGGGACAATTCACACGAGTCACGGAAAGATACAGTCAGTATCAAGTACCAGCCAACCAGTATGTGCCACCTGCCACCCCTCATGCCCAGGCTACATCACAGGAGGAGGTGGTAGTTTCACTCCAGATCCACCTCGCACTAGCTGGGTGCTCTTGAACCTCAGTTTCCCCAACCATAAAAAGAAAGGTTTATGTTCTAGTTCTAAGAGTCTATGTTCCTCCTAGAGCTTCTGATGTCCGGAACTCTATTGCTACTCCCTTGGCCCCAGTAAATAATCATTTATTTGTCCTGGTATATACTGATGTTGCTAGCAAACAGTGGTCACAGATCTCCAAGAAGTTAGCAACTCTATTTTTAGGAGGACAATCCCCAGCTGAGGTGTCAAAAAGAAAGGACAAATCATCAACAAATAATTCAGTTGTGCTATTCCAAACACATCATAAAATGAATTGTGAAGGATTTTATAGACTGGGGCTGATGGACTCTGTCTTATACACAGAAGAGTTCAAACACATCATAAAAAATAAGAAGGCCTTACCCAACTCAAAGTAAACATAACTAAGTTCTGATACCATGTTTTCATGGTGCATTCTTCAACTTCACTTGCCATAGTGGATTCATGTTGAAATCCGGATTTCACTATGTTTGTTTTGAATATTCCCAGCATCACGAGAGGGGTCAGCTTTCTACATGAACACTCAAGCAGGTGGTAGGTGATAGGGTAGCAACAAGCACAGTCATGGGATCTCCCTTGCAGACTTTATACATTTGCAACCATTTGTGTTCCCTTCCTGCTGTAATCTCAGGCCGACCAGGACAGAAATGCAAGTAAGACCTGGTAGGGTGGCATCAACATGGATGGAACTGGAGGAGATTATGCTAAGTGAAATAAGTCAAGCAGAGAAAGTCAATTATCATATGGTTTCACTCGTGTGGAACATAAGGAATAGCATGGAGGACATTAGGAGAAGGAAGGGAAAAATGAAGGAAGGGGATTTAGAGGGGGAGACAAACCATGAGAGACTATGGACTCTGAGAAACAAACTGAGGATTTTAGAGGGGAGGGGAGGGGGGGATGGGTGAGGCCAGTGATGGGTATTAAGGAGGGCACGTGTTGCATGGAGCACTGGGTGTTATACGCAAACAATGAATCATGGAACACTACATCAAAAACAAATGATGTACTGTATGGTGACTAACATAACATAACAATTTAAAAAAAAAGAAAAAGAAAAAAAACCTACCCGAAAGAGCACTGGACTATACCACAGGGACTAGAGTTCAGCTTCAGTATTGTGACGTGGAAATGATATTAACTTATTCACAGGAAAGGTCAATGCATGAATAAGACAGATGGATCCTTTAAAATTCCTGGAAGTAGCTTGCCTGTCAGTCTATTGCCTATTTGTTTTCATTATGTCCAAATATAATTCCATATGAATGATTATATATCTCATTCTCTTTGGTTTCTACTAAAACCTATTGGCTCTTTCTAAAAAAAAAAAAAAAAAAAAAAAAAACCTGGTGGGGTGGTGCTTATCGAGAAAGGCAGAATGCCTTTGCAGTGGATGCTGCTGCGACCCACCCTACATGCCCTTGACACCATTCTTATGCACATCCACCCAATGCTTTCCAACTGCAGGCACTTGTGTGTCTGCCACACCAAAGGGTTTCCCTGTCCTGGAGCCTGCTCTGCTTGGGCATGTGGAGACTGGAGGTGTCAGAAGGAGCACTCTCTGGGAGGGGCTCTAAACCAATTGCACATGGGAGTGGTGGGCAAATGCACGAGCTCGCTCACTACTCAGGAAGGGCAACTTCCGAGGCACATCTGTCCCACTCTCAGAGGTCCTCTGGGGGATGGGAAGCCAATGTTCCCTGAACACAAATGCTGCTTGCTCTCTTCCATGCTCTGTTTTCCTTCTCTCCCAGTGCTTCCTGGGGTTGCCTCTCAAATAAACGACTGCCTTCCAGGAGGCTCAGCCTAAGAAAGCCATTCAATGTAATGTGACAGGCAACCATATTTTTACATGCACACACATTCGGGCATAGATGTGTATATATTTATATAAACCTTTCCACATAGGATTTAAGGGGACCCAAAATTAATACCCACCATTCACATCGACATGGATGGAACTGGAGGGGATTATGCTTAAGTGAAAAAAGTCAAGCAGAGAAAGACAATTATCATATGGTTTCACTCATATGTGGAATATAAGGAATAGTGCGGAGGACCACAGGGGAAGGGAGGGAAAACTGAAGGGGGGGAAATCAGAGAGGGAGACAAACCATGAAAGACTATGGACTCCAGGAAAGAAACTGAGGGTTACAGAAGGGAGGGGGGTGGGGAGATGGGATAGCAGGGTGATGGGTATTAAGGAGGACAGGTGTTGTGATGAGCCCTGGGTGTTATATGCAACTATTGAATCATTGAACTCTACATCAGAAACTAATGATGTACTATATGGTGGCTAACTGAACATAATAAAAAAAATTACTTATTGCAGCGGGATCTAAAAAGCCAGTTTATCCTTAAGGAAACAACAGCTTTGCATTATATTTTAGCTTCCCTTTAGTAACTATTATTTCTTTCTCTTATTGCAAAAGTGATAAATGCTTATTGCAGAAAATTTAGAAATATAACTCAGCAAATAAGATAAAAATTACACCATCAATAATCTTACTGCCCAGGTTATACTGTTGATATTTGGTGAGCATTTTTCTAATTATGAGGATAAATGTGTGTGTGTGTGTGTGTGTGTGTGTGTGTGTATGCTAACAAATAGAATCATGCGTGTATACTTCTGGAATTCATTTTTTCCATTTAACAATGTCTTAAGCATCTTGCCACATAAATATTCTGATACTACTACATTTAAATGGCGGAATAGCTTTCCATTGTACAGTACTGACGTAATTTAATTTTTTTAATTGTTATGTTAATCCCCATACATTACATCATTAGTTTTAGATATAGTGTTCCATGATTCATTGTGCATAACACCCAGTGCTCCATGCAGAACGTGCCCTCCTCAATACCCATCACCAGGCTAACCCATCCTCCCAACCCCCTCCCCTCTAGAACCCTCAGTTTGTTTTTCAGAGTCCATTGTCTCTCATGGTTCTTCTCCCCCTCCGATTTCCCCCCCTTCATTCTTCCCCTCCTGCTACATTCTTCTTCTTCTTTTTTTCTTTCTTAACATATATTGCATTATTTGTTTCAGAGGTACAGATCTGAGATTCAACAGTCTTGCACAATTCACAGCGCTTACCAGAACACATACCCTCCCCAGTGTCCATCACCCAGTCACCCCATCCCTCCCACCCCACCCCCCACTCCAGCAACCCTCAGTTTGTTTCCTGAGATTAAGAATTCCTCATATCAGTGAGGTCATATGATACATGTCTTTCTCTGTTTGACTTATTTCGCTCAGCATAATACCCTCCAGTTCCATCCACGTCGTTGCAAATGGCAAGATCTCATTCCTTTTGATGGCTGCATAATATTCCATTGTATATATATACCACACCTTCTTTATCCATTCATCTGTTGATGGACATCTTGGCTCTTTCCACAGTTTGGCTATTGTGGACATTGCTGCTATAAACATCGGGGTGCACGTGCCCTTTCGGGTCCCTACTTTTGTATCTTTGGGGTAAATACCCAGGAGTGCAATTGCTGGATCATATGGTAGCTCTATTTTCAACTTTTTGAGGAATCTCCATACTGTTTTCCAGAGTGGCTGCACCAGCTTGCATTCCCACCAACAGTGTAGGAGGGTTCCCCTTTCTCTGCATCCCCGCCAACATCTGTCATTTCCTGACTTGTTAATTTTAGCCATTCTGACTGGTGTGAGGTGGTATCTCATTGAGGTTTTGATTTGGATTTCCCTGATGCCGAGCGATATTGAACACTTTTTCATGTGTCTGTTGGCCGTTTGGATGACTTCTTTGGAAAAATGTCTGTTCATGTCTTCTGCCCATTTCTTCATTGGATTCTTTGTTCTTTTGGTGTTGAGTTTGATGAGTTCTTTATAGATTTTGGATACTAGCCCTATATCTGATATGTCATTTGCAAATATCTTCTCCCATTCTGTCAGTTGTCTTTTGGTTTTATTGACTGTTTCCTTTGCTTTGCAAAAGCTTTTTATCTTGATGAAGTCCCAATAGTTCATTTTTGCCCTTGCTTCCCTTGCCTTTGGCGATGTTTCTAGGAAGAAGTTGCTGTGGCTGAGGTCGAAGAGGTTGCTGCCTGTGTTCTCCTTTAGGATTTGGATGGACTCCTGTCTCACATTGAGGTCTTTCAACCATTTGGAGTCTATTTTTGTGTGTGGTGTAAGGAAATGGTCCAGTTTCATTCTTCTGCATGTGGCTGTCCAATTTTCCCAACACCATTTGTTGAAGAGACTGTCTTTTTTCCATTGGACATTCTTTCCTGCTTTGTCAAAGATTAGTTGACCATAGAGTTGAGGGTCCATTTCTGGGCTCTCTATTCTGTTCCATTGATCTATGTGTCTGTTTTTGTGCCAGTACCATACTGTCTTGAGGATGACAGCTTTGTAATAGAGCTGGAGGTCCGGAATTGTGATGCCGCCAGCTTTGCTTTTCTTTTTCAACATTCCTCTGGCTATGCGGGGTCTTTTCTGGTTCCATACAAATTTTAGGATTATTTGTTCCATTTCTTTGAAGAAAGTGGATGGTATTTTGATGTGGATTGCATTGAATGTGTAGATTGCTCTAGGTAGGATTGACATCTTCACAATATTTGTTCTTCCAATCCATGAACATGGAATGTTTTTCCATTTTTTTGTGTCTTCCTCAATTTCTTTCATGAGTATCTTGTAGTTTTCTGAGTACAGATCCTTTGCCTCTTTAGTTAGATTTATTCCTAGGTATCTTATGGTTTTGGGTGCAATTGTAAATGGGATCGACTCCTTAATTTCTCTTTCTTCTGACTTGTTGTTGGTGTATAGGAATGCCACTGACTTCTGTGCATTGATTTTCTATCCTGCCACTTTACTGAATTCCTGTATGAGTTCTAGCAGTTTTGGGGTGGAGTCTTTGGGATTTTCCACATAAAGTATCATATCAACTGCAAAGAGTGAGAGTTTGACTTCTTCTTTGCCAATTTGGATGCCTTTGATTTCTTTTTGTTGTCTGATTGCTGTGGCTAGGACTTCCAATACTATGTTGAATAGCAGTGGTGATAGTGGACATCCCTGCCGCGTTCCTGACCTTAGGGGGAAAGCTCTCAGTTTTTCCCCATTGAGAATGATATTCGCTGTAGGGTTTTCATAGATGGCTTTTATGATACTGAGGTATGTACCCTCTATCCCTATACTCTGAAGAGTTTTGATCAAGAAAGGATGCTGTACTTTGTCAAATGCTTTTTCTGCATCTATTGAGAGGATCATATGATTCTTGTTCTTTCTTTTGTTAATGTATTGTATCACATTGATTGATTTGCAGATGTTGAACCAACCTTGCAGCCCAGGGATAAATCCCACTTGGTCGTGGTGAATAATCCTTTTAATGTACTGTTGGATCCTATTGGCTAGTATTTTGGTGAGAATTTTTGCAAATGTTCATCAGGGATATTGGTCTGTAATTCTCCTTTTTGATGGGGTCTTTGTCTGGTTTGGGGATCAAGGTAATGCTGGCCTCATAAAATGAGTTTGGAAGTTTTCCTTCCATTTCTATTTTTTGGAACAGTTTCAGAAGGATAGGTAGTAATTCTTCTTGAAATGTTTGGTAGAATTCCCCTGGGAAGCCATCTGGCCCTGGGCTTTTGTGTTTTGGGAGATTTTTGATGACTGCTTCTATTTCCTTAGTGGTTATAGGTCTGTTCAGGTTTTCTATTTCTTCCTGGTTCAGTTTTGGTAGTTGATACATCTCTAGGAATGCATCCATTACTTCCAGGTTATCTAATTTGCTGGCATAGAGTTGCTCATAATATGTTCTTATAATTGTTTGTATTTCTTTAGTGTTGGTTGTGATTTCTCCTCTTTCATTCATGATTTTGTTGATTTGGGCCATTTCTCTTTTCTTTTTGATAAGTCTGGCCAGGGGCTTATCAATCTTGTTAATTCTTTCAAAGAACCAGCTCCTAGTTTCGTTGATCTGTTCTACTGTTCTTTTGGTTTCTATTTCATTGATTTCTGCTCTGATCTTTATTATTTCTCTTCTCCTGCTGGGTTTAGGCTTTATTTGCTGTTCTTTCTCAAGCTCCTTTAGGTGTAGGGTTAGGTTGTGTACTTGAGACCTTTCTTGTTTCTTGAGAAAGGCTTGAATTGCTATATACTTTCCTCTTAGGACTGCCTTTGCTGTATCCCAAAGATTTTGAAGAGTTGTGTTTTCATTTTCATTGGTTTCCATGAATTTTTTAAATTCTTCTTTAATTTCCTGGTTGACCCATTCATTCTTCAGTAGGATGCTCTTTAGCCTCCATGTATTTGAGTTCTTTCCGACTTTCCTCTTGTGATTGAGTTCTAGTTTCAAAGCATTGTGGTCCGAAAATAGGCAGGGGATGATCCCAATCTTCTGGTACCAGTTGAGACCTGATTTATGACCTAGGATGTGATCTATTCTGGAGAATGTTCCATGGGCACTAGAGAAGAATGTGTATTCCGTTGCTTTGGGATGGAATGTTCTGAATATGTCTGTGAAGTCCATTTGGTCCAGTGTGTCATTTAAAGTCTTTATTTCCTTGTTGATCTTTTGCTTAGACGATCTGTCCATTTCAGTGAGGGGGTGTTAAAGTCCCCCACTATTATTGTATTGTTGTCTATGTGTTTCTTTGCTTTTGTTATTAATTGCCTTATATAATTGGCTGCTCCCATGTTAGGGGCATAGATATTTACAATTATTAGATCTTCTTGTTGGATAGACCCTTTAAGTAGGATATAGTGTCCTTCCTCATCTCTTATTACAGTCTTTGGTTTAAAATCTAATTTGTCTGATATAAGGATTGCCACCCCAGCTTTCTTTTGGTGTCCATTAGCATGGTAAATGGTTTTCCACCCCCTCACTTTCAGTCTGGGGGTGTCTTTGGGTCTAAAATGAGTCTCTTGCAGACAGCATATCGATGGGTCTTGTTTTTTAATCCGATCTGATAGCCTGTGTCTTTTGATTGGGGCATTTAGCCCATTTACATTCAGGGTAACTATTGAAAGATAGGAATTTAGTGCCATTGTATTGCCTGTAAAGTGACTGTTACTGTATATTGTTTGTGTTCCTTTCTGGTCTATGTTGCTTTTAGGCTCTCTCTTTGCTTAGAGGACCCCTTTCAATATTTCTTGTAGGGCTGGTTTCGTGTTTGCAAATTCCTTTAGTTTTTGTTTGTCCAGGAAGCTTTTTATCTCTCCTTCAATTTTCAATGACAGCCTAGCTGGATATAGTATTCTTGGCTGCATATTTTTCTCATTTAGTGCTCTGAATATGTCCTGCCAGTCCTTTCTGGCCTGCCAGGTCTCTGTGGATAAGTCTGTTGCCAATCTAATGTTTCTACCATTGTAGGTTACATATCTCTTCTCCCGAGCTGCTTTCAGGATTTTCTCTTTGTCTCTGAGACTCGTAAGTTTTACTATTAGATGTCGGGGTGTTGACCTATTTTTATTGATTTTGAGAGGGGTTCTCTGTGCTTCCTGGATTTTGATGCCTGTTTCCTTCCCCAAATTAGGGAAGTTCTCTGCTGTAATTTGCTCCATTATACCTTCTGCCCCTCTCTCTCTTTCTTCTTCTTCTGGGCTCCCAATTATTCTAATGTTGTTTCGTCCTATGGTATCATTTATCTCTCGAATTCTGCCCTCGTGATCCAGTAGTTGTTTATCTCTCTTTTTCTCAGCTTCTTTATTTTCCATCATTTGGTCTTCTATCTCACTGATTCTTTCTTCTGCCTCATTTATCCTAGCAGTTAGCGCCCCTATATTTGATTGCACTTCATTAATAGCCTTTTTGATTTCTACTTGGTTCAATTTTAGTTCTTTTACTTCTCCAGAAAGGGTTTCTTTTTTTTTCTTTTTTTTTTTTTTAGATTTTATTTATTTATTTGAGAGAGAGAGCACATGAGGGGGGGGGTCAGAGGGAGAAGCAGACTCCCTGCTGAGCAGGGAGCCCGATGCGGGACTCGATCCTGGGACTCCAGGATCATGACCTGAGCCGAAGGCAGTCGCTTAACCAACTGAGCCACCCAGGCGCCCAGAAAGGGTTTCTCTAATAACTTCCATGCTTTTTTCAAGCCCAGCTAGTATCTTTAAAGTGATGATTCTGAACTCTAGATCTGACATCGTACTAATGTCCGTATTGAGTAGGTCCCTGGCAGTCGGTACTACCTCTTGTTCTTTTTGTTGAGGTGATTTTTTCCGTCTTGTCATTTTGTGCAGAGGAGAATAGATTAATGAGAGAACAAAATGCTAGCAGGGTAACAACGTCCCCAGAAAATATACTCTAAACAAATCAGAAAAGACCTGAAGCAGTGGGGAAAAAAAAGGGAAAGAGAGAAAAAAGAAAAAGAAAGAAAAAAAAGAAAAAAGAAAAAGATAAAGATAAAAACAAACAAAAGCAGAAGAAAACAAAACAAAACAAAAACAGAATATGATCAAATATGATCAGGCTGGTTTATAGATCAGTGCCACACACTAGATTTTGGGTGTATTTTGGTCTGTTAAAAGAAAGTCCCTCCCAAAATTTTAAAGAAAGAAAAACTTATATATGTACAAAAATAAGGGTTGATATGATGAAGGGATGGAATATGACTGTAAAGATGGAAATTATAAAAAATTTTAAAAAAGGATTTGATAAGTTGTTTGAAAAAAGAAAGAAGAGGATTAAAAAAGAAAGAAAAAAGGGAGAGAATGTGATCAGGCAGGGGAGTAGGAAAAAACCATACACTAGAGATTTAGAGTATATTTTGATCTGTTAGAAGAAACTATCTCAAGATTTTAAAGAGAGAACAACTTATATATATATGCCAAAAATACGGGTAACTACTATGAAGGGATAGAATATGACTTTAAAAATGAAAAATAAAAATGTTTTTTTTTTAAAAAAGGGATTGATAAGATGTTGGTTGAAAAAGGGAAAAAGAAAAATTCAAAAAAAAAAGAAAAAAAGAAAAAAGAAAAAAAGACAGTTAAAAAAAATAATTAACTTTGAAAGACTAAAGAATCATGGTAAAAAAGCCATGGATTCTATGTGCAGTATTCCCCTAGCGCTGGAGTTCTGCCATTCTCATTGATCGGTAAACCTGGTCTTGGCTGGCTGTTCTCGCTGATCTTCTGGGGGAGGGGCCTGTTGCCGTGGTTCCCAAATGTCTTTGCCGGAGGCAAAATTGCCCCGCCCTTGCCGGTCCGGGCTAAGTAATCTGCTCGGGTTTGCTCTCCGGAGCTTTTGTTCCCTGCAAGCTTTCCGTACAGCTTTGGAGGCGGAGAGTGAAAATGGCGGCCTCACAATTTCTGCCCCGGCGGAGCCGAGAACTCGGGGCCCCGCTCCTCAGCGAGCCCCCAGAGAAAAGCAGTCAGTCACTCCCGTCTCCCCGGTCTCCGGCCACACTCCGCGCTCACCTGGCCTGTGACTGCGCCTTTCTATCTGGCACCCGACCCCGGGTGGAGTCTCCAAACCGCTCCCGCACCTCTCCTCCCGGGGGAAGAAGGTGAGTCTCCCCGGATCTGCCACTTGTTGGGTCCCTGCTGGAGGAGCAGTGGCCCGACTGTGCCGCGGATCACGGTTTATGGCAACCCCGAGCTGAGAGCCCGCGCCTGGGCTCCGTCTCTGCAGCCGGCTTCCCTGCTCCGATACCTGGGAGCTCTGCCGCACTCAGGCACCCCCGGTCTTTCTGTGACCCCGAGGGTCCTGAGACCACACTGTCCCGCGAGGGTTCCACCCCCCACTTCGCCACCAGAGTGACGTCCCTCAGTGGAGCCGACTTCTAAAAGTTCCGATTTTGTGCTCCGCGGCTCTGTCACTTGCCAGAAGCAGCCGACGGAGGCCCCTCCCCCGCCGTCTATCCTCCCGAATATCGCCTCAGATTCACTTCTCCGCACGTCCTACCTTCCAGAAAGTGGTCGCTTTTCTGTTCAGAGAGTTGTTGCTATTCTTTTCTTCGATCTCCTGTTGAGTTTGTAGGTGTTCAGAATGGTTTGATCCCTAACCAGCTGAATTCCTGAGAGGAGACGAAATCCAGGTCTCCTACTCCCAGTACTGACGTAGTTTATTTAATCAGTTGCTCTTCACTGGACACTCAGGCTGACATTTTCTATTTAAAGCAGACACCAGTTGTGCTGGTCCTCCCAACAATACTGTGGAGAATGTGGGTCAAATAGGGACTATTTGATAGATGGGCCAACTGGAACCGATCTCATAAAGGAGATAAGATTAAGACATATGAAGCATTACAAGGACCATTAAGTATTATAGTCTGTGAAACAGAACATAAGTTGTATTAAAGATGCCAATTTATCCCCCACTCTGCAGACACTTCTTTAATGAAGCCTCCTTCCACTCGCCCAGATCAATGGACATCACACAATGCACCTTAATTTTGGGGGTCACAATTGACTGAGCCAGGGTAGACACCTGACCCAAGGGGAGTGAGCCATTGGCTGTCCAGACTCATGGTCTGTGGGCCCTGGTTCAAAAGGATGATCTGGGTCAACAAAAGTCTTCTTGTCCCAAAGATTAGAATAAGAGATTGAGAGGTAGATTCTTGGTCAGTTATAGGTGCCAATGGACAGAGAGAGTTGAGGACAGGGGAGCCATCTGGGGCCATTTGCACACCAAAGATATGAGAAAGTAGAGCTCAGAAGAAGAATATTGGCAAGGAAGGACTGGATAAAGGTAACAGAGAGAAGTAAAGAAGGAGGGGTTTAAGGAGGAATAAAGAGTTGGAGAGGCAGTAGAGGCCAGCCCCATTCTCAGGACTGACCAGTTCACACCCATCCTGAAACCTACTTATTCAGCCATTTCTATTCCTTTCTGTATTCTTATATAAATTTCCCATATTCCACCTGTATTTTGTTTATCTTGAACTCATCTGAGTGTCAGTCTGTTCTTTATAAATAAAAATTCCTAACTTGAACATAAAGGCTACAGAAATGCATAGATGGGGAGTCAGTATGTGCTGGAATAGTTGGGGGAATATTCACGGAAAAAGCAAGAAATATTCAGGCCTTAAATAATGTATGGGATTTGGATGATGGATGAGCAGGAAGACAAGCAGTCATGATGGAATGAACTTGGCAGATCAGAGCGAAGATCCTTGTGAGTTCCCCCGCTAGGTCCCTTTCTGAAGAAGGAGGGGTATTGACAGTTAAGGAGGGCGAGCCTCAGTGAAGACCAAGAGAGACTTCTGTTTCATTATGGAATCCCTGAACAGTAGCCATAGAATGTAAAGAAACTAAATGCCCAAGGAAGAGCTCGCCAGCACCTTTATTGCTTTGACTGAGAACTAACCCCTGGAGGATGCTGGTCCCTCTCAATCTGGGTAAGGAGTAGCTTAGGAAGTGAGGTGGTGGGAAAAAGGAATAGAGGTAATGCATTGTTTCCCCATCTCCCATTGCCTCAGTTTCCCTGCCTATAGGATAAAGCTATTCTTATTTCTCTTCAACCATTTGCTTCCCAACTGGAATCCCTCCACCAATTACATAACAACCCTGTTAAAACTTCATGCTGGTGTTGAGAAAAAAAAAACTTCTCAGGATTGCTATGGACTGCCAGTCAAAGGGAGATCAAAGAGAGAGCACCACTTTGTCCTCCAGACCACTAGAAAGTCAAGGACTCAAACCTTTCTGAGTGGAAATAAGGCCAAAATGGAAAATTTCCAGTATGCAGTCAAAGAAGTTTGTAACTCTTATGAGCAAGATATTGGTAGCAAGAAACATGATTTCTTTAAATCCCTTCAATGTGGGTATTATTAAATATTTAGGGTTTTTAAAAAAGATTTTTTATTTATTCATTTTTGAGAGAGAGAGAGACCTCATGAGTGGGGGGGGGGGGGCAGAGGGAGAAGTTGAGTCCCCGCTGAGCAGGGAGCCCCATGCAGGGCTCAATCCCAGGACTTGGGGATCACGACCTGAGCCAAAGACAGACCCTCAACTGACTGAGCCACCCTTATTAAATATTTAGTAATGTAAGGCATTGCTCCCTCCCTTTCCCGCTCCAGAAAATTGAAAATATGTACCTTTAGCCACACTGCCAATCAATTAAAAATTAGACTTGGTTTCCAGTTCCAGCTTCTCCACTGTGAACATGGATAAACCATGCCCCTCACAGAGTGGAGGTGGGATTGGGTAATGGTGAAGATGCCATCCACGACAATTGCCACGTTTCTCCTAGTCAGTCGCTGAGCACTGGGCTAGGCCCTGGTATAACGTGGAAGAAGAGGATTGAATTTGGAGGAAACCAACCCACTTCCCATCCTGGGGCTTCCCTAAGAGGACTTGCACTCGCCCGCCCACAGGGGGCAGCATTGGTGAGAACACAGCTGGCCCCCGGTCTCCTTCCCCTCTATTGCTCCTCTCCAATGCAGCTCAACTCTTCTGCGGCTGATGCTGTATGTAATCCCTCCATTGTGTCTCATCCCAACTCCTTCCTATGCACTATAAGGCCACAGATGATCTCGCCCTCACGGCTGTCTTATTTCTTTTATTCCCCTCTGCCGTGTCCATGCGGTCACCCTGTTCCTTAGATGCATGAAGCTCCTTTCTGCCTCTGGGACACTTGATGTCCCGGAGTCTTCACAGGATCTTGTATAGTCCTTCTTGTACAGTCGACTCTGCTACAAGACCTGTGTGTTCCTAAAATCCCCGTGTGTGCAAAATTATGCGTCAGAACCACCGGGATTTATGGGGGACGTGGGGGTAGGGATACAGTGTTCAAAAATGTCAGTGACACATTCAAAAACATTGGAACTGAATAAAATTTTAAAAGATTGGAACCTAATAAAAATAGTAGTTTTTGCACATATAAATGGTTAAGAAATACATAAATATGACAATAAATGTGTCACTTACCCTTGAAAAGGGCCTGAAGTTTGCTAGGGGAAGTGGACATCAGGAGGGCTACAACTTGTGGATTATGGCAAATGGGATGAAGGAGGTTATCTGAAATCAGACAGAAGTTGTTCAGCTAGACCTGGACCGCGTGGCTCACAGCACATGTGTTGAACTGAGGAAGCTGGTGGATGTTTGGGGGCCCCGTGGTTGTCTTTTGTGATTCCTACACAGCTCAGTTCAGCTGGGCGCAAATCTGAAGACAGAAAAAACTGTTGTCTGCATGCACCTAGTGTTTTTACAGATGAAATCCCATGAGCAAATTCGAAACTTGTTTCCTGATATAACAATCTCATGGGGACAAATTCACATTTTCAAAACAAGGATGAGAGCAGAAGTGACTGTCTTTCAGAGTTCAGCTGCTACCCCTTCAGACAGACCTTCCTTCACGGCCCAACCAGAAGTGGTCTCCCCTCCACCACGTTGGGGCTCACCTAACCCTGTAGGAGTTATCATTACCTGAAAGTTCCATTTGCCCTGTAAGAGTTGTCATTATCTAAAACTATCTTGAATGCATAAGTTTTGGATTTTCACTGTCAGTTTCTCCTCATTAACCTTCAAGCCCGGGGAGGGGAGCGATGTTCTCCCCCGCTGTCCAGGACCCATATTTCCAGCACCTCGCCTCATGTCCAGCACAGGGTAACTGTAAATAACAAATGTTTTTAAAATGAGTTTAGCTCCTTGAATTTGTCACCATATATTAGAACTCCCGAGGGAGGGGTTCTGGTCAGCAGGGCCCCTCGCCCCACCCAGCTCTTCAGTAAAGGTCAGTGAGAATTTTTTAATGTTTTTTTCTACCTTCAGATTTGCCCTAGTTACTATTCCTGTGTAACAGATTACTCCCGATGTAGAAAGTAAGACCATCATTTTATTATGTTCTCCATTACATGGGTCAGGAGTTTGAATAAAGTGCAGAGGTGGTATCTTGTTTTTGCTCCTCTATGTCTGGAACCTCAACCAGGGGGACCTTGAAGACTGGGAGAGACTCAACAGCTGGGAGCTAGAGTCACCTAAGGCCAGTTTCCTCTCCGGTCTGGGGCCTGGCCTGGGTTGCCACAGAACTTAGGACTGCCATCCAGAGTGCCTACCTGGGCTTCCTCACAACATGGTGGCCCCAGGTTAGTTGGCTTCTTATGTGATGCTGCAGAGCTCCAAGCAATAGTATTCCAGTGCACAAGGAGAAAGGCTGAGCCATCTCTCCTGACCTAGGCTTAGATGCCATACAGAGCATTTCTGACCTACTCTATCAGTCAAATTGTCACAAACTGTGGTACAATTTCTGAAATGACACCCCAAAGATGTTCTGCCCTAATCCATGGAACCTGTGAGAATGATGAGGTATCACTCCTATGATTGTGCCATGTTTTATGACACAGCTGACCGTAAGATAGGGAGACTATCCAGGTATTTGATCCAATCATATGGCCCCTTTAAGAGCAGAAAGACTTCTCTGGTTGATGGAAAAAGAGGAAGTCATAGAGAACAAGTGTGGAATACAGACCTTCCAAATCAATTGAAGGAGTTTTTAAAAAAGGAGTAGGGGGTAGGGTTCAAGGAAGGAAAACAATCCAGGAAAAAAAAAATGCAAGAATAGAGAAAAAAAAGAAAAGTGGACAAATAAAAACGTTAAAATTAGATGGTAAATGGACAACTACAATGCAAACGAGTGACCTACAGCAACTCAAAACAAAATGGGAAAATCTCAAAGTTGAGGGGCAAAGCAAGTCCCAGTAGAATATGTACAGTATGAATCAAATCATAAAGTAAAAAACATGCAGAATGAAACATATTGCATAGGGATGCTTACATATGTAATAAAACTATAAATAAAAGCCAAGTAATCATAAACAGAAAATTCAAGATAGTGATTACCTCTGGGTAAGGGGTTGAAGATGGATAGGATAAGGGAGGGTCCACAGGAGCTTCAAAGAAATTGTTAAGATTTCAATTCTTAAGCTGTGTAGGGAATATAAGATCTCATGTATTTGTCATTCCTTTTATTACAAAAAATATTTTGCATTTAGTTAAATTTTTAAAAGTTAAGAGAGATTGAAAAAAAGGTTCTCCCAAATCCCTCCTCTTAACTAGGTTCAGGGGTCTAAACTGTTTTTCCCAAAGGCACTAGGGAGCGAATCATCGCCACAACCAGAACTCAGGTACCCAGACTCCCAGAATATTATGTAATGATGTCACGTTCTAAATGTCTGTGATATGGGCATGCCTGGGTGGCTCAGTTTGTTAAGCATCTGCCTTTGGCTCAGGGTCCTGGGATCAAGTTCAGCATCTGGCTCCTTGCTCAGCAGGGAGCCTCCTTCTCCCTCTGCCTGCTCTGCCTGCCATTCCCCGTGCTTGTGCTCTCTCTCTCTCTCTCTCTCTGACAAATAAGTAAATAAATCTTTAAAAAAATAAATAAAAAATAAATGTGATGTGTTTGTGTAGGAGCATGAAGCCAATTAAAATGGAAATGTTTAAACTGTAGAGTATTTTTAATACCTAAAGCTTTATTACTTTTGAGTTAAAATAATTGGGATTCCCTATGCAAGTCTTCCAACATCTCCGAGTGGCAATATTCTTCAAACAAATTTCGGCTGAGTAATTTCACTTCTTAAAATAACAAAGGACTGCATGTGATGTTGAGAAAGCAGAGGGTAGAATGGAAACCTAGATATTTAATGGGGTGAGGAATGTTCGCTGAGTTATACTTACTGAGAAAGAGGAGAATTCTAAGCACAGCCCACTGTCACTGAGGTGGAGTCATGGTGGCACATGGTCAGCCCTCCAGGAGGATGGAGAGGACACATTGGCACTAATACCCCATGTGCCAGCTTTGTAGGGCATCTCACCTTATCCCAGCATACAGACCTCTGAGAACAGGCCCCCATCATCCATCACCTGATGGGATTGCAGCCAGATACCGCCAGCTGCCAGCACCCCTTCCATGTCCCCTCAGCACTCACCATTCCCACAGACACCATGCACGAGATAGCAGGTGACTGCTCTCTCTGACCCTCAGAGTCTGCTCAGCCTAAACTCGCTTTGGAAACAACCCTCCCAAGAACAGTGACCACACTAGATGCTTGATCTCACGGATCATCTGTTTCAACCTCCAGCAACCCTGTGAGGCATGGTTTTTCTCAAATGGCATTTGGAAAAACTTAGGTTAAGTACATTGCTTCAAAATACCCAACCCAGAAGGGGCAATGCTAGAACTGTAACCCAGACCATCTGAATCTGGAGGCCCAGCTCTCTTAAGCAGGAGGCCAAAGAAAATATTCCAGATCTGAGTAGGTAGTCCTTGTGTTTCCTTCTTTTTTTTTTTTTTTTTAAGATTTTATTTACTTATTTGAGAGAGAGAGAGAGAAAGGAAGGGAGAGAGAGCAAGAGCACAAGAGCAGGGAGCCTGACGCAGGGCTTGATCCCAGGACACCGGGATCATGTCCTGAGCGGAAGGCAGACGCTTAACCAGCTGAGCCACCCAGGCGCCCCTCCTTCTTTTTTTTTCTTTACTTTTTTCTCCCCATTTTGGCATTGCTCTGAGAGGTCAAGTGGTTTTGTTTGTTTGTTCATTTAAAATATTTTATTGTGTTAAGAACACTCAACATAAGATCTATCCTCTTAAATTTTAAGCATGCAATACAATACTGTTGACTACAGGTACAATGTTGTTAGCAGATCTCTGGAGTGTGCTCATGTTACATAACTGAAACTTTATGCCTATCAGTTAGCAACTTCCGATCTCCCTCTCCCCCCAGCTCCCAGTAACCACCATTCCAGTCTTTGATCTTATGAATTTGACCATTTTAGATAACTCCTATAAATGGAATTATGCAGTATTTGTGTTTCTGTGGCTGGCTTATTTCACTTAGCAAAATGTCCTTAGGGTCCATCCATGTTGTTGCAAATGGTAGATTTTCTTCCTTTTTAAGGCTGAAAGGTATCCCATTGTGTGTCCACACCATCTTTTCTTGATTTGTATATCTGTCTATGGATATTAATGTTTCTTTCCTTTTCCCAGCTACTGTGAACAGTGCTTCAGTGAACATGGGGGTGCTGATAACTGATTCAAGATCCTGAGTTCAATTCTTTTGGATAAATACTCAGAAGTGAGAGGGCCAAATCATATGGTAGCACCATTTTTAAGCTTTTCAGGAGCCTCCATACTGTTTTCCATAGTTGATGCATCATTTTGCATTTCCACCAATGGTATGCAAGGGTTCCAATTTCCCACATCTTTGCCAACATTTGTCGTCTTTTGTTTTTGTTTTTGTTTTTTATAATAGCCACCATTACAGGTGGGAGATGGTATCTCATTGTGGTTTCGTTGACATTTCCCTGATGATGAGTGATGTTGAGCATCTTTTCATACACCTGGCCATTTTTCAGCTGGAGCATTGGTTCTGTGGTAGAATTCTCACCTGCCATATCTGTGGCCATTTGTCTTCTTTGAAGAAATGTCTATTCAAGTTCTTTGCTCATATTTTAATAAGGTTGTAAGTTTTTTGTTGTTTGAGTTCTTTATGTATTTTGGATATTAACTCCTTATCAGATAGATGGTTTGCAAATATTATCTCCCATTCCATAGGTTCCCTTTCCACTACTGATTACTTCCTTTGTTGTGCAGAAGCTTTTCAGTTCGACACTTACTTGTTTTGTTGCCTGTTCCTTTAGTGTCATATCCATGAAGTCATTGCCAAGACCAGGGTCATGAAGAGTTTTATTTATTTATTTATTTATACTTACATTTAACTGTTTAATCCATTTTGAGTTGATTTTTGTATATGGTGTAAAATAAGGGTCTTTTCCAAGTGGCTCCCTGAAGTGACAACAGCACTGTAGACATCGCAGAGTCTGAAGTACCTCTCCCTTTTCTCCAACTACTGCTGAGAACAATTCTGTATACTAATATTCTCCTGAATAATCCATACCAAACTCAGTCTGGTCTTTTATATAAGAACACTCTCTCCTCCTTGCAGTAATATTGGATTCCAGCTCTGCCACATCCCACGCAACTTCCAAAGGACAAGACACGCAACCTGCCTAAAGCTCAGTTTCCTCACCTACGCAATGGGGTGAAAGGTACCTACACAACAGGATGGTTTTGAGTGTGCGAATGATTAAATGATTAAATCTGATTTAATGGTTAACAGTAAAGCACTATGCAAATAATAATGGTTTATAGTATTGTTCCTTAAGAACCATTATGTAATGTGAAAGTTAAAAATGCAAGCTTTAGAGTAAGACAGACATCACTGGGAGATTGTGAGAGATCTCATGAAGTAACTCTCCCTCTGAGCCTGCATTTCAGCTTAAGTAACCTTTCGCCCCTATTGAGATGATGTATGGAAAAGCATGTGGCACAGTTGACAAATAGCCTGGGAAAAAAAAAGGTAGTTTTAGTAGCAGTAAGATTTACAGTCTCTATGTGACTCTGTGACTTTATACACAAATTTGATGACTGGAATTTAGAGGCATTATATAAACATAATTTTAGCAGCCAAGAACTAAGAGTGACACTCCAGGGAAATGACAAAGCCAACTTACTCCC